>NC_022009.1:55918521-55956201 GCF_000317375.1 Microtus ochrogaster | reverse complement strand
TGTTTGCATTCTCTCACCACTCTAGTGTAACGTGTTTGCATCCCTGCACCACGCTAGTGTAGTGTGTTTGCATTCTCTCACCACTGTAGTATAATGTGTTTGCATTCTCTCACCATGCTAGTGTAACGTGTTTGCATTCTCTCACCACGTTAGTGTATTTACTACAATCCCAAGAGAACAGATGCCTTAATGAAGCGTGCAATGTATTACTTTGAAAATGAAAACTGGATTGGAACCATACATGATTTTACAGCTCTGTTAAAAATTGAGCCCCAAAATTCTCATGCAAGGTAAGAATTATTTTATATGTAAATTTCAAAATGACATATTAATTAAATATATTTGCAGGAAAAGTTGCTCGATGTAATTTGACAGCCATTTTAAAACAATGAGTTAATTTTCAGCGTTTCCTTGCGTTTCCAAGAAGTAACTTTCAAACTATGTAAAGCCTTGCTCATTGGCCACAATTCCCTTCTCTGCATTTTCTTTTCATTCATCATCTTTGTATCCATGGAGTACATATATCTGGTTAAATATATTCTGTAATATCTTATTGTAATTTGTGTATTAAACTTCACTATTTCTTTTTGTTTTTTATTTATTTCATTTTATTTTATTTTTCTTTCTTTTTAATGAAAATAGATTTTTTATATAGTATGATTACAATTCCTGATTACAATTTCCCCTCATCCTCCCCCATCTTCTCCTCCCAGTTTTTTCCCACCTCCTCTTCTATCCAGATCTACTCCCGTCTGTCTCTTTAGAAAACAAACGGGCTTCTAAGAAATAATAATAGAATATAATAAGATTTAAAAGCTCACACATAGGAATAAGACAAAACAAACAAATAGAAGGAAACAAGGCCAAGAAAAGGCACAAGAAACATGTGTGTATAATATATTATATATAATAGATATTATATATACATAAACTTCTACTGTATTAGGTTTCAATACCACCCCTCAAGCAGCCCTCAATTTTAGCTTTCTCTCTACCCATGTTCCGTCCCTCATCCCCCTCTTCCATTCCCCTCCTGGCTTGATCCTCCCATTCGAGTCCCTACCCCAACCATCCATAACTATGTATTCTATTTCCGTTTCCTAGGGAGATTTAGCTGTCCCACACCAGTTTCTTACTCTAAATCTTATCCCCATGCTTCTACAGATTGAAGCTTGCTTATTGTTGACCTAACAGCTAATATCAGTGAATAAAGTGGATACATGTATTTGTCTTTCTGAGCTGGGTTACCTCAGGACATTTTCTCTAGTTCTCTCGATTTATCTGCAGATTTCATGAGTAATATTCAATTGTGTAAATATACCATATCTTCTTTATTCATCTGTTAAGGGTGTTCTAGGTTGTTTCCAATTGGTGGATATTACGAATAGGGGAGCAAGGAACCCCAAATTTTTATTGACCTATTCAATGTTTTTCTTATATAACTCTTGTCTCTATGTTATTTTAAATTTAGGTAGTTCCAATTTGTACATGTACTTGTTTGAAATACAGTTATGCCTTATTAAACTTTGTGTATCAATTTTCAAACGTAATTTCATTTTAATTTTCAATAATACTTGTAAACATGGCCATAAAGTGAAATGAGGTGTTCATTCATTTGTAATAATTAAACCAAGCTAGCATGCCTATCACATCACATTCATCTTTCCTTATGATGATTGCCAATTCTTTCAGTGATTTTGAAATATACAATGCGTAAGTGTTAACTATAATCACCATGCTGTACAATAGATACGTGGGCCTCATTTCTCACTGATGCCTTGTACTTTGACCAGCATCTAACAGTTTGCCCCATTCAGGTTCCACACAGTCAAGTGGTATTTATCTTTTTCTGCTTGGTTTATTTCACTTAGCATAATGTCTCAAGGTTGATTCCTGCTGTTAACCTCTCTCTCTCTCTCTCTCTCTCTCTCTCTCTCTCTCTCTCTATCTCTATCTCTATCTCTCTTTCTCTCTCTCTCTCTTCCATTTGTTGAAGGAGTGAAGAAAGGCTAAGTCGAATCTTTGCTGTTTGGTTGAATTTATCTATGGGTCTCAGCTATGTTTTTAGAGTTGCTGATTCAGTTCCTTCACTTGTCAGGGGTCTATAAGATCTATCTATTTCTTCTTAAGCCAATTTTGGTGGTTTGTGTATTTCTAGGAAGCTGTTCATTTTATTTAGGCTATTGTCATACTTTATTACTGGGTAACAGAATATCTAAAACTGAGCAATTTACAATCATCAGTTTACAGTCCCACCAACAATGAGTAGAGTTCTTCTTACTCAGTATTCTTACCAGAAATTATTGTAGTTTCTATTCCTGATTTCCTGAGAGTAGCTATTCTGAGCAGGACTAAGATAGACTCTAAAGATTGTAGGAATATATATATATATATATATGTGTGTGTGTGTGTGTGTGTGTGTGCGTGCTTTTGTTTATATGTGTGTGCATATTGTTACACACACAAAAAGCAACAATTAATGAAAAAATCACAACTTTTTAAAGAGAGCAAGGAAGGTTGTATGAGGAGGTTTGAAGGGAGGAAAAGGAAGGGAGAAGGTGTAATTATATTATAATCTCAAAACTAAATGATATAAATAAAATATTTATTGACAATTTATTTTCTTGAGAATTGTTTAGTTCATTTTTAGTTAGGTTGTTTTCTTTTACGTTCTTTATATATTCTGTACAGAATTCCTGTATTAGCTGCATGGCCTGCAAAGATTTTCTCCTATTTGGCAGGTTGTCTCTTTAATCAATTAGCTATTTCCTTTGCCATACAGAATTTTAAAATTTTATTGGAAACTATTTGTTGGTTGCTGACCTTATTTCCTAAGTGTATGGATATCTAATAAAGTCTTTTTCTATGCCTGTATCTTGTTTTATTTGCCTATTTTTTTCTAGCAATTTTATATTTTCAGGTTTCATGCAAATGTCTTCAGTCCATTTGGATGATATTTATGCAGAATAAGAGATATGCATCTAAGTTCATTCTTGACATGGGCATCCACCTTTTCCTGGACTAGTTGTTGATATGATCATTTCTTTCTATTTTATAATCTGAAATAGATTTGATTTCAGGACTTTTCTACTTTATCAAATGAAGGAAGTGTTCCCACATTCTCTTAGAAGCATGCCCATTGATATGCTGTTAGTACCAAGGTAACAGACTATCTGAAACTGAGCAATTTACATCTGGTATGTTTTTGTCTTTAACAGTGAGAAGGAACTCAAGTTCTGCCCAGTAGATGTCTTTTGAAAGCCACAGGCATCCTGAAACCCTTGAAGAAAGAACATTCCATCTTTAAGATTGTCTCCTTCATGTCCTAACGAACCAAAATTTTATATTTATTCTTTGAGACAGGGTCTCTCTATGAAGCCCTAGCTGACATGGTTCCAGCCTTGTAGACCAGAGATCCTCCCACCACTACTCTTGGCGCATGCTACCCAGCAAATTCTCAAAGTTCTTACAGAATCCACATTTGAAGGCCCACGCTCTCATAGCACACCTCCAGGCCACATTACAGCTCCAAGGACACGGCCACTGGTGCTGTTTTCATTCCCTACCCAGTCAGTACTTCAACCACTTCTGAGCTCATACCTGGGGCACTACACTACCCCATTCCTAGCTCTGGCTATCACAAAATTAATGACCATTAGTCTCAAAAGTGTTCTCAGTGGCCCCCATTTGCTAACGGCATAAAGACCAACACTTTAAAATAACATGTCTCTCTGTGATAAGACAGGCCCGACTTATAATACCTTGACCTGACCTTCTTATTTTTCTCCATCTCAACTCATTTGTGCCAGTATTGATCCTTTAAAAAATAAAAAGAACACCCAAAACAGATCAATAATAAAGAATGGGTTTTTGAAGGGATTTAAAAAATGTTGTCTGCCCTGTAGAAGAGATGAAGTTAATAACCACTCAGCTACCTTACAAACTTAATTAATTAGCAAATAATTGTGTAACAAAGTGTCCTCTGTAAAATCTATGCTGTTTTGACAGCAACATCATGATGAAACTCTCGAAAAGCAAAGATAAAAAGCAGAAATTAGGCGATAGGTTTAACAAAAAGAATATCTACTTTGCAGTACATATTAAAATCTTTTTCTTTTTCTAGGACAATCCGAGGGAGAGCATATTTTAAAAGGAGTTTATATAAACAAGCCACCCAAGACTTTTCTGTTGCCATCCACTTAGATCCTAACAATTGGTTAGCGCTGTTCTACCGAGCCTGCTTGTTCAGGAAGACTAATCCGCTCAGAGCGCTGCAGGATTACAGCGTGTCAGGTACTCAGCTGCGCATGTGTGAGCCCCTGATAGCGGGTCAGCAGCTTGACTGCACGCGTGCGCGTGGAAGCGAGCATTTGATAGGAGCACCAGCAGCTCAGTGGGTTTATGGCCAATGCTGTGAATACTGACAGGCTTAAAATATCTATTTTGTATTGTGTATGCATGTTGTACACGTGTGCACAGGAGTGCCCATATGTGCAGGGTTCAGAGGACAACTTCAGGAGTTGACCATTATTTTATTTTACTGTTTTTCTCTCCCATTATTTTGAATTTAATTTTATTATTTTTTTGTGATACGGCCCTACTGGCCTCAGTAAATAGGCCAGCAAATCTCGGGGTTCATTCTCTCCAGGCTCCCAGACACTGAGATTGCCAGCCGCACATGTTACCAGGTCAAGTTTGTCTCCACCGCCCCAATCGTGTCAGGGGATAGAATTTAGGCCCTTTTGCTTCAAGGCAAGCACATTCCCAATATATCATCCCAGCCCCTATTTGCCCCATAGATGGTGAGAGGAGCTGCATGCTTCATGTTTCCCAGGGCTCTGGGGAAAGAGGGCTGAAGATGGCTGTTCCCTTCTCTTTTTTATCTTCGCCTTTCATTTCTGCTCCTAGCCGACTTCATCTTTGCTTCTCCTTCGCTTGCTGTGGCCTTTGCTCTCTCGTATTTCCCCTTCCTCAGTTCACTCCTCATTTCTCAGCATAGCACCAAAGCAAATGTGTTGCATGTATGAATGGGACCCTGTCACCCAACACTTCAGATCTGAATAGTCGTGCAGGCTATCTGGCTGCACCGACCTGGTCCACCCAGAGAATCCTTTCCTCTCTTCTGTCTTTAAAGGAAGGACCGTTGAATTACCTCAATCAGCCTTCCACCTTGGAAGCTGTCATAACAATTCAAAGTCTCTATTATTGAATTATTGAGAGCAGAATGGCTTGATCTTAGCCTCAACCCTTTTCTATACATTACCCCAAGGATTTAAATAATCCACCATTAAAACAAGGCTCTATGCTGATAATGTTGACATTTATAGACCACTTCAATACTTTCTGACTACTGCTCTGGGTAATATATATGGAATACTTAAGTGAGTACTCAAATAATGGTATGAAGAATTTATTATCATCATCCAAAGTTTACAGATAAAAACCAAGTCTAGAGTAGTTAAATCTCTCAAGCAATTTTTTTTTCTGTGAGAATAGTTTTCTATCAGTAGCAAGGAGAGCCTTCCCTAGCTGGCCAATCATACTGTGAACTGAGAAGTGGGAATGCCTTCAGGTTATGAATTATTTGTTTCATTAGCATGGCCATTGCTAACAATGGCTAAAGCCTCTCAAATCTAGTATGGAGAATGGTGTATGTGTGTATGTGTTTGTGTATGTGTGCACACGTGGGCGTGTGCTCACACACCTGCACACCTTCATTGTTACCTCTTAATCCAGAATGGACCTGAGAAGCTTAGAAGACATGCACCGACTCTTATAAAAGCCCATATATTTCACTATTATGTTTTTGAAAGTAGAGAGGAAGTTGGTAAGCCAGAGACTTGTCAGGTGACCCCTAAGCTGGGTACTGGTGAGGGCCACTCATCTGCAATGGAGGTTGTTTTGGTCTTCTTGTTTCTGTTGTTTGGGATATAAAGCCAAGCTACCCATTTCAATTATGATAAATAGTCAACTTTCCCACTACCATGTTCTTGCCTTCTTTAATAACCTGCTTTGTTGACAAAGGTTTCTGTCCTGCCTGGTCCTAAAAACCACACAGAGGTCTACATTAATTATAAACTTGTTGTCCTGGCAGCTCAGACTTCTTATTAACTCTTACATCTTAAATTAGCCCATAATTCTTGTCTATGTTAGCCACGTGATTTGGTACCTTTTATCGGGGAGGCATTCTCATCTTGCTTCCTCTGTGACGACTACAGACTGACTCTTTTCTCTTCCCAGAATTCTCCTGTTCTCATTGTCCTGCCTCTACTTCCTGCCTGGTCATCCCACCTATACTTCCTGCCTGGCTACTGATCAATCAGTATTTTATTAAAACAATACAAGACCATTGTCCCACAGCACTCTTTGAAGCTGCCTACCACTGTAGATGAATAGGCCTGGCATCTGCCTTATGCTTTGTTCTGAACCAGTACACCCACACCTGTTCTTTGGTCTTTAATGTCTTTGTGGAAATAAGGAGCTACTGTGAGCAAGGGCACCCTTCCATCAGCTATTACATTCTAGACCAGCCTTCTGGTCTACTGACTTACATCTTAGTCGTCATCAGTGTATTGTGCCCCTTTGGACCTTAATCTCTTCACTTTTAAAGTGTGTAGAGTGTCTCAGTTTTCCCCCAGTTCTAATGAATCTGTGAGCCATAATAGCCACAGTATTACCAGTTAGTGTTTGTTTTGGGTTCTTTGAGATAGGGTTTCTCTATGTAGCCCTGGCTGTCGTGGAACTCACTCTGTAGACCTGGCTGGCCTTGAACTCTGCCTGGTTTTGCCTCCCAGGTGATGGGATTAAGGGCATGCACCACCACCACTGGGCAGGTAGCAATTTTTAAAAATACATATTATTTTTACCCACCAAATGGGCATACCCATCATAGATACATTGTTTTTGGAATAAGGGAAAAATGCTAAATAAGTGAAAGCAATATGGAGGGTTTGTTCTGAAATATAACTCTATGATTATTTAGAAATCAAAGTATGTACTTTGTATCTTCAGCTCTCATAAATGATGGCTATGATAATCTTAACTGCTTTCTACATCGGGGCATACTCTATACACAACTAAAACTTTGGATGTTGGCAATTTGTGATTTTGAAACTGTTATTTCTCTGGAAAGGTAAGTCTTTCTTTTCATACTTATTCACTATTAAATAAAATCAGGAAAAAATAAAAGGAAGCTTCCCCCTCACTATTGGTAACACTGTAGAAAATCATACTGTAATTATAAAGTCACACTAAAGTTAGAAAAATACTAAAATAAGTTTACTGGTCAAATAGGACTTGTTCATTTCAGTCACTTTGTAAAATTTAGAAGTTGAAAAGACTTACATCCTTGAATATTAATTTAAAATGCTACTAGTGGGGGCTTGAGGACAGTTAGGCTACAGTTCTTTTGAAGTTAAATCACTGGACAACTGTCATCAAGTTTTAAAATAAGACAAAATATTTGTTTCTTTCATTGTTTATGCACAATATCCAGTGTAATGTAAGCAAAGACTCTATTGTTTAGAATGTTTGACTTCAGTTTGTTTAGTAAACCAGAAGAAAATCTAATACCATTTAGAAAACAGGACATGGAACAGACACAAATTGAAAGTTAGGTAAGCCAAAAAGCCAGCTTTAAAGCATAAATTTTAATTGTGCAATTCTCTTTCTCTCCAATGAATCACTCATTAAAATGGAAGTTGTTATAGGCAACTAAGGAATGCTGAGAGTTGGAGAAAATGCCATCTAATTATCCAATACCAAGTAGTCAGCGTTGAACATATACATACACGTAACATTATATAGGCTGAGCAAGTTAGTTTTAGGAATATATAAGATATGTATTCATGCATGAGATAATATACATGTATATCAATAATTAATGAAGACAGAGGCTATGACTTTGAAAGAGAGAAAGGAGGGGGTATATGGGAGTGTTTGGAGGAAGGAAATGAGAAATTATGTGATTATATCTAACTTCAAAAATGAAAGAAAAAAATGGAAGTTTTCAGAGTGAGTTTTAAAAAGTATGCTATTTCTGTGATGCCTAACAGACAACTTATCCAGTAAAAACTTTGAATTGGAGAGTAATGAGTGGTAGGCCTCTGAGGACTTTTCTTTGGGGTTAGGAAGGCAGAGTGACATTTGGGATATAAAGTCAGCAGATGGGCAGAAGGACCCTTGCTGTCCAGCTGTCAGGGCTTCCATGGCTCAGGCTCAGTACATATTCTGTGATATGCACTTTCCTTGTCTTAAGGAAGCACTAAGCAGAGTAAGTCTAAGGTCACCCCATACTAACAATCACTTGACTATAAGAAAACATTTATTTGGCATCAAAAAGCAATTTTACATATACCCACATGGAGAACTTTTTTTTTTTTAAATTTAAAACCACCAAATCTTAGAATGATCACTTTTCATTTTTATACATAGCTTTAAGCAAAGACTTTTGAGTCGAGGAAAAATAATCATTGATTCAAGGTAACTCAAGAGTAAGTCAAGTTTTGCTAAGGGTCTAGGAGACCACCATTTCCCTTCCCAGTATAGAACCTCTGATTGTTAATTCATTACTAAGTCTTTTAAAAGAATGTTCCTCTTTTACTGAAAATAAATTTTTCCATATAGTATATTCCATCCTGTTTCCCTTTCCCCACCTCCTCTCAGATCTTTCCCGTCTCCCCAACCACCCATGCTCCTATTTTTTTAAGAGAACATAGTAAACTAATTTCATTGCTTTAGTAAGATATTGAGAATATCTGGTTGCAATTGACTCACATATTTCATTAACTTTTTAATAATTTTTAAAAATGGACATAAATTTAAATTTCTAAAAAGATTTTCCTTTCTTGTTTTTCCATTTTTTAGAACTGCTACTTTGGCTTATGTGAATATTGGCCTCATCTATCTGTTCCACCTGGATAATTACACTGAAGCCTTTTGGCGATTCTCTGAGGCAATCCGAGTTGATCCTTTATATATTCAAAGCTATATTTGTAGAGCAGAAACCTATTATAAGGTATTTAATACCTGGGGATCTTGAATTTAAAAAATAATTTAATTGTTTGGATATTTTTCCAAGGTAACTGATATGAGTGTAATTTTTCAGCTAACGACAGAGGCTTATAAACAATAGCTATTAAGCAGACACAGTTAGTTATTATTTGTTATTTGCAAAACATCTTCTTACAAGGTATCCATTTTCATTCATGGTATCTCTAGCACATGTTTTATATTTCACTATAAAACAATATACAGTTATTGTAGGTAATGCATTCTATGCAAATAAGAGTATGTGATGAGGAAATTTTTGAAAATCAGTGGCCTATAATTTTATTGGCTGGGGAAATCTGTTAACCCTTTAAAATCTGTTGTCTAATTCTGTGTATGTATGTTATATGTACCGGAAAGTGTGTAGGTTCATAGAATAGGATCTATTCCCCACAGTTCAAATAACCCTTAGCACTACTGTCTTCCATTCTCCTACTAGTCGGGTCCATTAAGTAGTGCTTAAAGAACTCCACTGCTTTCCAAATGCAATGCCAAATTCCAAATTCCTCTTAACAAAAATGTGGTTAGGCTACCCCAGTCCCTGCTACCAACTTCTGTCTTAGTTAAGGTTTATATTGCTGTGAAAAGACACCATGGCCATGGCAACTCCTATAAGGAAAATGTTTAATTGAAGTGGTGGCTTAGAGTTTCACAGGTTCAGTCTATTATCATGGTGGGATGTGGTGGCATGTGGGCAGGCATAGTGCTGGAGAAGGAGCTGCTACATGGTGATGTGCAGGCAACAGGAAGTAGACTGAGGTACTGGATGTGGCTTGGCATAAATGAGACCTCGAAGCCCACCCCCACACAACATACTTCTACCAACAAGTCCATACTTATTCCAACAAAGCCATGCTTCCTAACAGTGCCACTCTCTGTGAGCTTCTGGGGACCAATTACGTTCAAACCACAACAAATGGTATCCTAATAATCAATAACTTTCTTTAAACTTTAATTTTTACAGCTTATCTAAATTAAAAATGTATATAATGAATTCATTGTAACAAATTGAAATAGCTCGGTGAGTAGTCTCTCTTCTCCTCCTGTCACCAGATCTGACTGCCCATAGAATACTCCTTTAGCTTCTGTCTCTGTTTCTCAAAGATATACCTTTGGGCCATTTCCTACCAACTGCTCTGTCCCAGACGATGCTTCCTTCCCAAGACCATTGCCATAGCCTCTTCACCTTCTTGTTACTGCTCTTTGCTGCTTTGATGGCACTAACATAGAAGTTCTAGGGACTGTGCCAAAATATAAGTCAGGACTTTTACTTTTTTTCTTAGAAACCACGGGGCCTAGCATTTACTACCTTCCCACGCCTGTTTATATATAGCCTATAGCCTCTGGATATATTTGTTAAATTTAATCATAGCATGCTGGTTTACGCTGTGCAAAAATTCCTTCAAAAGCACCTTAACAACATAACAAAGACTTATTTCTTATTCATACCTCATGTTCTAAATTCCATTTTCTGCATCTCAGAACTTGGTATGTCTAGAGTTCAATTTGTAGGGGAAGCCCAGCCCAATGGGGGGCGTGTTAGCCTCGGGCTAATGTTTACATATAAATCTGGTGGGCGTGAGCCTCACCGGTCCTTTTGTATTTCCTGCCCATCATCACTGGATCCCTGGTGTTGTAAGCTATCCCTTCATTAAAATTTGCTGTTTCATATTAAGCTAGCCTGATTATTACGCCACTTACATCAATTCCAAGTCCTTATCCTCCAGATAACAAAGGTAGCGGATCCAGAGCAGATCCAGCACTGTTCCCAGGGAAGGTGCATGGCTAATATTGTTGGGTGAGACATAGGCATGCTTACAGTTTATCATTCTTTTCACTAATCTGTGAATGGTATAGGCAAAGCTGGGAAGTTTGGAGAAGCTGGTGTGTTCCAATCACATACATAGAATTCAAAGTGTTAGTAGGACAGCTGAATGCCAGCAGATGTCCTCACTCTTTGTTCTAAGAAGCCTAACTATCTACACAATCATTGTTGACTACAAGTGTTTACACATGATGAACTATTGCAGTCGGAGAAAAAAAATGCAACAGAGAACTATACAAGCACATTTGGAGGCATTTCCATGAGGTAATTTTGAACAAAAAAGTAAGATTCAGAAAAGAAAATCATGTGTATAAATATAATCTCATGTAAAAATAACTTTAAAATTAAACCCTGTTCTTATATATATAGAATATATTCTTCTGTTTGTAGGTTCAGTCTCCTTTTTTAATCTGAGCTAAAACCCAACTCCAGAAAACTTTGTAAACCCAGAGAGTGAGCTTCTGTCAGCCGCGTTCCACTTTACTTAGTGTATAGATATTTCGGTGCTTTAGAAGCAGAGTGCCCCTCCCCCATAGGTCTATGCGGTGCTCAACTAGTAGCACTGTTTGAGTTGTTGTAAAATGGAAGTCATTACTTGAGTATTTATAGTGTGTCTTGCTGTGTCACTTCTTTGTTGTCCACACAGATATGAGAAGCCTGGCTACACAAACCCCTGTCATGGCGTAATTGGTCACCATGCTTACCCCTATATGACAGACTGAATTCTCTAAAACTGAGGCAAAATAAATCATACCATTTAAAGTTGCTTTATTGGGTACTTGTTAACTAACAGCAACAACAAAATTTGTAAAATACAGAAGGTGCCAGCAAGAAGTGGGGTTGTTGCTGTGAAACACCGGGCTATGTGGTTTGCTGTGTCTCCTGGTAATATCAGAAGTTACACCAATGGCAGCCTAGGCATGCACTTAAGAACAGCAATAGATGGGGAAAGCCCAGGGGACTCGGCCCTACACAGAGAACTACAGGTAGCTAAGGTGTGGCAAGAGAGGGGGAAATAGTATTCCTCAGGGAAGAGTGCACCAGCTGGTTATCCTGTATTCGTCAGCCCTACTTCCTGTCAGGTCTCGGCTACCTGGCCTGTTGTTGAGAGGCATCCCAGCCTTAAGCTTCCATTACTGTGGGGCAACCTGCTACCCATGTGTTCTCTACCATGAGTGACTGTTATTTTTTCAAACTACAAGTCAAACCAAATTCTTCTAAGGCATGAGATTACAAGATGGAGAAAAGCAACTAATACCAATCTGGACGGTTGGTACAACCTGGTGTGCCAATGTGAACATGTCAGCAGTTCACTAATTGTACAACCGGGAAAAGGGCAACTTAAGAAGTTGCACAGAAATTCTAGAATTCATTTAAACAAATTCTGTCTCTTTAGATTTCCTCTTATTTCTACCCATTCTTTTCTTCAAATAGTTTGTTCTGTTTTAGTACCCTCCATGTCCACATCTAAGTCAGTTTGTGGTATTCTTCCAGGGGACCCTGCCACCCTATTTGTTCTCAGCTGTTTAGGTTAATTTTTCTGGGTTTGTGTAGTGCTCCATTGGTGATGTCTTCAGTGGTGGTTGACTTTTGTCTTTGAACTTGTGGAAATTTAATTTATGGCTCTGTGACCATTAGTAAGGATAGGATGAATCTTTACCTTCCACATGGATCGCAAATGAACCTCTTTTTCCCACCATTCTTATATTTTGTTTTATCCACACACATCCACTGATTCAGTTTGTTTCAACTCTGCTTCTCCACCTTATTTTTAAAATGGAATTTACTTTTGCTTCTTAAGGTACTTTTTTATGTTAGTTATTGAAATTTAGTGAAATAAATTTTTAAAAGGTTGAGGGAGAAAACTTTAGTGAAAGAGAAATATACATAAGAAGGGATTACTTTTACAATTTATTAATTATAAAACTTGAGGACAAATATAAGATTAGAACTGGAAACAATTACCACAGCCTGGATGAACCCGCCCCCAGCTACCATCCAGTTCCAAAAAGGCCCGTGCCATCTGCTGGCCCCACCTATTCTTGGGGGCCACTCTCTCTCTTCCTTGGTCCTCCAAGAACACTTTGATCCAGTTCCGCCAGAACTCTGCTCTGGGGTCAAATGCCATATTTACTTGCATAATGGACCACAACAATAACACAATTCCTGGAACATACGTATACTACAGCATATCACATAAATGAGTGTAAAATGATACGTGAATGGGTATTTGAAACCATTCTTCAAAATTAAAGATAAATAATTGAAAAATCAAAGATGTTGCATCATAAGACTTTTTTTGATTTTGTGAATTATATTTGCTTTGATGAATTAAGAAAACTATGTATACTTTTTGTATTTATATGCACACATACATAACAACAATTAATGTCAAAAAAAGGCTACGAATTTAAAAAAAGAGTAAGGCGGATATATCGGAGGGTTTGGAGGGCATAAAGGAAAGGGGAATGATATAATTATATTATAATCTCAAAAAATAGAAACAAAAACAAGTAGAAAGGAAAATCAAGGATATTTGTTTAAGCTTCTACAAAAATTCTGCAAGAAATTGTGGGAGGGGCTAAACATCAAGAAGAAGATTGCTTCAACTAGAATACTGATTCCTGTTTATCATTCAACAGCTGCACAAACTGAAAAAGGCAGTATATGAATTATCTCGTGCTATCCACCTCCAGCCAGATGCAATCCAGTTGTATATAATAAGGTACAGGCACAGAAATTGACTTCTCCTTGGGATAACTTGACATCCCACTGTTAATCTTCCACGATCTTCACCTTATGTCTTGTCTCCAAACAGCGTCCACCTCTCAACTTTTATTTCTTGTTTTGGATTAAATGTTAAGATAACCATATCATTCCTGCTGCTGTACTCGTACACTAAAGTAGAGTTTCTGAGAGCGAGGTTCTAGCCAACTTTCTATGTAGGTAGCACATATGCCCTCAGAGTAAGGGAGTACCTTTTCAACATTGGTTCTGTTTGTAGCCACAGTACTAAATAGAGCCCTCTGCCAAAACAGTGAAAAAAAATGACACTCAAAATTGTACTTTAAGTTTAGTAGAATTTGGGCCGGGCGGTGGTGGCGCACACCTTTAATCCCAGCACTCGGGAGGCAGAGGCAGGCGGATCTCTGTGAGTTCGAGACCAGCCTGGTCTACAAGAGCTAGTTCTAGGACAGGCTCCAAAACCACAGAGAAACCCTGTCTCGGAAAAAAAAAAGTTTAGTAGAATTTGGTATAGAGACCTGATTTAAGATATTATTACCAAAACCATAACCTCTCAATATTAATAGGCCTGGGGAAATGCAATAGGACATATTTTCTGATAAAGATATATTTTGTGTTTTAACAGTTAAACCACATTTCAGAACTGATATAAATACTTCTTCCCATTCTGTTCTATGACCTTTAGCTTTATTTTAGTGTCACATTTTCTAAATTGTTCCTTTCATCAAAACTTCATGTTAATTTGCCATTGTGAACTTTTAAAAACGGTTTAATTTTCCAGAAATGGTGGTGCGTGCCTTTAATCCAAGCACTTGGAGGCAAAGACAGAGAGGAAGAGAGAAAGGCAGAGAGAGCAACAGAGAGTCAGAGACAGAGAAGCAGAGAGTCAGAAAGGGGGGTGCAGAGAGAGATGCAGAGAAGGGGCAGAGAGGCAGAGAGAGAGCAGGGAGAGAGAAAGGCAGAGAGAGGTAGGATCTCTCTAAGTTCGAGGCCAGCTTAGTCTGCATAGCAAGTTCCAGGACAGCCAGCACTACAAAGAGAGTCCCTGTCTCAAAATGCCAAACGCCAAAAACAAGCAAACAACTCTATAATTTAAAAAAAATGTTTTTATGTATACTTATATAAATGGGTTAATGAATGTTTTATAATTATAAAATGTAAGTAACATTATTAACTTTTCTTTTGGATACTTATTTTGATGGATGAGTGCTTAACACTGAACAGGACATTTATTTCATCCCACTAGGGCTCGGGGGTTATCATGGAAGAGCTGGGTGGAAAGGCTTTACGATCAGGAGAATCGGAGAAGGACTGTGGCAATGCTGTCCTTTGGCCATGGCCCAGCCACTTCAGTCAGAGCCTCACTACAGCTGTGGTGACCTGAAATGAACCCACACAAGACTAGGCAATCAACAGTCAGTCGTGATCCAAAGGGGTGTAGGAGAGCCCAATTTTACCCTGTTGAACTAAATTGGCTACTGATGAATTCTGGGGGAAAGCAATAATGTGTTTCAGTAGGGTATACCCAAGTGAGGAACCCATGTTTCAGTGAGTTTTAAAACCATGGTCATATGGAAGATGCTGGCTAAACTCAATGAGTCTTAAAACAGCAACAGCAAAGCAGAGAAAGATTGAGTGCGAGACAGGGGCATTAGGAAGAAGGGGTGGAGGGAGATGAGAAAAGTGTGGAGTTATAGTTATCAGAATGTGTTTTATACATGTATGACACTGTCAAAGAATGAATCCAATAAAAGTTTTTAGAGCCCACAGAATAATTACCTTTTCTCTGCTTGCAATATTCTGTCATTTCTTCCAGGGGACAGTACCTTCTAATGATGAAGAGTTATGATCTTGCAAAGTTCACTATTTATCAAGTAGCAGAAATGAACAAAGGTAAATGCAACTAATTCAAAATAAAAATGTTAAAGAAACATTTCTCCATTTTTTTTTAACTACTGGTAATACCTATATATTAATTGACAGCATGAAGAATTCACTTGAAAGACAAAGTGAAACTTTAGTCCTTGATTTTACGTAATCAACTCACATAGTGATTCATGATCTGGAGAACTTTGGGAAAACACTCTCTATATGATATATCAGGTTTATAATTTTACATTTTTGGTTTGTAATTGTAATAACTTTTTTATATGGTAATAGGAGGTTTTGGTATGGTGTTGTTTGTCATTTTATGTTGCAAAAATAATATGATACTATGTGACTCCCTCAAAATAATTATATTCTAAGCCCTTGCAACCCAGCAGGGGTCTTGATAAGCTCTGTTTTGCTTTCAGGTCTCATTGAGCTGACACCAATACAGCAAGCGCTCATTTACTCATTTTGTGAAAACCACGAAAAGGCTATTAGCATCTTGGAGGGGGTCACAGTCAATAGACCAGAAATTTCCACTTTTGCACTCTTGGGAAAAGCCCAAATGAAGGCTAAGAAAATCAAGGTAAAAAAAAATCTACTGATTAAGTTTATTAAACTTAGTAATAAATTCACATGTTATACTTAGAGTTGACATTTAAATACTTTTAGAAAATGAAATGATTGTATTTATTTATGAACTACTAATTTATCCTAGTAACTGTATCTGTATTTATTATGTTATATATTGACTTTCTAGTAATTAATTAGTTGGAGATAGAGATGGAGAACTAGAGAGATAAAGATAGAAATAGAGAGAAAGATAGTTGGACAGTGATAGAGACATAGAGATAGCACTTGAGCTAAATAGAGATGGAGATACAAGGAAGATTCTGTATGTTGCCCTGTGGTTTGGGCTTAGGGAACTGTGCGAGTCCTCTAGGGCCATAGAATGATCAACAGCCATCAGGAAGTCAATGCGCTCAGCCCTGGAGGGAAGTGGATGGGTTTCTCTAGGAACAAAAGTGAGCCAGAAAGCTATTTCTCCCAGTCAAGGGTCCAGGGCACTCAACTGATATCATGTTTGCCACTCTGTAGAACCCAAATAGAGTTCCTAAATGAGCCTTGGAATTTTCTAACCTGTGAACTTTTAGCTCATCCAATCAGAGGTGATGTTCTATTAACTCTATTGTCTCAATATCTCTCAGGTCCTCTTTTTTTCTTTATTTCATGGTCATTTTCTTGGTTTGAAACACGTGCTAAAATCTTCCAAGCTTTTATCCACAACACACACAGAGTACTTGTTTCAGGACATCAATATGACGTCTCCATAAACCTCCACTCCAAGATTTCCCTGAGAAGATGTGGTAAAGTAGCCAAGAAGGGTCAGATGGGCAAAGCAAGAGAAAGCGAAGATGTGCTTTTTTTCACTGAAGTGAGATGGAAGACTGGAATGTGCTCAAGTCCTTATGAACTCAGGGACACAGTGGCAGGCTAGATGTCTGAAGCAGACAGGAAATGGGGAAGAAGGAGAAGGGGCCAACCTCAGAAAAGAAGATAGAAAGCGTTCATTGACAGGAGAGAAAAGGGTGAACTATTGAAATGTTTGAAATATTGGTATATGGAATAATATAAAGGAAGGACACAGAAGATAATTCATTTTTCCAATGGGAAGGACATGTACTGAGGATGGAAGATTGGATGGCTTGTTGGATGTTGAGGTGGCTTGTGAGCGTGGATGAAATACTGAAGAGGAGCCAAGTTAAATCCCATGACTGCTTTAACATTTTACTACACTTTAGAAAGTAGAATAATAATAGCAAATGTGTTTAAACTTGATATTCATGTTTAGATTTATATGATGATTTGTTAAGTAATAAATGACATCTGGAAAATTAAACTTCTTTTTCAGTAATGGGTTTCAACTATTTTTATTAGATATATATGGGTAACTTTTGATGAAACTTGTTATTCTACAACTAGTTGAAATCCCATTAACAATAAAACTGACAAATTGTATCAGGTATCATCAATACTTCTATTGCTTTCTAAATTCCTGACATGTCACTCAGGCTAATTATTAGTAAATGCTCTACATGTTTAAGTCTGATGTTAGAATTTAGAAGTTCTAGGTATAAAAACCAATGTATGTAAGCCTGCTTCAGACTTGGCGTGTAGGGTGTCTCCTGGGGGGAGAACTTGCTGTGTTCATCCTCTGGAACGGGGTTTTTCAGTTGACATTTGTGACTGCATAAGATCTGTGTGCATTTGTATGACATAAGAGCTGAGCTGCAGTGGGCTCTGAGTTCTCTTTACTTTTAAGGTTGTGAACATGCCTTTCATCTCTTATCTCTGTTCTTATTCTTATAGGAAGCTGTGAGAATATTTAAGAAGGCTTTGGAAATGTTTTCAAGTTCTGACAAAGGACCGAATGCCACTGCTGTTTTAGCAGAGTGTCTGTATAACCTGGGTCTTTGTTACATGGAGGAAGGCAACCTACAAATGGTATCTGTATGCTTAGAAGCAGAGATTATTTGTGACTTTCACACTGGTTGCTTGCATCAGTTTTGTTTCTGAAAGGCTACCCACAATAATGCAAGATGTCAGCTGACCAAACAGCTTCTAAAGCTTGGCTCACAAGAGGCAATCTGCACCCATTAATTCCTGTGAATTGTTTTAAATTAGAAATCAGCACATTTTATTTGATGCTAATTTGCCAATAATATTTTAAAGCTAATACATTTTTTCTCACCAAAATAATAAATCTAACTGTAGGAAATTATTGTAGCAAAATAATATTCTCACACTAATTTATTAAACTGTAAGAAGTTGAATTAAGTATTTTAATGTGCTGCAGACTAAATGGATAATGATTAGAGCGTTCTTTGAGTTTCCTTATTGATAACTGAAGAATCTAAATCAGATTGAAATGGGCTAATATGACTCAATACACTGGAAATTGTGGCGCCCTTTTATCCTGAAACTGAACAACTCTCCTTCTGCTGCAGTTCTTTGATAATAAAGGAGAATATTAATTGCTGCTGTCTGTGGTTTTTTGAATTGATGAAATCCAAAGAATAGTGATTGACATTAAACATGGATTATGTAGATATTTATCATGATCCACCGGAAATAATAGAATCTTTAATTTTAAATTTGACTTATTTCTAAATATTATACTTGGTTGTTCCAGAAGATTCTTTGGGAGAATGCATTTTAAATATCCCCTCCCCCAAAAATCCTCAAGTGAAGCTTTTCAATAAGAGTTCCATACTTTTTTATTCTTCTGAATCCATGCGGTTCTGTGACTAAGTGGTATGTGCTTCAATATAATCTTGTAGGCTTTCGACTCTTTTACAAAAGCTGTGAAAGCAAATCCTGACTTTGCAGAAGCCTTTTATCATCGGGGACTTTGTAAAGTAAAACTCAACAAGGATAACTCAATCCTGGACTTTAATCGGGCAATTACCCTCAATCCCAAACATTACCAGGTATTCAAATAAATGACGTCAGTGATTTGGAGAATATGTTAGTATTGGTGAAACTATTAAATAATTTATGCATGATTGATAAAAAAGCAGTTCTCTCTCTCTCTTTGTGTGTCTTTTATTCCCTTCTCTCTCCCTCCCTCACCTCTTCCTCCTTTTCCACCCCTCCACCCTTTTTTGAGACAGCATCTTCTGGAGCACAGAATGGCCTTGAACTCACCACATAGTATAGAATAACCTTGAACTCTTGATATTTCTACCTCTGCCACTCAAGTTTGGAGATTACAGATGTGCGTTGTTATCATATCCAACACCAGTTAATTATATTTTAACAACCCACCTTTTTGTATTCCTTTCTGCAACAAAACTATTACTTTTGACATAGATATTACATTTGTAAAAATATTTCGAGAATTGTTACATATGTAAATATTTCAAATACATTAACTTATTTGCTAATAATTTTAACTTATATGCTGTAATTTTATTACTTTCTTGCTTTCATATCAATGGATTTTAAGGACAACAAAAAATTTAGTAGATGAAATTTGAGTTAGTTCTTGATTCTAAATTAAATTTGAGTTGATAATTAATAGCAACTGTCCTAGACAAATAATGTTGGTGTAGTTATGTAGGGCGATGTCTTTTTTTCACAGGAGACTCCTCCTAAAGGAAATGGGGTGAAGAATTATGGTGTATACCATTTGTTTTTCAATAGTTTAGGGGGAAATGGGGAAAGCTAACATAGTAGGCCTCACACTAATGATTACTGAATCCAAATAGTAGCCATAGGTATGATCCCTGTAAAATTATTTCAGTTATTCTGTATGGTTAAATTTTTAATGAAAAGAAATGGGAAAATTATATCTTAATATTGTCTTTAGTACAAAGCATATATTTGTTTGAAGTTCCATATATTCTGGTAGAACGGAAGCTTTTACTCAAACATCTCTCTCTGCTTTTGTTCTTGTCTGACAAGGCATATTTAAGCCGAGTAGCCTATTATGGTTTGAAGGGCAGATACTCCAAAGCAATCCTGAATTGTAACGAAGCCATCAGACTTTATCCTGAGAGTGTGCGTGCCTACATCTGCAGGGGAGTTCTGAAGTACTACAACAGAGTAAGCCATTCCTGCCGGGTTACTGAGTTTAGAGTTGAGGCTTCTCCGCTTGTTAACTGGGCACTCACTCCCCGCATTTCCTCAGCTGTATGGCATGATACTTAATCTTTGAATATATGATGCATAATATTCCACCATAGTTTATATTTAATTAGTTGATTATTAGATATTTGGAATGTTTTTATATTTCACTATTCATTTTAAATAATGCATTTATATGTGATGAGAATAAAGCCATTGCTAGAGTGTCCTACATGGAAATCCCTGGGTAAAATGTTGTGATATCTGATGCTACATGAAATGATTATTCCTCCCTGATTACATTCTTGACTTTTCTTCATTACTATACCATATGGAATACTCTGCTTTAGTGCCTTAAAGCAAAGGTGAGAACTTGCATTGTGTATCAGTTCCCTGAAAATTACTGTGTTCAGAAATGACGACATAAGGTATCAGAGGAGAGTGGAGGGGAGAGAGAGTGAATGTGTGTAGACAGTGTTGTGACTGTGTGCTATGACAGTATGGCTATGGCTGGCGGAAGGAAGTCAAACCTTCGCTGCTCACCAGGGCACTGTGGCTTACTGGCCTTTTTTTTTAGTCAGCACCACTTTCTCCAAGCCATATAGCAACACTGGTGTAATACTTGATTAAATTATTTTTTTTGAGATTTCATTTTAAATTTTTGAGTGTTTGCCTGTATAGGTATTTGTGCACTATATGTGTGCAGGGCCCGAGGAGACCAGAAGAGAGTGTTGGATCTCCTGGAACTGGGGTTAGAGACAGTTATGAATTGTGGGTGCTGGGAATTGAACCTGTGTCCTTTGGAATAGCAGCCCGGTGCTCTTAACTGTTAAGCCATCCCTCTAGCTCATAATTGCTTAAATTTAAGTTACTGAATCCTTAATTTTATTTGTAAGTGAAAAAAAAAGCTGTAATAATCCCTACCAGGATCTTCCTAGTGAACAATGTGAAAGACTAGCTACACTAGTTAATTTTAAAGATGATATATAGAATCTTATAGGAATGGTTCAAATACTGATAGGATCATGCGTTCATTTTGTGATTGAACTTGTCTATTATGATTTATCCTTCTCTTTCTTTCTCCTGGTAGAGTTACAAACTAGCTATTACAGATTTAACTACAGCTGTCAACATGGACAAGAACAGTTACACAGCATTTTATAATAGAGCACTGTGTTATACCAAGATAAACGAACATGAGATGGTAAGTAACCATTTTAGTAAACGAGAGATTTAAAGCATTTGAGAAGCAATGTGCATACAATGGCTTTTTGACTTAAACAAGCAATCAATAAAGAATATTTCATAAGCAACATATTAAAGCATTTGCAAACATACTTAAAACACCCATATTTTCTTCTTATCTCTGCTTTACTCTTGGAAAATAATTCCTATGGAAATACACACATAAAACTCGAGAAACCACAGAGAATCATTTCAAAATATTATTGATTTCTTTCCCAGTGCTAAATTATCTCGTGTAGTTTCAGAACTGTCAATTTGTTTTTATAATGCCTATGCAAATATTTAAGTGCCTATATAAATTAAGATAATTACATAAGTATAATTTGAGTAAATGTTTTACTGATATACTGCTTTACAAAATTTTATAGAAGTGATCACCAGCAATGCTGTTTTACAACGTGGACCCAAGCTAGAGCAATTCATGGAGGTGTTTGTTATAGAATTCCGAGCCTGTACATGCAGTGAAGAGTGTAGAGACATGTGTTCCACCTGCAGAGACTGTTGACAGGAACTTGCCCACGTGTTGTAAAGGTTGCTACGGCAATCGTATTTCTCTGTCAAACTCTTTATATTTTCTCATCTTGCTCCGAGTGCCTCATCCTTTGTCCGTGTGGTTGACTTCAGTGAGAATCAGCTCAGCGTGATCACCCACCTGCAAGTCCTTTGTATTCTGCTCCTCGCTCTTGCTTCTTCTCTGTGTCTACTGATCTCTCCCTCCTTCCTCGTTCCTGACCCTTCCATAGCAGCAGCGTGTTCTTTTAGAAGACTCAACATTCCCACCATTCCCGGTGCACACACTCCTCAGTCTGTAAGACTCAGCTAAGCCGCTTACTGCTGCTAGAGATTTGGAAGTCACAAGGAAGACAAAGGTTGAGAAACCTCTGTCCAGCAGGAGAACGCAACATTCCTGACAGCTAGCCCATCAAGTTTGTAGACAAACGAATTATTTTCCACGAAGCAATTGCTAAAGGAGGTAGCTAAAGGATCATTTAGCAGGGACCTACAAAGCAAGTATCTTTGAGGTCTTTTCCTTACATCCCCAACAGCCTGAAGGTTAGCTCACACCAAATTCAAGGAACTAGGCAAGGAAGGAACTCCCACGTGTTATCTCAGTCATGTGGAAAAGCCAATTCTTGGTTAATGAAGAACATGCAAGCCAATCTGAATAAATGAGACCAAAATAGAGTTGCAAAATAGTGGTGATTGTCCAGGCCCCAGGCCCCCAGAGCATTTCATCTGCTCATTTTACAGACAGGGAAAATGAAGAAGGGAGCGGCCCCAGAAGTTATCCAAGTCCCACAGGGAGTCAGAAACCCACGCTGGCATTCAGGCATTTGTTTCTGGGTTCACAGTTTCTCGGGAGCTTTTTAGGGCCATCTGACTCTGGGCTGGATGGTGTGTCATTGCCAAGTGTCAACACCTCCCCTTGGCCCACCTTCCCCTGCTCCTTCCCTCACTGGGCTGGCATGCACAAGCATTCTTTATCGATAGAGTTGCCTAAAATCTAAGCATGGTGAATTTTTTTTTTGTTTGAAATTTTTATAACTCAGAAGTAGTGACTGTTTAACATTTTCAAGCACAAATGCTTAAACAATAGCAAAAGCAAAATATGTATGATTGAAATACAAAGCTGAAGAAGTATAATGAAATTTAACCAACTAAAATCTCTACAGACAGTTTTCTCTCTTTTTTTTTAAATTTGCTGTCTTTTACCCCCTCTGAGAAGTTACAAGAGTATTTTCAGGTTCTCGTGTCCCTAAACAAGGATTTGGGATGCTGCACATGTAGACTGGAGAAGGAAAAGAATGGGCTTATTAAGGGGATTAAAGACACTACTAAGCCTGGCAGTGGGTCAAGGCTAGAGAAAGGCCAAAGTTTCCATAGGGCCTAATGCAGTGGATTGGAGGAGCAGTACTGTGCACACATTTTTTTTCTTTTAAAATGCTCTGCTATGTTTGCCTTGGGAACGTGTGATAAGGGATTTCTAGACTGGTTTCATTCTTTATTTTTGCTATCATTTTTGAAATTGTATGAGTTTTGCCTTCATGTATATCTATGCACCATGTGCATGCAGTACCCACAGAGACCAGGAGAGCTGGATCTCTTGAGACTAGAGTTACGGTGGTGAACTGTCAGGTGGAGATGGAAATCAAACCAGGGTTCTCCGGAAGAGCAGCCAGCGCTTTTAATCACCAAGACATCTTTCTGGCAACGAGACAAGCTAGTTGATTCAGAAGGTCTAAAATAGATTCCAGTGGTATCTTCTATATGCAAATTTTGACCTCATGCTCTTGAAGTATTTACAAGTGAACTCTAAAATGTATTAAAATGTTAATATTTCAGTTTTGTAACTTAGAAAACCGACTTCAAGTTAAGTAACTTTTCTTAAACTCAGAATCTAGTAATAGCAACCAGTGATACAAATTCAGAGCAGGCTGTGGCTCTCACTCTCTTAACCAAGATTTTCAGGTTAGACAATCAGGGAAATGCCTGTGATTTCAGAATGTAGAGATTCAAGGCAGAAGGATCATGAGTTCAAGGCCGGTGTGGTCTCCAAAGGAAGTTCTGATCAGGTAGAGTTACATGACATGACACTACCTATCTCACGGATCAATAAAACAAAAGGAAATTCAAAACAGAAAGCACCTTTGGTGTCCCCACCTCCACCACCCTCCCTGAGATTCCATGAACTCTTAGAATCTTTTCTCATGTTCAGCTGCTGGATGGATCTCAAGTGCATCTATAGACTCTGCACTCAGTGAGTCCATGAGTCAGACAAGGCGCAATGAACAGTAGGCAGTTCTTCAAGCATATCTAAATATTTTAATAATCCTTGCAATATTTATATTTATATCACAGAATACATACAGGATCTCTGTACAGTCTCTTTAGACATACGTGCCAGGAAATAGAGAAGGACAAATGAGCAGAAAGTTAAATTTTGTTTATTTCCCTTTTCAGTTAGCTGATCCTTTAGTCATACAAGAATTGACCCTTGTTTGATGTGTCTCTTCTGAACAAAATATTCACTACAAATAACTTAGAAGAACTCACTCCTTGGTACTTAGTGCAGAGGAGACATCAGTGAAGCTTTGCCACTTCAGTCAGTGGAGAAATAGAAGGAAAAGCGATTTCTTCCTGGAAGATTCACTCTTTGAGCTCAGATAGCTCTCTTTAAAAACAACGAGAAAGCTCTCAACAAACTTCAAACTTCCCTATTTCCCTCTTCAGTCTTATTGTGATCCCTTTTCCTTGTGGTTTCTTCATTTGAAAAATTTGTGACTTATTCACTTACTTACTAAATGCCTGTTATGCGAAGACAGGATACTTTTCACTAGGTTTACAGCGATGAAAAGATTAAATACTTGCCTCCTGCAGTTTAGTCTCTAGTGGGGAAGGCAATAACATTATAAAAAGTATTTAAATTTCAAACAGTACTCTCCACTTTGTCTCATATGAATGTGATATTTGGGGAGTGTATCTGGTGTGTGTATGTCGGGGGGTGGGGAGGGAGGCAGTGGTGAGTCCCTTCCTTCCAAACTGTGCAATGCACAGGAACATACATGGGTGGCCAAGAGATGGCATGTGAACTACAAGCACGGTGAGTACTTATTTAAAAACAGCACTAGTCATAATAATATGGTTAAAAGGACTTTTCAAATCGAGCATAGACTCATGGCCATTCCAGAATCAATTCTGAGATCCCACTCTGAGTAGAAGCATATTTGTCTCAGGGCAATGGAGTAAGTGAGGCTCTAAAGAATGGCACCATGGCTCTAAGTGGTTTTTTTACTTGTAGGCTTTGAGAGATTATGGAATTGTGCTGCTTCTTGACTCGGGAGAAGGGATAGCATTAAATACCTATATTAACCGTGGACTCATCTACACCCAACTAAAGCAGTACGGCTTTGCACTAGAGGTGAGCCTTCTTGTGGATATGGGGAAATGACCTACTTGATTTCACACATCCTCAAAAATGTGGTATTTAGTGCTACAGCATAGCAGTATTAATGAACGAGTATTAGTAAAAATTTACTGAAATATGTGGACTCACTAATAGAGCTTTTAATAAAACCTAAGCACTTTCCCCTTCATTTTAAATACAGCTGAATGGTTAATGTGTTAATATTTTTAAATTAAGGATATCATCTCCCAAAAGAAGTGCATGGAAAATTCATGAAATTATTTGTACATTTTTAAATCTGTTCTCCAATGTTCTTTCTCACTCACAGTTTTTCTTCTGTTGAAATTTGTCAAAATAAATCTGTTGCCGGGCGATGGTGGCGCACGCCTTTAATCCCAGCACTCGGGAGGCAGAGGCAGGCGGATCTCTGTGAGTTCGAGACCAGCCTGGTCTACAGAGCGAGTTCCAGGACAGGCTCCAAAGCCACAGAGAAACCCTGTCTCAAAAAACCAAAAAAAAAAAAAATCTGTTTCAAATAGGGTTGGGACATAGTTGTGTAGAATGGGCTACTAACCTTTCAAGTCTTTAAGAACAGGCCTTCAGGTCTGGAACTTATGGAAGCATATTGGAAAGAAACAGGCAATTTTTATTGTATTATAGTATAAACATAATTTGTAATTCTCATTTTTAGCATTTATTATGACTTGTCAGTAATTAAAATTTAGAAACAAGGCAAAGGTGGAATATGCACTGACAGTTAAGTGATGGCCATTTCATGTATTTGTTGTATCTATATAACCTTATATGATGAAATATTTCCTTGCTACATTCCAGCTTTGACAGTGGTGCAAAACTTATACTTTTAGCTTAGAGATACAGACATGAGTATTCGAAAGAGTTTAAATACTTCGAAGTAATAAATACTAAAGCAGGATCTGAACTCAGATCCAAGTAGATTATAAATGCCATGGTCTTTCAGGCAAGGCAATTTTAATGTTTGGGGAGTCAAGAGAGAATTACTCTTAACTCTCCTCTTCATCCACCCCACATTGAACCCATTAGCAAGTGTAGTTTATTCTGTCACTGAAATAAATTTTGAACTTTATCAGCTCCAATTGCTGTTTGCTTCTGAACCAGGAAATCCTGGGTGAGATTTGAATCAGGTCTCAGAGCAGAATTTTCTGTCTCCTAGGCTGCTGAAACAGCTTCCTCTTGGCCATGGTGCCTCACACTTACCCTGGCATGTACATTTTCCGTACGGCAGCCAAACAGACAACTTGAAAGCATAAAGTAGGTGAAGTGATTCCTTTACTCCAAACCTGCAGTGACTCGTCCTTCCCGATAAAACCTCAATTCCTGACCATTGAACCCACTTCCGGAAGACTCTATGGTCAGTCTTTTTTTCCTACACTGGAACCATTCTACTTTGGCCTTTTGCTAATCTCTGGTAAGGCCCAGTTGCCTTCCTGCTCTGGGATGATGCATAAGCTGTTGTTCCTTTACACATGACATAGTTGTTGCTCTAAGTCCTTCTTTAATCCAAATTTCTGATTGAATGTCATCTTTCAATCAAAAATAAAGTGAATGTTGAAATAGGGTATTAAAAATATTAAAAGACCTCAAAATAAATTTGGAAATGGGATAAAGAAACACTGAAGAGAACAGCAGAAAACAGGCACTAAAATATTAGACTCAAATTCAATAATGTCAATAGTTATATTAAATAGAAATGGTCAAAAGATACAAAATAAAATAATGGAATGTTAGATGGGAGTTTTGAAAAATATTTAGTATATTCTGAGTATAAGAAATACACTTCAAGGATAATGAAATGGGTAGAGATGCACAATAAAATATAAAGAAACCATATAGTGATCTTTTGTATAAAAGAAACAAGTCACTAAGAACTTGCTAGCTGTCTTCTCTTTAAAGATCCCAAAAGGATATAATAGTACCTAAGTAAAGAGGAAGTGTATTGTAAGCAGCTTCCAAAGTTTTAGAATTGACAGAGACATTTTGCCACCTGGACAGTCACCCAAAATTCTTCTGTAGTGTTGGGGGCATCCATTTTCAGCCTACACGCCCATAGTATCTGGCAACTTTTTCATGAAGCAGGAAGTTTTAAGATCTGTTGTAGTAGCTGCTCATGCAAAGTCAGCTAGGATTCCTAGACAAGGGAACCTCAAGGCCAAACAAAAGTCAGATAAAAAAACAGAAGACAGGATAGAATCAGGATGTCTGTCTGTTCACGCTGAAGCAGCCAAACAGCCTAGAGTTTATTTCAGAGATTGCATATATACAAAAGTAGAACAAAGCACTGCACAGCACAGATAGTCAGTTAGTTTCTAACTACAAGACCATCCTGTCTTGAGTGAGCAGCCTCCTCTCCAACATGTGCTTGCTGCTCCGAGGCAGCCTCACTTTCTATCTTATGTTTATGAGGTTTGTCGTCAGCAATATACTGTCTACTAGATAGAGTGTTCTTTTCTCGCAGGCTAAACAAGAAGATTCTCATAGCCCTCAAGGTTATAGGAAAAAGTGGAGCAGGCAAGCTTGAACTCAAGTTAGAAATGACCAGATGGAAACAGTCACATGTGGGCTCCCACAATCTGTTCTGCCTATATTGGCAGTTTGTCAGTTGCTTTCTTCTGTGTCCTGCAGAATGTCTTGCAGACTCTTTCATGAAACAGGAACCCCAAAGGACTATGCCACCCTTAGGCAAGTTCAGCAATCATTTCTATGGGTCTTGTACATCCAGTTCGCACAGTATATCATCAGACAGTCCAGGCAAAAATAGCTTCCCTCCCAAATGGCTAGCAAACTCCATAAGGAGATTCTTCAATGTCCATTCTCTCCTGAATTAATTGGTGCTGCAAGGGGAAAAGACATATCTCACCCCTGAGAAATGTTCAAGTTCGCAAAGCATTTCAAATGCCATATTCTGCAGGGACTTTGGGACTTTGCAGCCTTAAAGTCCCAAAGATCATCCAACTGAAATATATCTCCTTATATCTAGAAAACCCAACCAGCATTACCATCAGCTTGACCATTACAGATGACTATCTATTATTCTGTATTTCTTAATTATACATTTTTAAATGAACTGTACAAACACAACACATTAAACAACAGCAGAAATATATATACCTTAAATCTGTGTCAATAGACCAAAATTCACACCAATACAAAGCATTTGTTTCTGTGTTATATCCCCCTCTTCCTTCCCTTTGGAAATTGACTGTGGCCATTAGCCACATAAAATCAAACCCCATAAATGAAAACAAACATCTGTAAACAATCTGTAAAAAAAAATTGGGAAATTTGGGCATAGTTTTCTCCAAAGTGCTTACTGCTTTTTGTTGAGTAAAGTTTTTTGGGGTTCATGGATACCTTTCTGGGGGTCTTGTTCCTTCAAACCTCATTAGCCTTGAAGGAATACACAGGTTCTAACCTTCTGTAGAACAAAAGCAAAACCTCTTTTCCAAAGAAACATATTCTTAGACCCAAAATTTGAAGTCAAGATACCTTTATGTTGGTTTAATTTTGCAGCCTCCAGAATCAAATGTCTCTCTGCAGTTAAAAAATTAAAAGAAAACACAATAATGTATATAATCCAGACTCTCAGTGTATATTCCACCTTTATGTGGCTTATTTTTCTTTACTCCTTTAATCTATGACTGTCTGTACTCTGTCTCTTTAAAGACTTCATTTTATTTTTAAAGCTATTTACTTCTTTTTATAACTGTCTTTATTCTTTCTTCTCTCTCTCTCCCAAACCTATATACATTTTTTAAGCATACTGTGACCCATTAAGAGGCTTATTTTTGTCTGAATCTGTCTTATTGTGTATCTGAAATCCTTTTCTGACCTTCTGACCAGGTGCACTTTTTTTTTTTTAAATTGCTAAGCAGGCATGACTAGGACCAACTCCGTGGGCCTGCCTGTTTGTTCCACCCAATCCAACATGGTAGGGTCATGTTCACTGCCTCTTGAGCCATGCTTACCACCCTGGTTCCAGGGACGCAGTGGGTCTATGTCACCATTAAGCAATTTGTAACACACTGCTCACAAACTCCATTTAACTGTAGGACTTCCCAAAAGAGCAAGAGTTTGTTATGCCAGCATGAACCAGGAAGCCAGATCTTAAAGAAGTTGTGCAATTCTTTTGCCACAAGCACTGAGTCCGGAAGACTTCTCTTAAAGGCTATGGCTCTTCTTGCTGCTAGCAAATAGAGTCTATCTGGGGGAAAAAAAATGTGGCTACCAAGAAGCTGTGCTTCACTCTAATCTTTTGTATCTAGGATTCCTTCCCAAGCGCTCTCAGTTTTTATGTGGATGCAGTTACCTCACGTTGGTGTTCCACGTTGGTGTTTTGTAAAGGGAGACTTCTCTTTCATTCCTGGCTTCCCAGACCGAATTATCACACCGAAACTATATTAATTACAACACTGTTGGCCAATGACTCTAGCATATTTCTAGCTAGTTCTTAAACTAACCCATTTCTATTAATTAAGTGTATCAGCAGGCATCTGTCTCCTTTGGCAACTACATGATGTTTTCTTGACTCCGCCTACTTTCTCTCTATGTATCTTTTCCAATCTGACTATATTCTGCCTGGCCATAAGCCAAAGCAGCTTTATTCATTAACCAATAAAAGCAACACATATATAGAAGGATATCCCACTTCACTGTTTCCTCTCAAAGGGACCCCAAGCTTTCAATTTGACCTTACTTCCCAATCTTTTACCCCTAGAAGTAACAGAAAATCCATTCTACTTCTTGAGACAAGCAGACTCTCCCTCTAATAACAACCAGAGAAAATCTGTGTGACAAGAAAGGGATGAAAACAATTAGTTAAGGTGGTGTCTCTCTAGTTGGGAAGTTCTGGATGCTCACTTTGGAAGGCTTTTCTCCTCATCATAGCAATCAGTAAAAACAGTCATATACAGTCCCTACATATGCATATTCTATATCAGTATAAAGATGATGCTTGTTTTATAGGTATTATTTGACTACAAGTTCAAATTTGATTCTTATTTTCTTTCATGCTGAAATATTTCTGTAAGAAGTGATTGCAAGCCATAGACAATATTTTTCATGTTCTGGTCCATTTTGGCAGGCTCTCTTGCTCTGTGACACAGGGCCATTCAAATTCATTCCTGCCTACTTCCCAAATTCCACATCCTAGGGTTAGAGTTTCTGTTTCTCTACTTCAGGAGGGTTTCTGGATCCTTAAACAGGAGTCATACACCTCCTTCCAGAAGTGTGGGTTCCAGAAGTGGATTCAGACTGACCAGTCCATGTACAGTGCTCACTTCTTACCACTTACAAGCCTGGCACCCAGTTGTCCAACTGCGTCATGTCATCCCAAAGGTTCTTTCCAGGGGAATTTCCTTTTCTGTCTGAGAAGGGACGTTTCCGGTGGCATAGACAATAAGAGGAAGTAAATGAGATACTTTATTACACACCCCAGGGCAGCACCACAGAAAAAGTCCCTGTTCTTAAGGCAGATGCAAGGAACACAGACTGGGAATGTTAATAACGATTGGCATTCCTTGCTCCATCCATTCTCATTCAACGAGATTCTACGAAGAAAACAAAGTTTTAGCAAGATGTCTATTTTAATGCTTTAGGTGATGCATACTTATGTGTAGTTAGTGAGTTTTAAGAAAAATCCATGACAAATTAACAAAATTTTATGAAACTGTTTCAGGATTTTAAACAAGCTGCGCTAATAAGCGAGACTAGCGTGAGCCTTTTTCAAGCAACCGCCATGTGCCACCACAGGTATGGAGTGCTGTCGTTGTCAAAAGGGAAGCAAACAGCGGGAATCATCAGATGTATCCAGTTAGAGCCCCATTCAGAAGATAGAAGGGAGGGGTGGAGGCAAGTGAATGGGGGTGGGCATATCAAGCATTCTTCCATAGATACGAGGGCCCTATCAGTAGCAACCTTGTACCTTCTAAGAGACTGATTTGAACCAAATCAGCAATTAAATATTTCTATCACGCACTGAAGATGTCTGTTTGATTCAAGCTTATACACAAAAATGTTGATTAAATGTATGCATAGCTGAAAATATCTAGATATAAAATAATTTGTTCAGAAAGTCCATTTCCTAGAAAAGAGGATGACTTTAAAATATTCTTAAGAAAAAAATTGCACCAATAAGAGATATTTATATATATAAAACTACTTTAAAAAATCCAAGAAAATGTCTAGAAAAATGCATTAAAACCTACAAATATATAATATTTAAGAGTAACTCTTTCTGAGATTTCTATAGAATCACATTATAGACAAGGTCAGTTAGAAATAGCAAAAGTGACACACAACCTTCAGAACAACTGCACAGATTTTAATATGGACACAATGTTATTGTTTAGTAATAGTTTATGCTATTACTTTTGGTAAGAGAAAGAATAGCAGTTAGTTGAAGGAGTAAATTGAGATAATTCGAGAAGTCTTGTCTCAAAAAAAAAACAATGACAAAAAATCACAATGATTCATAAATTATAGAGGTATGTCTGTACAAATACAGAGTTTAAATGGCTAGAAGAGAGTTTGAATTAGTTGGGAAACTGGCATTCTAATTTTTCTTTTTAGGAAGTAGATATACAGCTACATTTCCCCCATGAGAAGTAAAGCTTTTTATTGTAGGAAAAAAGTAATACTGTAGTTGTAAATTCTGTAGATGCCTTCGGGCTAAAACCTGGTCTCAGATCTTTCATTATCCACAGTCATACCTTTGTCTATTGTGATGCATCGATCTTTGTGTGATCCATCTCTTTAAGAATGTGTCATTCTTAAGAAGAAATGGAATGGTGACTGATGTGTTTACTTTGGTGGATGTGTGTAGACCAAAATGCCTGAGATCATGGCATCTGTCAACATTTGAAACATCCCTCAACTTCTCTAGGCCTCGTTTCTATTTACCAGCTATTAGAATTGGTCAGTGTCTGCCAGTGTTGAACTCACATCTTTATTAAATATGATCTTGGGGTACAACAGCCAGGATCCCTAAAGCTGATACTGCTCTGTAGTTCCAGCAGCTCTCTGGGGTCTCCACTGTTCTCTAATAAAAGTGGAATTTAAATCAACCGCAAAGCTCCGGCAGCTCAGAGTTTCAATTCCATGTGTATTGGGTTTTTACACTTTTACTGAACTTTAACAACAGGGAATATTTAGTGATTATGTATTCTTTAGAAAAATTATTTTGGCAACATACTTATACTATGGAAGAATGACTTGCGACTATCGAACTTACTTCTGACATTTTTGGGGTAGGAAAAAGGTTTCTCTTTTAACTTTGGAAATTTTATAAAAATAGTAAACCTTTAAAATCTAGGGCTTTGGTCTTCGATTGTAGGGTGCTGACTTTTGCAGCATCCTTTGTGTGTTTCTAGCTCTCACTCTTGTGGCTTCCAAGAGACAACATTCCTTAGGCTGAACATCCAACTTATTGACCAACTTATTCACGAACAGTGTTATGCTAATGTGAACTTTTAGATCTCAATGAGAAAGTCATCTTTGTATTTTAGAAAATAGTATCTTATTTTTTAAGATACCACAGCACATTTGTTATACTTTTTTGATATTTTCCTAAGCTATTTTTAAGTCTTTAACTCTGCAAACCACATTCTTCAGTGTTTGTGGGTATTAGTGATTTGTTAGAACAACTCAGAAGGACGTTTCTGGTCACATCTGTGATTACTGTAAACTCAGTGAGTCTGTGTCCATGACTCAGAGCGGACACTGTAAACTGGAGCTCCCTGAGAGTGATCGTGTGACTCTGAGATTCACCTTAAAACATTTATTTTCAGGAAAACTTTTAATGTACTTTGTATACACGACAGCCAATATTCAATGAACACCCACCTGAAGCAATGTAGATATTCAGCCAGATCTTCTCGCTGGATAACTGCCATGCTAGGTAGGATGCAGTGGCAGACCTGTCTCCAGGGAAATGAAAGTGTTCTTCCTACAGGGCATCCTGTTCATTTCCTCCTTGTCTATTGGTGTAGGAGGCAGGGGGATCCTGTCTTCAACTCTGCCACCTGGCGTGACTGTGGCTTTCAGTCAGGGATAATTTTAAGGCGCTTGTCAGGTGACGTTAGAAAGTCCACTTCTTCTCTTAGGTTGTTTACTCAGTTGAATGGACTAAGTGCACATCAGTTACCATTGGTAAAGGGTAGAGACAAACTCCCTTCACCATATGTAACTTGTATTACAGAATAGTGGGCTTTGATTCACTGTCTGATTTACTGCTTATGCCTTTGTAATAATAAGCTATACAAAAGAAAATATTGTTTTATTATAACCCCTGTAGCAAAGTTTTAAATTCCCTGATGGGTGAGAAGAGCAGTGGGTATGATGCAAGCCGAATGCTCAATAACTTATAGCGAATATATGACAATTGCCTGGAAAAATACAGAAGACCCAGACCATGTAGACACATGTTATAAGTAAATACTTTACCAATTGGTGGAAATATTGACTATAAGAAAACCTATCAACAAATGCATTTTGCACAGAACTCCTGTGCCATCTTTATTCTTGGTAAACAGGGTTAGTCCCTACCAGAACTGCTGATGTAATTCACCAAGATGACACCTGGAGAGACACTGTGACCTTACAGCCGAATGACCTAGCCTACCTTAACTAGTGGCAGTTACTGAGAGAGCAATGCACTTTCACTGTAAACTGCCTGAGAGATGATCCGGTGATTTCTGAGCAACCACACACAGAATAAACCCAAAAGTTAATATCTGACCCACAAAAGCCATTGTTAACCCTTGCCTGTCTGGTACATCCAAAGCCACATGTTCTTACTACTTCAGTGTTAATCCTAATGTGATCTTCTAGACAGCACTCAACGTACACCTTTGGATGGTGTTTGGTCAAAGCAAAAACAAACAAACAACAACAATAAAAACCACAAATACAGAAGCATGAGGAATTTTTCTCTAAGATTTATAATTTTTATTTATATATATATGTGTGTGTGTGCCTATACAAGTTTATGTGCACCACATGTGTGCAGGGTGCCCAAGGAGTCCAGAGAGTATCAGATCTCTGGAACATTATGGACAAGCATTGAAAAAATACTTGCTAAACAATATGCGAGGCTGTTGTTTTCATTGATGTCCTCAGTGAAATGGGGTGTGCCTTAAAAAGAAAAGAAATACTAAATACATATAAACTTATATTTTATGTATGCTATGAGTCAGTCAATTATGGGATAAATTCTATAGGAGGCATTATTAAACAAGTTTGTTTTTATGTGAGAATCACGAAGTATACTTATATAAACTATTACAGTTATGGAATCTCTAGGTGATATAAGCTTCTATGATTATCATTGTATATATGGTCCTCTGTAGGTTGAAGCAATTAGATGGATTGAGACTGTAATTTAAATAGCATATGTTGTCAATATCAGTGCATATTTTCTGTGTTGGTAACTCATTGTTGAAACAAAGTTTAGAACTGCCGTTTAGACTTCTTTATTTTTGAAAAAAATAGAATTCTAGAATAACATTCCATATTGTGCTGTGAAAATGGGTTTTAATTTTTATATTTATTTATTTATTTTGTGTGATCATACAAACATGTGGATATTAGATAGCTATGTCTTTCTACCATGCGGGTTATTGAGATCAAACTCAGGTCATCAGGTTTGGCAGCAAGTGTCTTTACCCATTGAGCCATCTTTTGGTCCTTGAAAATGATTTTCATTTCTTGTCTTCTCCTCACCAAAATCTGCAGAGATTCTTCTAGACTTCCTTAGATCATATAGACTTAGGTATTTCTTATGATTGATGATAAAAAAATAAAAGGCTTTCTATAATAGTTTAATACAAATCCTTTTGATAAAGTCATGTGCAGAAAGCAACGACTAGGTTACTAGCAGACATCATTTTACCAGAAGGCATCACGTTTTCTTCCTTTCTTTTCCCCGCAGAATTAAAGAGTTTGAAGGTGCTGTTGACTTCTTCACGAGGGCTGTTAAAATTAACACATGTTTTCTGGATGCTTATATTGGACGGGGGAATTCTTACATGGAGTATGGACGAGATGACGCCCTTAAACAAGCACAGAAGGACTTCCTGAAAGCACTGCATATTGACCCATCATGTTTAAAGGCGAGGATTAGTCTATGCTATAATTTGCAGGTAAAATATAACAGCATTTTCAGCGTCGAGAACATTATTAGGACAGGAGAAAGAGATATTTGGCTTTTTGTTGGTGATGTGACCAGATGTTCTTTCCCAGGCTATGGACATTTAGTTTTCCTTTACTGCAGTATGGAGGGTAGCAGTCGGGAGCAAGGACTCAACTAAATACAGAGAATATACTTAGAGGAACCTGAGCGGAGCTGAGACTTACACAAAATGCTGCAAGAGATGGGACTGGTTGTTATCATGACAAATGCCCAGGAACATGTTAGAGAAAAATGATCGCCTTCCTACAGTTAAACCTAAAATTCTCATTCTAATCACAATACAAGCAATTCACAGTCCATTTAAGGAATGGATTGGATGATTTTAAAAATAGGGCTGACTGGCAGCCAAAGCAATATGCTCACACAATTCACAGCTGAGCACCCATGACATGGATGAGGAGTGGCTCTCAGCCTCCAGAGACAGTCTTCTATAAGAATGTAGTTTCTTTTGGATAGGTGAACTTATTTGGAGAGATAGGCACTGTTCTGTGCATGGGGTAATGATTTGATCGTAATTGTGATAAATGTAACAAAAACAAAATAAAAAACAATCCCTAAAGAGTTTTTAGTACAAAATAAGCCCAACTAAGGGGTAAGAGAAGTTACTGATAAATTAACATTTATGTTGAGGTGTAAAAGATTAGTAGTTGGTAGGAAAGGGATTAGGGCTAGGATTTAGTCTTGAGACAAGGGGAAAACCCTTGAGGACACACTGTAAGAAGAGGCAGAAGCTTCACATGAGGGGAATGTGGCGGGTAGAGGGATATTTGTGATGATAGTACAGAATTAAATAGGAGCTGGAATAAAAGCTTTGAAGTCTAGTTAAAATAGGAATATCACCGATCAGAGTCATGCCATCAAATGTGTATTTTATGAAAATTCCACTGGGTAAGTAACCAAAAAGTGCATTGAAAAGCACATTGGTATGGAAGAGTGAATCAGGAAAGGGAAAGGCTTATGGAGGAGTGTTAGGGCCAACCAAGTGCTGCCTAGAGAAAGAGTGACAGCCTGTTCCGCAGATACAGGTAGAGCCTTTACTGTTTGCCTAAAACTGGAGCTGACAGTGAGCACAGCAGACGTCAAAACAACTAATAACTTAAATCCTATCATAGGTGGTTTGTGGCTTAATATTCTGATGGTACAACCTCAGTTTGCCTACTTTTGCTTATTAGATACACTTGTGATAACTTGCAGATTTCCAGGCACTTGACTCAGAGAATTTGCTCATTGGAAATTGGAATCTAGTCCTCTGTGTAGTTATATTTCTTTATAGCTTTATGTGAGATTCACTGTGCCCAGGTTGGTTAGAATGTGCCAGTCTCTGAGACTCTGGCAGGTTGAGTATTTGAGCCTGTGAGAGAAAGAACAGAAGTTGGACCATCGTGAATTAATTAACTCCCTGCCTTCCTGTGGGACGGTGTTTAGTTGCCAGCTCGGCTGCTCTGCAAAACACTCTGACATCTTTCTAGAACCAGTGCCTCTCTCCTGACCTTTTTATCTCTTTTCTCCAGTTAGCACTAAGGTTGTTAGAAGCAGATGCTTGGTAGAGTTACATGCATCTTCTGTAGAGTTTAAAAAGTGTTCCTAAAATTCAACAATTTATTTTCACTATTACTATTATTTATGTAACACATGCTAATTTTGCTTTGTGCATTATGTGTATATTATAGATATCTGGAAATATCTATTATCTATCTATCTATCTATCTATCTATCTATCTATCTATCTATCTATCTATCTATCTATCTATATATCATCTATCTATCTACAAACATAGACAGACAGACAGACACACACACACCATGCACACACACTTACTTGAGACAAGGTCTCACTATGCTGACCAGGCTGGTCTCAAACCCACAGATATGTGTTTACTGCCTCCTGAGTGCTGGGTTCAAGGATGTATGCCATCACTTTCGACTGTTGTGGATGCCAATGTAAGGTTTTTGATAGCCAACAGAAGTATGGGTGTTACATAGTAGCTATGACTTTAACTTATCTAAGGTTGGTATAGTAGATGACTATAAAATTAAATTTATTTGAACATAATTTGGTCATAAATATTTAAAGGCAAATATTTCATTAAGGATGCTCGTTTTGTAGCCTGCGGTCTTATTTTTTTGTTGTTTTTTTGGTTTTTCTTTTCTTTTTTTTTTTTATTCTATTCTTAATTTTTTTTTTATTAA
>NC_022009.1:55907939-55912236 GCF_000317375.1 Microtus ochrogaster | reverse complement strand
TGGAACTTGCTCTGTAGACCAGGCTGGCCTCGAACTCACAGAGATCCGCCTGCCTCTGCCTCCCGAGTGCTGGGATTAAAGGCGTGCGCCACCATGGTCTTATTTTTATTTAAAATATTTTAGCTTTAGTACCATATAATATATACATCACCAAAAATTATAATGAGTGAGATCAGAAACATTTGCCATGTTATAGACTGTTTCTCGCTTCATGAAATTGAATAACTATTTTAGGCCCAAGGAAAATTCCAGAAAGCTTGGAATCACTTTACAATTGCCATAGAAGCTGAACCAAAGAGCTATCTAGCCTATGAAGGACGAGCTGTCATTTGTCTTCAAATGAGTAATAATTTCGCTGCAATGCAGGATATTAACGCTGCCATCAAGGTAAAAAATCTAGATTGATGTTAGTATTATTAGCATATGTTCAAACCATCAATGAATAAGGCTAAGTTACTTGTTCTCTGTTACCTATTTCAGGTAGACAAATAATGTTTTGTTTCCCCAGAGTTCTGCCTAGAGTAAAGAGTTACTATGGTGTGCTTATTTTGCAGTCTAAATGCATTTAAAATTTAAAATCAAAATTATTAATAAGCACTAATTCATTTTAGCAAATACAGCTTGTGTGTTTCATAGGACATTAATATTATTTTGCAATATGAAATGAATTCAGAATGGAACAGTGATGTCCCAAGTGTGAAGCAATTGGAGAACAATACAGATGTTCGGCTTCTTTCTATCACGAAGGAACAGCCTTCTCATGCATTGCATTCTCTTCCAGATTTTAGTTTTGTTTCTATAATTTTGAAACATTTGGGGATAATATAAGGGGTAAGAAGGGAAAGGACTTAAAGATAATTGTCTCAACATAGGAGAGTGGAGCATGTTAACTGCTCAATTTAATATCCTCTCTCATTTAAGAGATTCAAAGGTAAATGTCCCCCATGTCTACTCCTTGAAAAGAACTTGAGTAAAGCTCTCAGATTCTTTGTTTTATGCAATCATTCAATCAAACATTGACATGAAACCAATCTCTTCCAAGTCCTTTCTGATGATATCTGCTCTAATTGGGTTGTATGTACCCGTACTGTAACAGCCCCTGTTCCCACAAGTGGATTTCATCACCTTCATTTCACAGACATGAAATTGGAGATTCATGCTATTCCCAGACGCCAAATCCTCCTACGATTGTGTTGCAGATCAATACTACAGCAGAATTCTTGACAAATCGTGGTGTGATTCACGAGTTTATGGGTCAACAGCAGAACGCGATGACAGACTATCAGGCAGCAATTTCTCTGGACCCCAAGTACTCGCTGGCTTACTTCAATGCTGGGAATATCTACTTTCGTCACCGGCAGTTTTCTCAGGCAATGTGCATTTTCCTTAGCATCTTCTGTTGGCGTTAAAGACTTCTTTAATGTTGTCATGCTTTTCACAATTTATGTTCTTCTTTGCCATTTTGTGTCAAATGAATTTACTTATCACTTACCGATTTATACTATGATAATTTGTTGATGCTCTGTCTATTTTCCGAGTGTTGTTTTGTCAGAACACCATATATTTTCGGTTTTAATTTTTAAAAACTGAGTATGATACAAATAATGTGAAATTTATAATCTTAACCACTTTGAAATTTATGGTAAATGTATGCCATCGTGCATTCTATAATTTTGCACTTGCAATTTGAATTTCCCCTCATGATTGGGAATATCAGTTGGGAAGATAATCAGGTGAAAGTATTTTTATATTTTCTATGATTTATGTATACATAAAATGTATTTTACTCTGTGTTGTGTTCCCTTTTGAGTATTTTCATTTTTCTGATTTATAGCAAGCTTTATACTTTTATTCTAGTGGCAATAAAACTACCTTTATGACCCTTAGTTATTATTTATTTACTTTCTCTACCATGAGCAAAAATTACCATTGTATTTCCTTCTCATTAACACAGTAGCTCGAATCTACAATCTTCAACTTTGTTTTTGCTTCTTTCTTTTTTTTTTTTGAGACAGTCTTCCTGCATAGCCCAGATTAGTGTCTACTTTGTGATCGTCCTGATTCTCCCTCCAGAGAGAACAGTGCTGGGATGATTATAGGAGCGTGTGACCACGCAGCCTGCAATCTTTAAAAAGGGGGGAAGCCTCATACCCACTCCAGCTTCCTCCTCAATTTCCCTACTGATTGCCACAGAAATATCTTTTTTTCTGTTTATTTTTATATTATTATTTATTTTATTATTATTATTTATTTTTAAAACAATCTTATTTTACATACCAATCCCTGTTCCCTCCCCTCCCCTCTTCCTGCTCCCCTACCTTCTCCCTATCCCCATCCTCTATTCACTTCTCAAAGAGGGTGGGGCCTCCTATGGAGAGTCAAAAAAAGTCTGTTACATCACTTGAGTCTAGACCAAGGCCCTTCCCCATGTATCTAGGCTGAAAGGTATCCTCCATAGGGAATGGGCTTCAAAGAGCCAGTTCATGCACTAGGGATAAATCCTGGCTCAATTGCTAGTGGCCCCACAAACTGCCAAAGCCGCACAACTGTCACCCACATCCACAGGCCTAGTTTCGTCTTATGCAGCTTTCCCATCTGTCAGTCTGGTGTCAGTGAGTTCCTCCTTGCTCGGTTAAGGTCTTTCTGTGGGTGTCCCCATCACGGTCTTTGTCCCTTTGCTCATAATATTACTCCTCCATCTCTATGACTGGACTCAAGAGTTTGGCCCAGTGCTTAGCTATGGATCTCTACATCGGCTTTCAACAGTTACTGGGTAAAGTTCTATGATGACAATTAAGTAGTCATCAATCTGAATACAGAGGAAAGACATTTAAGTACCCTCTCCACTATTGCTTGTTTTTTCAGCTGGAGTCATCATTGTGAATTTCTGGGACTTTCTCTAGTGCCTGGTTTCTTGCTAACCCCATAATAGCTATGTCTTTCAAGCTATCGCTTTCCTTGTTCTCCTTCTCTGTGTTTTATCCGACTCAATCTTCATGATCCTTCATGTTTTCCTCTCCACTCCCCTTTTCCCCTCCCCATTTTCTACCACCCTCCCCCATTGCTTCCAGTTCACCAAGGAGATCTTGTCTACTTCCCATTTCTATGGGATCCATATATGTCCCTTTTGGGGTTATCCTTGTTTCCTGTCTTCTCTGGAGTTGTGGACTGTAGGATGGTTATCCTTTGCTTTATGTTTAATACTCACTTGTGAGTGAATACAAACTGTGTTTGTCTTCCTGGGTCTGGGTTACCTTACTAAACATTTTTTTTTTTTTGCTCCACCCAAATTTGCCTACAAATTTCAAGATGTCATTGTTTTACCACTGAGTGTTACTGCATTGTATAAACATTTTCTTTATCTGTTCTTCAGTTGAAGGGCATCTAGGTTGTTTCTAGTTTCTGGCTATTATGAATAATGCTACTATGAACATAGCTGAGCAAATATCCTTGTTTTATGAGTGTGCATCTTTTGGGTATATGCCCTAGAGTGGTATTGCTGGTTCTTGAGGCATTAAGCAATTTTCTGATAAACTGCCATACTGATTTCCAAAGTGGCTGTACAAGTTTGAACTCCCACCAGCCATGGATGAGTGTTCCCCTTACTCCACATCGTCTCCAGCATAAGCTTTCATCGGTGCTTTTGATCTTAGCCATTCTGACAGGTGTAAGATGGTATCTCAGAGCTGTTTTGATTTCCATTTCCCCAATAGCTAAGGATGTTGAGCAGTTTCTTAAGTGTCTTTCGGCAATTAGAGATTCCTCTGTTGAGAATTCTCTGTTTAGATCTGTACCACATTTTTAAATTGGATTATTTGATATTTTGAAATGTAGTTTCTTGAGTTCTTTATATATTTTGGAGTTCAGCCCTCTGTCAGATGTGGGGTTGGTGACTATTTTTTCCCATCTTATAGGTTGCTGTTTTGTCTTATTGACTGTGTCCTTTGCCTTACAAAAGCTTTTCGGTTTCAGGAGGTCCCATTTATTAATTGTTGATCTCAGTGTCAGTGCTACTGGTGTTATATTTAGGAAGTGGTCTCCTTCAATGTGTTCAAGGCTACTTTTCACTGTCTATTCTATGAGGTTCATTGTGGAGGTCCTTGATTCATTTGGACTTGAGTTTTGTGCCGGAGAATATCTCTCTCTCTCTCTCTCTCTCTCTCTCTCTCTCTCTCTCTCTCTCTCTCTCTCTCTCTCTCTCTAAGCCTTATGATTGTTAAATAGTATTTTCAACAAAGGAAAAAATCATTAGAACTTTTTATTCCAGGTGTTTAAATGATTCATTACATTGTTCTTT
>NC_022009.1:55906339-55907743 GCF_000317375.1 Microtus ochrogaster | reverse complement strand
TCTTTCGTTGGGCTGGGGAGGGGGGGGGGGAGGGGGTGAGGGGGGGGGGGAAATGGGAGGAGGGGAGGAGGTGAAAAATTTTAAAAATAATAATAATAAAAAACCCACTACCAACAACAACAACAACAAATGGTGGCAACTTTTATTTTACTTCTCATTTTTCTTACAATCCCTTCTGTATTTGGGATGAAATGCTCTCTCTGCTTTCTTAGAAAACTATTGGGCTTAATATTAAATTAAAGTAAGAGGACTTCAGGTTTCATGATATCTGTTAATTAAAATATATTAAAATGCTCATTATCCTTACATTTTATAGGCCAGTGACTACTTTTCAAAGGCTTTGGAATTTAATCCAGAAAATGAGTATGCTCTCATGAATCGAGCTGTTACGAACACAATATTAAAGAAATATGAAGAAGCAGAAAAAGATTTTTCATGTGCAGTTGATCTCTGTCCCCACTGGGCTGCATTGTATTTTAACAGAGCCAATTTCCATTTCTGCTTAAAGCAATATGAACTAGCTGAACAAGACCTTAGCATAGGTAGGTGTGTTTTGTAACCATGTTGACGCTGACAAGATGGTAGCAATTAGTGTGCCTGTTTTCAGACTCCAAAAGAAGAAAGGCATCAAGCCTTTTTGTTTATATAGAGTTGATGTGTATAACATCACGTTCTTAATGTGACCAATACAGATTCCTTTGTGTAAGATCTGAAGACATTGGTAAGCTAAGTTTAGAATTATTAGGAAACCACATGCAAACAATGCCAGTCTTCCAGAGAAAGGCAATCTACTGTAATTTCCTGCATTTGTCTGCTTAGAAATATCAGGTGTTTCTAATTTAACTGCATCCTTACAGTTGAAGAAAAACACTTAAAATGAGCCTGAAAAGAGATTTATGCCAACATATCTAGACTTTTCGTCTTCTTTTGCAGCCCTGTCTTTGAAGCCCGATGACGCTGCAATGTATAATCTCAGATCACAAGTTCGTGGCAAAATGGGACTGATAGAGGAAGCTATGAGCGACTATAACAGAGCCCTCGATCTGGAAGAATGTCCCCCAGCTATGTGATTACACAGCCTTTTGTGTTTTCTGTACTAGATTAAGTATATTTTCTTCCTGAAACTGAAATATATTTGTTGTTTAGAAATGCCACCATTGTTATTGTATTTATTATACTCATTAAGTGATTATTCTTTTTAACCACTTAATGTATATTAAGAAACTATATTAGCCGGGGTGGTTGTGCCACCTTTAATCCCAGCACTTGGGAGACAGAGGCAGGCGGATCTCAGTGAGTTTGAGGCCAGCCTGGTCTATAAAGCAAGTTCCAGGACAGGCTCCAAAGCTATGGAGAAACCCTGTCTCAGAAAAAAAGAAAGGAAAGCCGGGCGGTGGTGGCGCA
>NC_022009.1:55881034-55906239 GCF_000317375.1 Microtus ochrogaster | reverse complement strand
GATCTTTGTGAGTTCGAGACCAGCCTGGTCTACAAGAGCTAGTTCCAGGACAGGCTCCAAAACCACAGAGAAACCCTGTCTCGAAAAAAAAAAAAGAAAGAAAGAGAGAGAGAGAAAAAAGAAAACTGTTTATATTACACATTAACTGCAAAATTTTTACATGATTTCAGACATGAGCTGTCTATCATGTAGCCTTGTTCACATCAGTGAAGCAAAAAGAAATGACTCTCTGGTTCACCTCGATAGATGATGTTTTTCACAAAATGTTAAAAAGGAATATTAATACCTAAATAATTTTCTGAAATAGTAGGATGATAGAAAAATGTCCCCATATTTTCAGTGCCTATTAAACATATTCAACAGTTCCCAGCTTGAAAAGAGTAGTTGTTAGGTGATGGGTATTTTAAAAGGCTGATGTCTCGTACATCTCCTCTCTCCCCTTTAAATGCTGTGATGCTAGACTAGAGTCTGCCTGGTCCTGTGCTCTTCCAGCACATAAACAGGTTTTTTTTTTCTATGTGCTGTTTGCTTCCAAGAATAGCAGCTACAAGAATCTTGAGCATTCCATTCCTTGAGATAATCCATTCTTTCTCTCATTCATATTTCATAAACATACAAATAAATATGTATAAAAATCTGTGTATAGTTATAATTAATGCTTCATAGCACTCAGTGAACAAAATTGGAACTTTTGATTATCATTTTTTTTTCAGAAAATGTGAAACAGTGAACAGTTTTTGTGGTCCAATAAACCTCTCCGCCAATGCAATAATCCAAGTCAAACCAAATTAGAGAGAGCCCAGGTTTAATGGATACTTGTGCGCACCCTGGTGGCCTTCCAGTCCCTCAGAGAAGAAATGGAAAAGGAAGACCAGAAAACCACGTGGCTTTATTGGGATGGCCAACCAAACTCTTTGGGTATAGAGGCGCCGGGAGCTTCCAAACATCATGTGGTCTAGGTTGGCTTTGAGTGCAGAATCATCCTGCTCCAGTCTCCCAAGTGCTAGGGCTTCCAGTATGGGCCACCATGCCTGCTTACAGTTTTTTTATGGGATGTTTCTGAGGGACCTTAGGATGAAGCAGAGATTCCTTGATTTACTTCGCTTCCAGTGATCAAGGCTTCCTGATTCCTAATTTACTCAGATTTGCCTCACTCGGTTTCTTTCTTGATGTTTTACTCCCCTAATATGTCACCAGCACTTGAGAGGACTGCTAACTGGCTGGGATTTAGAAACACCTAAAGGAAAATAGTCTGATTGTGCCTATCAGGGAGTTTCCAGAGAAGTGTCACTCAGTTGGGAAGACCCACCCTGAGTGAGAGTGGCACTGTCCTGGGCTGGGGTCTCGTACTGAGTTGCAAATGGAACACGACTGTTCATCTCTCTCTCTGCTTCCTAACTGCAGACACAATGTGACCAGCTGTCTCCGGGTCCTAGGCATGGAGCCGCATGGTGGGTGAGGGCTGCACGATGGGGCAGCTAGAGTCCCACAAGGAGCCACAGCAGTGGTGGGTGAGAGACAGAAACAGATAAGCACACACCATGCAGGGAAAGGGAAAGTGGGTATTTATTTAGTGGGTTATGGAAGGGAAGGGGACGGGGGTCAGGGGAGAGGGGAAAGAACAGAGAGAGGCAGAGAGACAGAGAGAGAGAGGTGGGGGGAGGTGAAGAGGAGCTGCGGCAGCAGCAGCCTCTTTGGGAGAGAGACTGAAAGGAAGAACATGGGCTTTACATTGTTGACATTCAAAGAAGATCTACAGCCAATCCTTCCTATTCAAAACACAAAACAGAAGGAAAACTCCTAAATTTATTCTACAAGAGCCATTATCACTGTAATACCAAAAGCAAAGATTCAACAAATAAAGGAAACTACAGGCCAATATCTCTGATGAACATAGATTCAATAATACTTAAAAAATTCTTGCAACCAGAATATAGACATTTATGAAAAAGATTATATACTGTGACTACATTGGCTTTATCCCTGAAATTCAGATAAGGTTCAGGATACACAAACGAAGAAATGTAATAAGCCTCATACATGGACTCAAAGACAAAATAATATGACCATCTCTATAGATGCAGAAAAAGCCTTTGATAAAAAAAAATACTGTCAAAAGTACATGTAGCTTCAGTCACTTAATATTTGACAAAGATGGCTAATGTCATAAGCTAGAGAACTGCGGCGAACTCCTCGACCAGCGAGAAAGAACGACCACCACACGAGGATTCTTCTCAGATCACGCTTTACTGGAGTGCACTTGGTTGAGAGATAACATGAAGCGAAGGGGCCCGAGAGCACTAAGGCAGCTGCTTATATAGGGAATTGGCACATGGGTCGCCCTGTGATTGGCTGCCACCATCAGCTGACACCAGACTACTTCGGGATAGGTCTAGGGACCATTATCCACCACGCATGCGGGAAGCGGGGGACACTCCGCTCTCAAAGGCATAAGTCAAATATGAAGTTGTTTATAACCAACAAGACAGGATGTGGCGCCATCTTATAATGGCGATCTTGTCTGGCTCCCTGCAGAGAACAGAGCATCTAGATGTCCACATGCAGAAGAATGAAATTATACCTGGACTTATCAGCTTGCACAAAAACTAACTCCAAATGACTCAAAGACATAGATGTGAAACCTGGAACACTGAAACTTCTGGAAGCAAACATAGGCAGTGCCCTACATGATACAGGTGTTGGAAAGGACTTTCTGAAATGACTCCATTTGTCCAAGAATTAAGGTCAACAACTGACAAGTAGGACTTTGTTGTGGATTATTATTTTAACTGAGTAGTGGTGTGTTACATTTCTTTCTGCTGGTTTTGTTAATGATGCAAAGAGGTGTTACATTTGTTTATTAAATAAAATTAACCCGGTATCAGCAGGCTGAGTCAGCAACTAGCTGGCAGGAAGTATTAGGGAGGAACCAAGTGCAGCTAGGGTTCTTAAATAGGGGCTGAACAGAAAGCCTCTCCTTTTCTGGGGAGAGGCAAGCAAGGAGAGCTTAGCTACTTGTAATTCAGTTTCTCTGAGTGAGCAAATTTCACTTCAACCTTTGAATCCTGAGTTCTATAAAAGGATAGAGATTTAGATAAAATTTCGTGATAGAGCTAGTGCCTGAGGGAACAGAATTTCCATCTGGCTATGGCAGTGCAATCAAATTGCTGCTGTAACTGTGGAGTTGCAGTTGCTGGTTAATGCAGCAGTTGAAGGGACAGTCTCTGTACTTAATGTAAAACAACAGGATTTCAGAAAGTTAAAGGACTTATGGACAGCATAACAATAACTGGGTGAAGAAGTTGTCCTCAAAATGGGAAAGAATCTTGGCCGACTGTACATTCATCTTCATTACGGTCATTGTTGCTGTAATAAAACCTCATTGCAAAGCGACTTGGGAAGGAATTGTTTTGGTTTTTGCTTCAACACCATTGCTCATTATCAAAGGAAGTCAGGACAGGAAATCAAATAGTGTAGGAACCCGGAAGCAATTGCTGCTGCTGAGATCATGAAGGAGTTCTGCTAACTGGCTTACTCCAATGAGCATGCTCACCTGCTTTGTTATCCTCACTACCACCAGGCAGGAGTGGCTCAGCTCATAATAAGGTAAGTGCCTCCATTTCAATCTCCAATTAAGAAAATGCCCTAGAAGCTGTCCTATAGCCTGATCTTACAGAAGCAATTTCTCACTTAAGGTTTTCTCTTTTCTGATGGCTCCAGCTTGTGCCAAGTTGACATTAAACTGGCCAGCACAACATTTGACAGAGGATAAATATCCAGAATCTATTAAAGAACTCAACAAGAAAGAAAAAAAACAGCAAAAAAAAAAACCCACAACAAAACAAACAAACAAAAAGAAACGACCCATTTGAAAAATAGGCCTGGAATCTGAAAAAAAAAAGTTCTTAAAAGAAGGGGAAAAATGGCTAAATAATAACTCAGAGAAATATTCATCATTGCTAACAATTAGGGTAATGAAAATCAAAATAACTCTGATTTTATCTTATCCCAGTGAGAATGGCAAAGATCAACAAAGCAGAGAACAACTAATGCTGGAGGGAATGCTGGGAAAAGGGGGCCCTCATTTACTGGATTGCAAACTGCTGCAGTCACCATGGAAACCAGCACGGAGAATTCTCAAATAGCTAAAAATACCATATGACCCAGCTATAGACCTCCTTGGCATATGCCCAAGGCACCCAGGATTCTATTCCACAGATACCTGCCCAGCTATGTTCCCTAGCTGGGAAATGGAAACACACTAAATGTCCTTCAACTGAGGAATGGAGAATGAAAATGTGGTACATATACACTGGGTATAATATAAATGTAATCATTAACTTTGGGCAGGTAACTCAGACCTGAGGAAGACAAATGTTGCATGTCCTTTCTCATTGGAGACTCCTAGCCCCAAATCTTCAGGTGTGAGCACATATCCTGGAGCAATGCAGAAACTAGGGAATTAAAAATAAACCATTGCTGGGTTAGAAGGGTTAGGGGTTTGGAAAGCAATAGAAAGTGGAATAGCAGGATACAAATGGTCTTAATGGGGAATTGGGAAAATGGGGGCTCTTTCAGGAGGGTGATGGAGGTAAACACAGAAGAAGGAAGAAGTAGGGAGAGTATCAGGGTCAAGGTGATCTGTTGGGGGAAATGGGAAAAGGGTCAATCTTCAGGTAGAAGAAGGGAGATAAGTATAGGAGAGAGGAAGATAACATAAAATACGTATGTTTGAAAAATTAAGGAAACATTATTCTGTGTATAAAGATGTACATGTGTAGTTTAAATGAACTTTTCTCATCTGGAATAACAATTGTCTCTTGAGACAAAAACCACCTAACAAAACACCCAGTAAGAGACATGAGAAGTCCCCTTTTGAGTTGTTGGTCATGGAGGTCCAAGAGACTCCCAAAACATATAGCCTTTTGTTATTGCCCTTGGTTGCCCCCAAGCACTTCAAAAACAGAGACCAAAGGCCCTGGGAGCTGGAATGGACCTGAATTCTTCCTACCTGAGTGTTAGCTTTCATGGCATCAGAAGGCATTGTGGAAACTTCCAGACGTGGGAAGCAACCAGTAGTCCTATCCAACTATGACATCTATGAACCACGTCAACAACGAGCATGGTACAATAACCCTAAGGGTCCACAAATGGTACCCATACATTGGTTGAAACCAATAGCTCTCTAATTAACTTAAAACCCCCTAAAGAGGGGAATCATGCCTGGTACAGAAAACCTAGGCAGGTATTTGGTGCTAGTGAAGCCAAGGATCTTGGAGAAGAGTCTACAACCATTTGTAGGTAGAGACTGCTTGTTCCCTTCGCAGTCACTCAGGCTCAAAATAATCACACAGAAATTTTATTAATTACAACACTGCCTGGCCTATTAGCTTATGCATTTTTCTATCTAACTCTTACAACTTAAATCAACCCCTCTCTATATTAATCTGTGCATAACTACAAGGTCATGGCCTACCAGCAAGGTTTGCACAGGCTTCAGTGGGTATCTTTCTCCTTCAGTGACTACATAGTGTCTCCCTGACTTTGCCTTCTTTTCCCCTCTTTGATTAAGACTAGACAAGACACTGATTTATGAGTATAGCATATTACCATATTAGGAATCATTTCATCATTATTACTGCCATCATCATCATTATTATTAACCTGGAGTGTTATGTTCTACCCTAGGTCTCTGAATTTATCAGACAAGGAGACCACCATTTAAAGACACTGGCTTTATAAGCTTTAGACAAATTCTGTTTTGATTTTGAAGATCAAGGTTATATTTTTAGTTATCTATAAAAGGAGACTACTCATTCATTTCCCTGCCACCCAGACTCAAAGATATATAATATATTAATATATATTAATATAACGATATCAATTGCAACACTGGCCAATAGCTTAGGTGTATTCCTACCTAACTCTTGTATCTTAAATTAACCCATTTCTATTATCAATGTATCACCATGATGGTGTGGCCTACAGGTAAGGTTCTGGCATCTGTCTGTCTTCTTCAGCAACTAAATAGTGTCTCTCTGACTCTGTCTACTCTCTCTCTCTATACCTCTTCCAGGCTATATTCTGCCATGCCAAAGGTCCAAGTAGATTTATTCATTAATCAATAAAAGCAACACTTATACATAAGTACATTCCACATGAGTTATCTTAAATTGTTTCATTCCATGAAAATGAGAGATGTGATTGTTCCCTTAAAACACGGTAAATCATTTATTTGATTAGTCTTATAGACCTATTTAGAAAATGTACAAGTTTTCCAGTAGCCCTGGAGAAATATGCTGCATTTCAACACAACTTTTCTGTGTGTAATTTCCCTGAATAATGTATGAACTGTAGCATAGCTCTGCAGGGAATTCTCATCTCCACAGAATGCCAGCCTCTCTAGCACTGCCTCTTTCATTTTCAATTCTTAAGCACTTTGCTTTCTATATTTGATCCTTGATGGTGAGCAGACAAGGTGGGAGAAGTGTAAGAACTGAAAATCCTTGGTAGTCAAGGAAATCATTTAATACACTAGATCTCTCCTGGTAGTGTTGTTGGGAAAATACGATTTTTCTCAGGGACTATTCTTTCAGAGTTTCTGGAACAGGGAATCCTTTACCAGCAGGGGGGGATAAGTCAGTAGCAGAGAGCCCATTTTATTCCAACCTTAGAGAATTGGTGTAGGGATGTGGGGGAGGGGACAGGAGAGAGAAAAACAATTGGAATTAATTTTAAACAGTATATTAAAAGATACTGTATGCAGCAAAACTTTAAAAATTCAGACAAATTTTTATGAATTTGGGGGATAAAATCTAAGACTTTGGAAATTGTCAGTAAGCCTTTTGAGTCTTGTGAAGAGAATGTTAACATCAACAAAGAGGGGAGAGATTTAGTTTGGGTCATTGTTTCAGAGGCTTCAACAGAAAATCCTCTGCATCCATTGCTTTGGATTTGAAGTAAATCAAAACACCAGAGTGTCCGAGAAAATTAAGCCCTTCATCCAGGAGACAAAGAAACAGGAGTTAGGCAAGATGTAACCTTTACAAACATGTTCCAGTGACCAGCTTCTTCCAATTGGGTCCCACTCCCAAGAAAACTCCCACTACATTCCAATGCCATCAAAGTATGAATCCATCAATGGATTAACTCACTGATGAAGGCAGAGCCTTCATGGTACAATTACTTCCCAAGTGCTCCAAAACCCCACCTCTAAATGATGTATTGAGTGAAGGTGACTTAAAATATAGTGAAGCAATTTCTTTGGCAGAGGTCTCTCAGCAAGCTTAAAGTTTCAGACAAGAAGAATGCAGAGAGCAAAGTAGTTGTAATTGTTGAAAAGATGAACTCTATCAAAGAGAATCTTGGCACTCTGCACTGGGACAATAAGAGAAATGCCTTGGGGGTAACGCCCCACCCACAAACAGCTCTAACTTGTAAAGATGCAAATTTATGTGACAGGAGAAAGCTTGAACTGAGAGTTCCCTAAGTAAGTCTCTGCTCCTCAATGAAATCAGTTGCCTAGGAGAGTGTTTCTGACGCAGTTGTTTTCCAAGGGGTTTAGGCTTGAGTCCTAGCTGGCAGAGTAATTGGCCAATGTCATCCACATGGTGGTGGTTTTGTAGACATAAAAGTGACAAGACTGAAGGTGTCATAGATTCTTGCACCATAATTTCAGAGAGAAACTAAAGTCAGGCAATATGTGGCAGTGATAATCCCAGTAAAAAAAAAAAAAAAAAAAAAAAAAAAAGACCTTAGAGACCATGGCTTGAAGCTGGGAAGGTAAAGTGTCGTTGGTTACAGTGGAGGCTCCAGGATATTGGAGGATAATAGAAATTTTAGAGTCAGTGTCTGTCAAGGACAGCTGTGGACATTGAGTAGAGCATGTTTGTGATAACTAATCTCGGTTGTCAACTTGACCACATCGGAATCAACTAAAACCCTGGCTACATCTATGAGGGATTTCTTTTGATTGGATCATTTGAAGTAGAAAAATCTGCCTGAAATTTGGATCATTTAAGGTCAGACTATTCACCCCAAATCAGGTCACACCTGGTAGCATCCTAAAACAACATGAAAAAAGAAAGCCTCACTATTGTCTAATTGACAGAATCTAGAATCCTGGCTAAAATCCTGGGTTATGGGAGTGAAGAAAAGGACCTAAGCAGGACCAGCATTCCTTGCTCTTGGCTTCCTGTCTATGGGTATCACGTGACCAACTGCTTCAGGCTCCTGCTCCGCCTTGGCTTCACCACCAAGATGGACTGTACTCTTGAGCTACCAACCTGAATAAGCCCTTTCTCCTTAAGTTGCTTTGTTCAAGTTATTCACAACAATGGGAAAAGAAACAAGGATGGGAACCAAGACCTCGGCGCAGTTGTCCGTTATAGTGCGGAAGTGCTTTATATTCAACCAGAAGAGACTTTTCCTATTTTTGAGTAACAAGTAAGGGATGTGTTGATCTGGGAAAAGATCAAAGCACAAAATTTGAAGTGTCATTTTTTAATATTTATTTATTTATTATGTATACAATATCCTGTCTGTGTATATGCCTGAAAGCCAGAAGAGGGCACCAGACCCCATTACAGATGGTTGTGAGCCACCATGTGGTTGCTGGGAATTGAACTCAGGATCTTTGGAAGAGCAGGCAATGCTCTTAACCTCTGAGCCATCTCTCCAGCCCCCTGAAGTGTCATTTTTTTTTTTTTTTATTTTCGAGACAGGGTTTCTCCGTAGCTTTTTACCAAAAACTAGCTCTTCTAGACCAGGCTGTCCTCAAACTCACAGAGATCTGCCTGCCTCTGCCTCTTGAGTGCTGGGATTAAAGGCATGTGCCACCACTGCCCGGCCTGAAGTGTCACTTTTATGGAATGTGCATGGCTTATGAATTTGAAACCATGGACCATAAAATCTGATGCATCCTATATTGACGACCATCTGTAGTATAGGCATAGCATAGTTCATTTCTCAAATTACGTTCAACAATGCACATGATTGTAGTTAGTAATTTAAGTTCTATCTTCATGCCTACTGGGACCCATTAAAACTGCATACAATACAGAAAGTAAGAGGAAAACTCGTTTGCTAAATGACAAGGATTTTATGTCTTAAGCTACTGAAGTTGCCCCATGAAGTTGTTCTGATTAATAAGCTCATTTTATAGATTAAAACTGAAGCAGAGAGAGGCTGAACAGTTTGCTCAGGCTGTGTATTTAGGGTAAGGACTGGAGCAGTGTGGCATCAGAACCTTTGCTTTTTCTCAGAATTCTGAAAGGAAGCAAGGGGGAGAGGCACCAAGGCCTTGCTCAGGGGTCTGCAGGTGGAAGGGATATCTACATCCAGAAAAGATAATCTCCCCTCACCTTTCCCACCTATTTTTAGTGAACTCTCTTCTTTTATGTTTCCTCCTTAAAAACAACAAAAAAAAGACTCCTATTCTGAGCCTGTAATTCAACATTTCTCAAAATAGAAGTCTATGGTCTCTGTCATAATATCACAAATACAGCTTATTGAGGATACACATATCTTGGTGTATTGGCCCCCACAGATATGACAGGGTCTTGATACTTATGAATATGATGTAATAGGGTCTTAATGCTTTAGGAACCTAACACTTTCTGCGATGTTTGCAATAGGCTGAACGGACAATGAAAGCTCGCTAAGTGAAGAAGAGTAGAGGCTAGACCTCTAAAGCCCCGGAACTAGCCTCCCAATGTAGGAGGACCCTGCGGATGGAACTTTGTTCTCTAGACGCTAAGTCACTCTGCGACATCTCCCTGGAAGTTCATAGGAAAAGGGAGCGAATCTCCGAGAAATGGCTAACACTGACCTTGTGCTCTAAACAGGACAAGGCTTTAAGAGTAATTTCTGCCATTAAGCTCTCGTGTGACTCACAAGCAATAAATGACCGTCTTTTTAAAACGGCAACGGCTTATCGGGTTCTCAAGCATCAGGCAGGAAAGAACTCAAGCAATTTTTGTACACTTGTAATGTCAAGAGGAGTCACACTCAGAGACCTCTGTTATAAAAGCGGGCTTGTTTATGGCTATTGAAAAATCCTTGTGGAACTGTCCATCAAACTTTATGAAATGTGTGAGTTACTTAGTTATCAGCTCTCTGGATCTAATTTTATTTCTAGGGCATTCAGAATCAAACCCTTTCCATCCCGGTTGGTTTCATATTGATAATCACAAGGCTACTTTGTCTCCCCTCACCTCTTTTACCTAATTTTAGTGGACTCTCTTCTCATTTTTTTCTCCTCCTAAAGAACAAAAAAGACTCCTATTCTGAGACTGCAGTTCAGCATTTCTCAAAATAGAAGTCTATGGTCTCTATCAGAATATCACAAACACAGCTTATTAAGAATACACATAGCCTGGTGTGGTGGTGTACACTTTTAATTCCAGTGCTCAAGAGTCAGAGGCAGGTAGTAACTCTGTGAGTTGAAAGGCTAGCCTGGTCTACATAGTGAGTTCCAGACCATTCAGGGCTATGTAGTGAGACCCTGTCTCAAAAACAATCAAGCAAACAATAGCAAAACCCTCCAACATGCGGCAGGCCTTATTTTAACTGTTTAAAACGAGACTCTGGCTGGAAACACAGGAATCTGAATCATACATTAACATGCCAAATCAAAGCAGCAAAGATACTGTCCTCTGGATTTCTTTATTTTATTCTTTTTTTACTTTTCAAGACAGGGATTCTCTGCGTATCTCTGACTGTCCCGGAACTCACTCTCTAGACTAGGCTGGCCTTGAACTCACAGAGATCCTCCTGTCTTTGCTTCCTAAATGCTGGGATTAAAGGCACGCACCATGACCACCCCACTTGGCTTTCAAACTTGTACAACATAGGCTCTTGGTTCTGCCAGAGTTTCTGATGCTGCGGGATCTTCTGGAGACTGAACATTTCCATCCCTATCTAGTGCCTGTTCTAGTGCAGATCTAGAGATCTGCAACCTCTCTGTAAGAGCTTTGGTGCACCTTTGAGAGGTCCTAATCTAATCTAATATTTGAATCTTGAAATAACACAACTCAGAATGCAAAATGTTAATTATTGACTTGTAAAAGCAAAGCAAAAGAACAACAAAAATCTGTGCACCTCACTCTCCAGGCCCTCTTGCAGAGGGTGGACACCTCCGTTAAGAGGCCATCCTTGAGTCTCCCAGCTGGAAGTCACTTCTATCAGCCTCCAGACCCCAGCTTCTCATTTTTTCAAGCACAATTTTCTTTCCATAGGTACTCCATGGTTGGTGTGTGGGGAAGAGGCTCATCTTTTCTATCCTCCCTAATTCCTCAGTCGTCAGACTTGAGATCTGTTTGCATGAGAGTTCAGAAGAAGGCTTAGATGGACGCTATTTTGATGTTCACCAGATTTTGGTTACTACATGAGAACTCTAACAGTAGAGTATGCGTCCAATTCCTTTACAGTAGGCTGCTAATGTCTCTTGTTCACCATGTAAAAGTTCCCTCTTCACAGTAATAATGCCATGAGCTCTTGTTTCACTTTACTGAGGGGGTAGGCATTATTCCAGGTGAGCCTCATTATACACAAATTATCTAACGGTAAGAAAAACACGTTACTGAGGCAGTGGCTGTTGCTGATTTCAAAGGGGCACTTTTCTGCTCTGTTTGTACAGTGTCTTTTGGACTAGTGTCTCCACTCTAGCCTAACTCTGGAGACTTATAGAAAGAGAAACCCAAGCTCTTGGGTTCCACCTTGAGTCCCTGAGTTGGTCTCTGAAGATGCTCTTTCAACTCTAAGGAGCGCTACTCTACTAAGTTCTCTTTTGACTAAAAAACAGGACTTGGAAATGTTGATGATTCAGTACTGGATTTTTCTTTATGTTTATTTTTTTTAATGAGATAGTGTCTTAATAACTGGGAATGTAGCTGGGGGGAAGGGTTGTAGCCACTATCAAAGGCTCTTATTAAAGGAGTACAATGTTCTACTAGACACTATTAGAGAAACATTATTAATCTCAGTATTACCATAAAGTCAGATACAACTGATGTGTAAGCATTTACTAAGACATAATTAAGTGTATGAACCATAAATATTGCATCAATGCAAAATGAGTAGATATTCTAAAAGTTATTATTCATTCCCTATGATCCATAAACTTTTGATTTTAGAAATTTCAAATCCATATAGCTATTTGGCTACAATGATTTGGATGAAGAGGTAACATAGATGAGTTATATAAAGATTTGCAATACCGAGTACTTCAATCTGTCTGAAATTCCAGTAAGAAGAGGAGCTATTCTTTGAGATGGAATATTAGCTATGCTGTGTGGCACCAAACAATGGCACCTTCGCTGGGTGATTCATTCGTAGCATAACTCAATTGTAAATGGATACAGCATCAAAGGCATAATTAACGGTTTAAATAAATCATCAAAAAGAAGGGAAAGTGTTTATATGCTTTGTATTAAAATGTTTGCCCATAATTTAGGGTTCAGCATGTGTCATTACTATACAAATATAAAAGCATTCATTTAAGCTTATTGGAGATTACTGTACTTAGAGTATTGATCCTTCTTGCTCTCCCGCGAGTGGATTATGCAATATTTAATGTGTGAGGCTGACATGGGATATGAACTTTCCTGGTTACTAATATCTCTTTCTTCTTATGACAGTAGGGATTCATGTAAGATGTTCATTAGGAAGGCCAGAGGGGCTGCTGTGAAAATGTGTTCTGCGAGGAGAAGAGCGCATTTGCCAGACTGTCGAAGGAGTCTGGGAACTTTATCTGTCTTTCTTTCTTGTTTCTCTCAGAGGGTTTATATGACCCAATGCAGCAAAAAGAAGAACAGTGTCATTAAAAAGCTATTTAGGATATGGATGGCATAACTGGATGCAAACATGCTGTTCTCCAAGGGCTGAAACGCTTAGAACAAGTGAATATAGCAGTTAATTATCTGGATATCTTCTTTGCATTTTACATAATATTTCCAGATTCAGAAGAACTACGTCAGTACTGCTGAAGACTTTACATTCAAGTGTATATTTACCAATTGTATTTTTTTTCCTGTTAAGCTTTTAGCACACAATAATTAATTTATTATTTATGATGACTTTACTTTTCTGATGTTTTCCCTGGGACTATAGAACTGAAAGCAACCAACTGATGCTATAGTTTCAGAATACAACGAAATGATGATGTTCATTAGAAGCAGAAATAAAACCACCCCCCATATGTTGTAGTCGGATCATTAAAACCTTTTAAAGTGATAAGCCCTTCTACAGTTCCTTGTAATAGTGGTGAAACTTTTTATAATCATTTCACTCTGAAGTATATAACTTTCTTTCATGCACATAAAAACTAAAACCCGTGGAATCAGGAATATACAACTCACAGTAGGCATTTTTTCATGTTTATTGAAATTTGTATTTGGAAAAAAAAACTCAAGCCTTCAAAAAAAAAAATAGATTTCAATTGTGGACTGTGTTTCAGTGACCCACAATGCTGAGAGTCAGGGTACAGGAAGAGGTTTGCATGTTTTACAGCTGTGATAGTAAGCAGATATGCAGTTTAGTTTTGTATTAGTTTTCTTTAATGTTCAGAATAATAAACTAATCTCGCTATGCCAATTATTTGAATCTAAGTAAATTAAAAGTAAGTTAAGGTTGGTTTTTAGTGATGAAATAGTTCAAAAGACTGCAGCTTTTTTCCCTAAGTGCATATCAGGACTAAGGTTTAGAATTGCATGTCTGGAAAAACGATTCATAATCTGCTTTTCTCTCCCTTTCATTTTTGTACGTATTTATTTTGGCCAGCTGGCGAGACAGATCTTTTTCAGGGGTTCAGCCTTCCAGTCTGAGTTTGGTTCTCCCAAACCAATCTTGGATCAAATTCCTGTCTTACTGGCTCTGGTGTCTGAACGGTGTTGATGTCACAGGGACATGGTGACCCAGTTGCCTGTCCCCAATGGGTTGAAGCTTGCCAAATGAAGGGCTTAGGTAGGCGGCCAGGGGAAAGAAGGTGGAGTGGAACCCTCCAATACCCTGTGTCGCCCTTGCATTTTCCACGTCAGCTGTTCAATACGACAGGATGGGATGTCTCCTGAGAAATGATTCTGCCTGCCTGCCTTTTTTTTTCTTTACCTTGTCTGATGTGCTCACAGACTGGTCTGCAGAGCTGGGGATTGTGAAGGTATCCATGTTCTGGAAATACTACCATGGCTTTGATTTCAGAAAGATTGTAAAATTTTGTTCCTGATTTTTATTGGCAGTTTTTAGCAATGGTTTAATTAATTAACTAATTACTCTGGAGACAGGGTCTCGTGCAGCCCAGGCTGGACTCAAACTTCCTATGTACTTTATGCTAGCCTTGATCTTTTGACTTCCACTGCCACTGCCGCATAAGTACTGAGATTATTTGTTTGCATTACCATCCCTGGATATACCGGGCTTTTAACTTTTTGAACTCTTTGGACCTTAAGCATCAGAGTTGGTCTGAGAAATGGCCTCCTTTCTCTGGGAGCCTGAGAATTCAGAGCTGGGCATCACTTGATAAGATTGAGATACTTGAGGAACTAATTCTTGCTTGGGTTGAGCAGACTGAGTGGGAGGAGCTGACTATACCATCAGCTGGGACTTAAGTACACAAACCACAATGTAAATGACTTTATACTTCATATTCTCATAACTTTTTATGTGAGGTCCTAGGCCGATACAATAAACAGACATGTTTACAATGGAGACCTTTGAAGACCATCTCCATGGTCACCTACTACTGAGTGACTAATTTTACCTCTTTCTATGGAGCTGGTTCAGAGAAGACACAGCTGCAGACATCAGAATATGTTTTTCCAGTCCCCTGTCCATTAGCTGCATGACCTCAGATAACCGCTCTGAACCTACTTTCTAATCTTCAGGAAAAAACTTCCTAGCCCTAAGGTCTACAGATTTGGTGGGAATAATATTACCTGCTCAGTCTACCTGACTGTGTTGTTAGGGGAGTTAAAGGAGATCATATTTGTGAAACTACTCTATAAACCCTCTGCAGAAGATTAAGGAACGTGATACTGTTAATTCCCTCTGAATAATCAGAATAGCTTGCGATTTACTTTTAATCTTCCAGACTGTGTATATGTCTTTTGTATTTAGATCTTTACTAATGCTATCCACAAAGCAAGACATAGAACAGACTAATCCTTCCTTACTGGATGTTACCCCAAGTGTGGCCCTAAAACAGTGTATGGGGAAGGCTTTATTATTATTATTTTAGAAAACAGTTATGAAGTTAGTCCCTGGTATCCAGGGTTCACGGGTTCAGGACTCCCTCCCCTTCCCACTCCTTTCAAAGTTCTGAGAACCCATTCCACTTTAGAGACAACTTAAACGGCACTAAAACTCAGCAGTAGTCTTCAAGTTACCTACCCACTTTGGTGTGGCCTCATATACTATATATGCCGATGTAAAGTGTGTCTTCACCTCTTTCTCGGCTGCTGGATTCGGTTGCTCTTCCCCGTTCTAACAGAGGATTGTGATCTCTGAGTTTACCCCTAAATAAATAACCTTTTATTATACTCAATTCTGAGCTAGTGTGGGATTTCTTTTTTAGCGTCCTTCTTCTTTTTATCTATCTATCTTCTAACTATCTTCTGTCGGTCTATCTATCATCTATCATCTATTATCTATCATCTGTCTATCTATCTATCTATCTATCTATCTATCTATCTATCTATCTATCTATCTATCATCTATCTATCATCTATCTATCTATCATCTGCCTACCATCTATCTAATATCTATCAATCACTTGTATAACTATGAGTAGTATAAAAATGAGAATATTCTTTCTACTAAATTATTTAATTCTTCATGCTCATTAATATCATCTTTCCAGAAAAACTACATTTCTTAACAGCAAAAACAATGTCTTGGGACCTTTTCATATTCTTCACTGTAATTAACAGTATTGAAAATGGTGCTTGACTCATCGTAGATGGTTGAAAACTTACACAGATGGCCAAGTGCATGAAGAAATAGAAAAGTATAGCACTGGAGTCAGAGGTGAGTTTTGAGCTTATGGTTAAAATTGAGGGTTTATCAACATCATCCAGCTGCTGGGGAATATTGTTAAGATATTACAAGGTGGTGCCAAATGCCTAGGGAGGAGTGTTCTAATAGCCTTCTTTTTGTATATTGCTCTATATTCTGGATCAATTCATGTGACCAATCCATCAGGAGAGGCCACCGAAAACAGGCTTAGAAAGAAACTAGAGCTGGGGCGTGGGTCGGATCAATTGAAAGGAGCAGCAGTGTTTTTAATGGTGCTGAAATTTAACTTTAGTGCTGACCTTTCATTGACATTTTAGGTAATGCTATGGACGTGTGCAGTTATTTGTTCTTAACGTATTTTTCATCTTTTTGGGGCACTAATCTGCTTAAATTCAATGTCAATAAAAGAATAAAGTAAATTTTTTATTTTAAAAACTTCCCTTTTGAAAACAGTTCATTCACAATAGCAACAAAATATGCAATGACTATGAATTAGCTTAGGAATTGTTCTTGACTATGAGAAGGAACAAAACTTTATGATGAGGGGGAAGGTTTAGAAAGGTCACATTCTGAAATGAGAAGAGTTCATCATATATAGATGCTGATTCTTCCAAATTAATATCTGAAGTTAAAAATTCTATTGAAAAGCTCAATCATTTAAAGATTTTTAAAGCTTGACAATGAATTTTTAAAATTGATTTAGAAAAAAATGAATTGGTTGGATTGGGAAAGTGGAAGAGCTTGAATGCATGGAGGCTGAGACTGTGGAGTAGGAAAGTAAATGTTTGGGTGCTCTCAGGAGCAGCTAGACACTACCTGTGGTCAAAGGTGCATTGAGGTCATAATCCAGCACTTTTACTCATGAGGATATAGTCTTAAGGAAACCTATACACAGGTTTTCAGAGACAGTGATACATCCCATTATAATGGCTCTTCTGAGATGCTGAATGCAGGCACTACAACTACATATTTCAATCATATAAGCTTCGGAGACATAATGGTAGGCAACAACAATAAAAACAGTGAACAATACTAACACACAATACCAATAAAACTTTCCAAAAATGTGGCAAATACCAAGGACAGTGACAGGGCAGCAGTCATCTCTCTTTATTGAGGAGTAACCAGGGACATACACAGAGGCAGCAACTGTTTTGCTGATACTAAAAAGCCATAAGATTGACGATAGATCTATAGGTGCTTTAAAAAAAATTATTTTATATGCTTTTATATATGGCTGAATGTTTTCACAATGTGTTGAAAAATGTTAAACACAGATGTGTGAGACAAACAACCAGACAAAATAAACCACTAGGATCTCATCATATCAGCCTTTATAGGATGTGATAAGAACATGGAACCAGCCAAAGAATAGAATCCTGGCAGAAGACAAGTCAGAAAGCCTAGACCGGATTCGTTTTGCCTGCAAAAATGGGTATGTAATTATGTGGGGGAAATGGTGGGAAGGGATGGGAGTTCTGCTAAGCCGTGTTGGGACAACTGGATACCTACTTGCCAAATATGCAGGGGAAACCCCTCCTCTGTCACCACAATACAAAATCACTTTCAAGGAGTCTGAAGCTATCAAAAAACTTAGCCGCCAAAGCCAGAATTGTGCAAACAGAAAGGTACATAAACTTTGACTAAATTTAATTTCTCTACATGAATGCACTTCAATAACGGAAACACAAACATATTAAAATGTATATTCTGCAGGGCAAGGATGCGCTTGGGAGGTAAAGGTTAGCTCAGGCTACATGAGATTGTGCCTCAAAAAATATATATAGTAAACATATATATGTACATATATACACACATGCATATAAAATCCAGCATATATATAATTGCTAAAAGTAAAAAATTCCAGGTGTGAAATTTTCAAGTATAACGGAAATAATTAAAAAAGAATTAAAAATAATTCAAAAAGGAAAAAAGTCACAAATTATATGCATATAAAATGTTTAATATCAAAGATTGAGGACAAATTAAAGAAAATAAGATATATCTTTATTGGCAAAAAATAAAATAATATTTGGTTTTTAAGAAAGAAATCACTTTCATTTATTCGAGAAAGGATACCAAATTTTCTTATGATTTTGAGGAAAATTTGTTAGTATTTATTAAAAACCTTTAAAATATGCCTTTCATTTGACTGAGAAATTAGCCTTCTCTAATTTTTTCTTAAGAAAATAATTGAAAATTTAAGTAAGTATTAGATATCAGCATCAAAACTGTGCTTTTAAAATTGGAAGATTGACATCAATCTAAATGCAGAAAAGGATATAAATGTAAAGAATTGTGGTATATTTATACAGAGTTGTTATTTCTTTATTAAAACATATTGTCTTTGATGACATGCTCAATTTGTTTTTCTTCATTTTGCTAGTGTACATTTTCCCTAAAATATTTTGCTTTATTTGAGATGTGAATTCTAAATTTTTAAAAACAGAAATTATTACGTTTGATTTCAAGTTCCTTTTAGGTTCTAAATTCTGAAATCAAAGAAAATGTTTTGAGCTGCTTTAGTGGCATGAAACTATTTCCTGCCAATAGAAGTGGTCAATTCCAATGTGATGGCTGTTTTGTGGAGCCATGACCATTGTTGTAACTTCATAGTCTCAAGTATGTAATATATACAACATTGGCTTTGTTATATGCTCAAAACAAAACTCACAATGTCATCATGATGTTATACTATTATTACATGGTTAATGAGGAAAACACCCATATAGTGACAGCTTTAACAAGGTTAAGAGAGGAGACTATGCACTAATGGCTTTGTAAAATATTTGAGTGAAGTAAGAGATTATGAATGGGTCTGTGGGTTATGAAAGAACTCCCTGAGCACATATCAAATCTGGTAGCCCAAGAGAAAATTCTGGGTAATAGGAGGAACTAGATTTGGAATTGAAAATTAGATGATCTTGGGTCTAGAGGGAGTTAAGAACACTGGCTGCTCTTTCAGAGAACCCAGGTTCAATTCCCAGCATAGCACCTTACAACTATGTGTAACTCCAGCCCCATGAGATCCGATGTCCTCTTCTGTGCTTCTATGGACACTTGTATGCATGTGGTGCCCAAATACACATCAGACAAGCACACTTAAAATGAAAAACCAATCTAGATAACCTTGAGTGGACATCTACTGAGTTTTTCTGTTAGTAGAGATTGCTATAATGTTTGGTCATGGCTGTAGCCCTGTAGGAAAAATTGTTTTGGCTACTGAGTTAGGCTAACTATCCTAAAGTGGCTGTCATATTTCATGAAGGACTGGGGATCTCAGCTCATTTCCCTACTATCTCACTGTCTGACCTCACTTCATACAGTAGCCTGCATATCTCTGTCAGGTAGTACCATCGTCCTCCACTGAAAATTAGATTTATATATTTACTTCTACGTGTGTGTGTGTGAGAGAGAGAGAGAGATTGTGTGTGTGTGAGTGTGTGTGAGTATGTGTATGAGTGACTGTGTGTGAGTGACTGTGTGTGTGAGCATGTGTGTGTGAGTGTGTGTGTGAGTGTGTGTTGTATTTGTGTGTGAGACTGTGTGTGTGTGAGTGACTGTGTGTGAGTGACTGTGTGTGAGTGTGTATGTGTGTGTGACTGTGTATGTGTGTGAGTGACTGTGTGTAAGTATGTGTGTGAGTGACTGAGTGTGAGTGTGTGTTTGTGTGTGACTGTGTGTGTGTGTGTATGTGTGACTGTGTATGTGAGTGACTTGTGTGAGTGTGTATGTGGTGTGTATGTGGTGTGTGTGTGTGTGTGCACGAGTGTGCAGGGGTGATGATGTGGAGCATGTGGAGGTCAGAGGACAATTTACAGAATTTATTGGAATCTTCCACTATTTGGTGCCCAGGGAGTGAACTCAGGTTGTTAGGGTTGGGAGCATAGCCTTTCTTACTAGCCCAGCCATCCCTTAAAGCCTCATCAGCTTATAAGAATGCACCCACACACTGAGACAATGGGGATGTTCTATTGGGAACTCACCAAGGCCAGCTGGTCTGGGTCTGAAAAAGCCTGGGATAAAACCGGACTCGCTGAACATAGCAGACAATGAGGACTGCTGAGAAGTCAAGAACAATGGCAATGGGTTTTTGATCCTACTGCATATACTGGCTTTGGGGGAGCCTAGGCAGTTTGGATGCTCACCTTACTAAACCTGGATGGAGGTGGGCGGTCCTTGGACTTCCCACAGGTCAGGGAACCCTGATTGCTCTTCGGGCTGAGGAGAGAGGGGGACTTGATTGGGGGAGGGGGAGGGAAATGGGAGGCGGTAGCGGGGAAGAGACGGAGATCTTTAATAAATAAATAAATAAATAAACACACACAAAAAAGAATGTTCCCAGTGTCTTCCAGCCCCACACCATCCTCACAGTGATTTATCAGCCTTGAACTCATGCAAGCACCTTTTAAATTCTCTCAGCAGAGAGATCTGCTTTTTTTTTATGTGACTAGTTAAACTATTGTATGAAACACATATCTGTGTTAATATGACCCAACATCTATTTCTAACTTACATTATGAATATTTGTGCACTTAGTGATTAGTGTAAAAGCAAGATGTATGCTCAATTTAACTAATAATTTAATCATTAAATATAATTAACAGCTGATTACAATTATATATCATTGCCTAATAATTTAATTAATTAATGGTAAAGCAATAATTTATTTTATACTTAGCCAAATACATAGAGATATAAACACTGACTGAATTAATGAATAAATACATAAATGAATAATGAATAAAACACTCAAGACCATTGTCACCAAATCACTGAGTTCATCTACTTCTAGTCTGTTTCTGAGCTCCGCAAGTCTGAGGTAATAGAAGACTCTTGTACATTAACTTGTGACGTGTTCTGTTGGTTCTTATCTCTGTCATTGATCTGGAGATTCAGACTCTACAGAAAAATTCTGAAGGTCCCTGAATGCCATGTTATGGGACTAAGAAAAACCCTGCTGGTTATTATGTTATTGTTGGCATCTGTCACTTCCCAGCTCTGCCTTACTTTGGTGACTCTTCTGTTGCTGAGAAGACGTCCCTGGGGTGCCCACTGGTGCGCCCTGCTCCTGTGGGTCTCCTTTTTGCTGACAGGAATGATTCCTCCAGTGAGTACAGATGGTTCCTGGGGATTGGAATAGACAGGAGTAAGGAGCTGGGACTGGATGGTTCTCAACCCACTGACTGTGATCTTCCACCTTCGGAATTCTTTCTTCCATCCCTTTATTCTGTGGATGCTAGCTATTATGAGACCTTGGTCTTCACAGTGAGGAATCTTAAAACTAGAAAAGAGTGGTCAAAGGCAGCAAACTAATCCCTTCATCATTTTAGGAGCAAACAACGTCAAGCATTTTCATTTACAAACCTCCACGGAGGGAGGGTGCACACTCTGCGATGTCCCAAAGGCTGAAAAAGTCAGTGTTCACACACTCAGTGTTTGCAGGCATTTAGTGTCCTTCCTGGCTGGCTAGGAGCCATCCTTTGGCACCTTTAGAAACTTTGGCTTCAGGGCAGCCAGTGTCCCTCTGGGCCAGAGAAATATCACCAAGGGCCAGAGGCCTGTCTGCTTGAGGTGCTGGGAGGTGGAGGGACAGTGGAAGGCAAAATCAGCTCCGCGGCCAGGTTAGCATGGAAAGACGGTGTTTTCCTCCACAGTGAGAAAAGATGCCTTGGTGTTCTGCACTTCATTTCCTCTGAGCTTCCGCCTTCTCTCCTAATGCTGGCAAGTGCGTGAGTGTGGTGAGAAGGCTGCAAGCGGTTCACAAGGCAGTAAAGGTTAAAGTATAGTGGAGATTGTTTAGTGCGGAACTGTAAATATTTGTTGGAAGGTTTGCGGATCTGCTTCTTTTGATACCTCTAATCCACCGAGACAGAAATAACTTCAAAGCCATGCCTAGTCTGACTTGGTCCTCAACCAAAGGAAAAGATCAGCTCCTGCTAAAATGTTTTCACTGGTAGCCAGGCAGCCTGCCTTAGCAGGCGTTCTGCAGGATGAGTCAGAATTTAATTGTCTTTGGGCTCTCGCACATCTGCTTGGGAACGTCTAAGGGCAGAAGCCGAGCTGCATGAATAACTGTGAAGGAGACTTTGCGTTTACACCGTTCCAAGCTGTCAGCAGCGGAACGAAAAGTGAGGTTTATGCCTGTTCAAAAGGACGGGCTCAGCCAGCTGGGCTGCCTCTGCAGAACCGGGAGACTTCCCTGGCTGGGCTGTTTGGAGCAGAAGGAAAGGCTTTGGGATTCGCTAGTGGTTGTAAAGCTGAGGTTTCCAAACTGACCCAGAGCCCTGGGCAGCTGAAGATTTTCCAGGCAGAAGGGAGGAAAGGGAACTGGAATTTATTTTAAAAATTAAGGTGGGTTTAATGGATTTTGATAGTATTAAAAATATTTTAAACTGATTTGAACAACCAACGCTAAATCCAATTCCTTAATTTTCTGCTTTCTTCAAAGTACACTTTAATTTTTATTCAATTCATTTCCAAAAGTAATGAAGGACACACCAAGTTACTAGAATCCATATTGTCATATAGGCAGAAAATAGATTTCGAGAATTTTATTATGTCACCCTAATGAACATAATAGAAAGTGAGTGGAGTTTTGTAAACATTCCTTAGTGTTTACAACTTTAGCATCTTAACTTTTATTGCTACTGTTACTACTATTTCTTTAACAGACTCCATTCATTACATGGATTGCTAGTTACAAAGAAATACTAATTTTACTCTCTTAAATGCCATGTCACAACTAAAATTCTATTATCAGACAACTTGGCTTAGCAGTTGAAGAAGCTTTAGGAGCTGGAGGATCTCTGTCTGAGGCTGTCTTTTCCCTGGTCAATGCCTCTTGGATTTTAGGTTAGCTTTTGAAGACTGACCATAGGCTCCTAACTACTGTTAACCAGGATGGCATACTATGAATTTTCAAGGGGGAGGGAAAAAGATGGCAAAGAGAGAGGAGAAACACTTAAAAAAATGAAAAAAGATTTTATTTGAAAAATGTCAAAAAGGTTTAAAAGCAGAAGAATATTAAATTTAAAAATGTCTAAATGGTATGTTTGATAAGGAATGTGATTACCCAACCCTGGTTTGTTCTATTTATAAAAAGTGAATTATGAAGCATGTCGATGTTACTAAGAGAATTAAAATTATTAAAAGATAGCATCTTGCATCTATGTGCTCCATGTCAGCCATTCCTCTGCTATCACTGAATTGTTAACAAAAGCTACTAGTAATACTCTATGACATATATTTAGAAATTAATTTTATAATCCATAATAATTTAGCTATTCAGTAATTTATTCATAAAGCATTTATTGAGTCAGTATACAAAGGTAAGGATGATGAACATGCAAGTTTCAGTTCTAGAATGACAGAGATTATATTCTGGTGGATGACTTAGGATAGAGAAAAAAATAATTGTGTCAATGTCTTTAGTTAGAAAGACTGATTTTATCCCATGCTTTTTCAGACCCAGGCTAGCTGGTCTTGGTGAATTCCCGAAAGATCATCCCCATTGTCTCAGTGTGTGGGTGTACCCCTCGCGGTCCTGAGTTCCTTGCTCATGCTCCCCCTCCTTCTGCTCCTGATTTGGACCTTGAGATTTCTGTCCAGTGCTCCAATGTGGGTCTCTGTCTCCTTCTAGGGAGCCCTGATTGCTCTTCGAGCTGGTGAGGGAGGGGGACTTGATTGGGGGAGGGGGAGGGAAATGGGAGGCGGTGGCGGGGAGGAGGCAGAAATCCTCAATAAATAAATAAATTAAAAATAAAAAAAATTATACAGAAAACTTAATAAATAAATAAAATTAAAAAAATTAAAAATAAAAAAAATTGTGTAAAAAAAAGAAAGACTGGGTACTTTTCTCTTTAACTAGGAAATACATCTCTACTGAGAAAATTATTTGGAAGGACAGTATGTTACATTATTGTACATACCCATTATGGTATAAGGAACCCTATCAAAGTAAGTAGAACAAAATTATTGCTATAAATCTTTACTATTTTACTAGTATTATCTCTTGAGTTTTAAGGGTTGATGGGGCTCAGATGGCCAGTTCTTTCTCAAGATCCCAAAGTAGTTTCAGCCAGTTGGTAGTTGAGGCTGACAAAATCGGACGGAACTACTGGCCTTACTCACATGCTTAGCATTTGATGTTTGTTGTTGGCCAGGTGGGAATGTCAAGTAGATTGCCACGTGGCTTGAGTTTCTTAGTGGTGAATCCTCTACGAAGGGTCTTTCTCAGAAACCTAGATTCTTCAGACCCTCAGTCTTGCAAATTTTACAGCAGTGAAAACTTCTGCCACTTCAACAAGGCAGACCAGATTGAAAGGGAAGTGCCTATCAAGAGCGAGAGCATAGATTCCAAGAGCTAGTTCACCCTGGAGGGAAGGGAGATTTGTTTGATCTTTGGAGACAAGTCACCACAGAACTCTTGCAAACACCCAGGATAATGGCTGTGCAAGTGAAGGTGAGTGATTGATCCAGGATTTGGATGTGGAAGGCATGTTGCATTTGAAATGGAAGGAAGACCATTTTGAGGAGGAGTGACTTTTCCAGTTACTCGGTGGATGGAAGAACCAAGCCAGCAATAGATCTTACAAGAAGGACGAAGAAGGACTGAAGTTGGGGCCAGCAATGCATGGGTGCATTTACTTATGAAAGCAATTTCAGATTTACATGTGTCAGAGAGCCTAAGAAGAAATGGAGCTAAGAAATGTCTTTGTGACTTTATAAAAAGGAAAGTCAGTGAGACCAAGCGTAGTGGAATCAGGATGTGTGGGAGTTTGGAGACAGAGAACACCAGTTAGCATGTTTGAAAGGACTACACAAGTGAGATGGTACATCCTGATAATAACGATATATCCAGGTCTTTGAAGGATATACTAGAAAAGGAAGAGATTGAGGCTGTGTGCTTTGACTGGCAGAACAAAATGACATGTGTGCTTATACTGGACATCTGAGCTCTGACACAGACCTTTGAGAATCTTCTACATGTCATTGCCCATGTTTCTCTGATCCTGAAAGATACACGCTAATGACTGTAAAGGCATAAATTGGAAGGTTCATGAATTCCTTAGTCATCACTTGGAAGAGAGCCTGGCAAGTAGAAATGCTTATGCTGGATTTTAAGTGAGCAAGAACATTTCTCTCTCTCTCTCTCTCTCTCTCTCTCTCTCTCTCTCTCTCTCTCTCTCTCTCTC
>NC_022009.1:55877383-55879883 GCF_000317375.1 Microtus ochrogaster | reverse complement strand
TCAGAAAGGAACCAATAGTTACCTAACTGAACTTAAAGACTTAAAAAGGGAATTCATTGCCTAACACTACAAATTAAATCAACTGCATGTGGCTGGAATTTAGAGGACAACCTACTACTGCTAGTTTTCTAAACCAGCGTGCCATTTTAACTGCATTTTTAATATTTAACCTTATAGCCCCAGATGAGTGTAGCTCTCACTCCTTGTCAAAGAAGCTTCTTTTTGCAACAGATCATTACAGAAAGGTCAAAATGCAAAGAAAACTGACCACAGGGCACTCACTTCCTATTGATACATTTGCAAGACAACTCCTACACTTAAGGCTCAGGGAACTCCTAGAGAGCAGGGATGGGAAGTTTGTAAGAACTACAAGACAGAGATGTCTGATTTTTTTAGTCACTTACAAATAAGTAAACAAATAAACAAAACAAGACAAAACCCAAACCAAAACAGTGTGTGTTGGGTGGTCGGTTCTGGGGAGGAGTTGAAGGAAAGTCTGGGACTGGATATGATTAGGACATGTTATATGAAGTTCTTTAAGAATTAAAAAAACATTTAATTTTTTTTTCAGATTTAGTAGTAGAGGACAAGATCATGATGGAGAAATCCACAGAGGAAGCTGAACCAAGCTTGTGGGAACTCATGAACTCTAAATGGACAGCCGTGGAGTCTCCATGGGGCTGAACTAGGACCTCCTTCGTATGTGGGAGATAGCGGTGAAGCTTGGACTATCTGTGAGGCACCTGGCAGTAGAACCAGGATCTATCCCTGGTGCATGAGCTAGCTTGTTGGAACTCATTCCCTGTAAACCCTGTGGTGGGATGCCATGTTCAGTCTTAATGCAAGGTGAGGGACTTGGTCCTGCCCCAAATTAATGTTGACTCTTCATGGGAGCCCTTACCCTTTGGAAGGAGTGCGTGGGAGGTGGGCTGAAGGGGAGAAAGGAGGGAGGGAGGAGGGATGGGAGAGAGAGCTGTAGTTGGAATGTAAAATAAAATAAAATAAAACAAAAAGATTTGGTAAAGCCAAGCATAGGGTGTGGGGAGAGGGATGTCGGCAAACAGAGGGAAAGGGCAAAGCAAAATTGTGTGAAGGAGAACTTCACATAAACTGGAGACAAAATTAAGAGGACTATCTGAGATTACTTGTATCAGAACTCCAGAACACACCCTCGCATGCTTGGCGAAATGGTAAGGAAGGACTTAGGAGAGCTCATTTGAATAGGGACTTCAGCTTTCCTTGGAAAGAGGATGTGTGCGCCTGCGTGGAAGATGGAAGAGGGGCACACACTCAGTTCCCAGAGCCACTGTCTAGACTTGAGGCAGACAGGGAGCACAAGCTAGACCGTATTAGGACCCAGTGAACAGTGTGGCAGGCTTGTCCTAGGTTGAGAGTACAAGGACCAAGAAGGCATTTGGAAATAGTGTCTTAGAAAAAGCCAGGGGGATGGGGGGAACAACTGTAAACCCTGTGGGGCAAACAGGCAAAGACTTCTCATTGGGGTGAGACAGAAACACCTGCTAGGGGAAGAGGGTCTCTACAGAAGGCTGGGTTAAACGGGAAAATTTTTGGTTCATTGGGACCCACACTGAGAACACAGATGCACTCTGCCGAGGAGACACCTTCCACACACGAGTCGGGATCATTTAAGGATTGAGATGTGAACAACAAAAGCGTGCTTATTCATAGAAATGTAACTCAATCCTAACCCCTTTTAAGCTTCTTATTGTGCCTTGTGACTTGATGGGACTTGGTCTGGCAGGTCTCTAGTGTTCAAGAGGTTATATTTTCAGAAAATAAGGATTTTTTTTTAACTTGAATGTTTCAAAATGCTTCCATGGCATGTGAAGAAAGCCACACTTGATTAAAGTGTTTGGAGTTTAGGTTAAAACCTTTCTTCTTTCCAAAGAATTTAGAATTCTGGCACAAACTAAAAGGGTTAAACTACACCTGCGCCTTTTCATTGAGCTGTGAATATCGTGAGTGGAGGCCAAAATCTGAGTCTGCCTGTGAAGGTTTGGTAACTTCTTACTCCCTCCTGCACGCTTTGCCCCACCCCAAATATCTCATGATATAAATATGTTACTCATTTATCAAGTATTGTGTTGCGATGAAGCAAATTGGTGGTTTGACAGCCCTCCATTAGCGCAGAGAGAGAAAACCTGTAGCGACCCAACTTGCGCTCATTAATCTGTTCTTTGTTCCACCTGCTCTCGCCAGAGCCACTTACCAGGGGCCGCCCAGGGATAGAAGGGCCGGCTATTTATACACACAGAACTCGTCCACACCCAAGCTAAGAGGAGACCCTCCAAAGCCACACATTATTAGTTTCTGCACTGAGTGTCATTACTCTAGGCTCCTGATTCTCTCCTACTTGTATCCTCTTCAGATAAGCAGCTCTGTGGGTGGAGGGTGGAGCCAGGCTGTGCCTTCAGCCCCCACCCCAGCACCCGAAGAGGAAAGAGAGAGAGAGAGAGAGAGAGAGAGAGAGAGAGAGAGA
>NC_022009.1:55861128-55875773 GCF_000317375.1 Microtus ochrogaster | reverse complement strand
GTGACCAGCAGGGTTGCACTGAGGGCACCTTCTCCTGGCTCCTGAACTGTGGTGAAGGAGCATCTCAGCAAGTTCCAGGCCATGTATTTCCATCTTAAAAAGCAAGAGAAGGGTTTCTATAACCGTGAACCTAGACCAGTGATCCAGAATTATCCTCCCTTGTAGTGGTATTTCAGATATATTTTAGTAAATTAAGTCTGCCTGAAGATCTGAGAGTGAAAGAGTCACTGGTTAACCTTACAGACCAGAGGATGGGAGCACACACCTTTAATCCCAGCAGCCACACTAGTTGCCATAGAAATTGGGTGGTGCATGCTTTTGATGATGGTGGTGCACTCCTTTAATCCCAGTCCTGGAAAGGAATATAAGACGGGAGAAGACAGCTCTTAGACACAGACTCTTTCTGAGATTCCAGGAAGCAGGATCACCATTTCAGACTGAAGTCACGGTAAGAACCAGTGGGTAGCTGTTTTGCTTTTCAGATCTTCAGGTTGAACCCTAGTTTTATTAACCTGAACTAAAAAAATGAGAGTAGAACTCCCAGGCCAGCCACACACAAAATTACTTTAAGATATTAACAAGGAAGCAGAATACAGTCTGTACCATTGCCTGATTCACAGAAAAAAAAAATGTGCTTATAGCACAGATGCCATCTGTAGACATATTCTTCAAAAGAGTTAAAATAGATCGATAAATTCATGAAAACTTTGGAAAACTATTAAAAACCAGAAAACTGGGGGCTGGAGAGATGGCTCAGAGGTTAAGAGCACTGACTACTCTTCCGGAGGTCATAAGTTCAATTCCCAGCAACCACATGGTGGCTCATAACCATCTGTAATGAGATCTGGTGCCCTCTTCTAGCCTGCAGGCATACATGGAGGCTGAACACTGTGTACATAATAAATAAATCTTAAAAAAACCTAGAAAACTTAGAAATGATCACACGAAAAAAACATTTAAAGGAAAACAAAGGCAGAAAAGTAACAAAACCCAAAATTCCAGAAATGTAACAACTGGGAAGAAAACATACTGAATATTATCCTAAAAGAAACAGGAGTGAGGAACAGAAAAGATAAAAGAGCAAGACATGAAGAAGGTGAGAAAAAAATATTGAAAGAGTTTCAATAATTAGAATAAGCAAAGATTATCCAATTTATATTACAGGAACCCCCAAAGAAGAAAACCAAATAAACAGAGAACAGGAAAAGTTAAATATACAAGTCAGGAAAGCTTTTTTGGAAAAAAAAAAAAAACAGGCTTATATTAAAAGAGAAAATACTTGGGAAAATTGGTTCAAAAAGCCAAACTAAGACAGATTTTATTAAACATAATAATCCTGTGGGTATTCATACTAAAAAAAAAACGATCTATATGTTAGAAAAATGAAAACCTCATTATCAGTTCTTTCAAGGACAATGTGCTAGACAAAAAGTAATGGTCTAACATAATTAAAATACTTCAGGAAATAAAGTAAAGACATGCTAAACTAACCTTTAAATGTGAGGAGTTTGGCCAGGCCATCCTGGCATCAGTCTTGTGAGTGTGCAGGAGAGATCCTTGGGAGAACATGAAGGAGATGAGCACAGGGACAGGAGGGGCCTTGATGTCAAATCAGCACAGATGAATCCCACTCAGGGGATGGGCAATGGAGCGTGGTGAACCAGGGATACATTCCGCAGGCAGAAGGAAATAGATGAAGTATAAAAAATAGTGGCTCCAGGAAACACAGCACTAGATATAAAATACAAAAACAAGAAATAGTCTGGCAAACTCCTCCATGTGGAAAGTTGTCTTGCTAGAGACGTTTTGCAGAGGATTTGGAGGCTGAGCAAAATTGTACCAGTTGTTGAAAGCAGAGTAGGAGATGGAAGATAATGCACAATTTTTTATTTACTTTTACTTTGGGGGATTATAATTACATCATTTTCCCTTTGGCCTTCCTTCCTCAAAATTCTTCCATATACCCCTCCTTGATATTTTTCAAATTCATAGCCTCTTCTTTTCATTAATCATTGTTACACGCAGCATATATATAAATAAATGTCTATATTCCTAAATATAACCAGCTCAGTCTGTTAATTGTATGTGAATTTTCAGGGCTATATTGGCATTTCCCAGGGTGTCCTCTTCCCTGGGAAAAACTGTCTCCCACTCTCAGAACTCCTTAGTTGCCTGCAGTTCTTTGTATAGGTTTGAGTCCTGTGTTCTTTCTCCAGTTCACCTTGGTATGTCTATTGCTGTCTTTCTTGTTCATCTCAGTCACATTGGTGAGATTTTATGGGCATAGCTTCCGATATTACTAGGGACACAGTCTCACAGCAAATCCCTGATCCTGAGGCCCTAGGAGTCTTTTTGCCCCCTCTTCCTCAATGTTTCCTGAGTCTTAGCGCTGGAGTGTTTTGAAGTTGTATCCACTGATACTGGACTCCACCCACTGTATTTTGATTGGTTGTGTTTTTCTTTAGTGTTCTATATATCTGTTGCAAAGAGAAGTTTTCTTTGTTGGATGATTCTGACTAAACTTACCTGTAATATAAGAAAGAAGGCATATTTTGAATGTAGTTTGGGATTATGCTGATTTAATAAAGTGATGAATACAATGTTTATTTCCAGCATAAGCAGAAAGTTGTATGGGAGCATAAATATTATAATAGTGATACTACTTACATATAACCTGACTTATTGATGAATGATATTTACATAGTCATAACTTCGAGGTAGTGAATGAAACCATGAAGCAGAAATAAGATAAATTATGTTTGGGGAGTAACGAAGGAGAAGAAATAGGATAATTAAATTATTCATGACGTAAAAAGTAGACAGCTAGTGAATCAAGAGGTAAATTTGTTATGGCTTGCACTTGAATGGTCTGCCATTGACTCGTGTGTTTAAACGCTTGGTCTCCAGCTGACAGGTGCTGTTTTGGCAGGTTGTGGAACCTTTGAGGTGGATTCTCTGGAAGAACTGGGTTACTCCCCCCCCCCTCACCCCACCTCACCTTCTCCCCCCTCCTTCCTGACTGCAGACAGAATGTGATGACTGACTCAAGTTCCTGCCACCAAGCCCTCCCGACCAGGGTGGACTGAGCCCAAGAAACCCTCTCCTCTTAAACTGTTGCTTGTCAGCAACGAGAAACATAACCAACAAAGACTATACTATACACACTGGTGAAAAGCAGAAACAGTCAAAGTCTTCAGAAGCAACATTCCTTGGGAAGAAGAAGGGAAAGGTTGGATGAAGGGTCCATGTTTTGGTTATGAGCCTTTAAGTCTTATCTGACTTTTAACTGTTTTGCAGGTGAGCTTTGGTAGCGCATCTTAAAATCTTGAGAAGCTCAAAGCCTCCACTGGCTTGCAAGCCAATCCAGTTTTTGTGCCATCCACTTGTGGGTCCACATCTCTGCTGATGAGCGACCTCTCTAGGCTTTCTGTTTTACCTCTGATTGTTCATCCTTTGCTTATGGAAGTGGAGTCTTTAAGTTCCCTCCAAGTCTGATCAAGAACCACTGACTCCCGGCCTAACAGGGATAGAAATCCGGGAACAATTAAGGGGGTCACTCCCTGATTTGACTTTGTTCTTCCCAGAAAACTGAGTCTAGCCGCTTTGCCCTTAGTGTCGGTGTCTGAACTGAATCTCCTGCCTGCTGATTTTTTTTCCCCCTATGGCTACAGAGGAATGCTCCCAGGAGTTCAAGTTGGTCTGGTCATCTTCCAGAGCTCCTGTATCCACCCCCAACCTCCCACCTTGGTTTTGAGCATTGGTGGGAGCTAGTACAATTTACCTTGCCCTCTGCTGCCCTCTGCTGGCACCAGCTCGTCTTTTCTGTTCGCCCTTCCTGCCCTGGCACCCCTGGTCACAAAAAGAAGTTTGGGGCACAACTCTCCTGAGAAATCCTTTGTTTCCCCGCGGGAGTGCACCTATGGACTTGTGACATTCCACATTGACTAGCCTCTTCCTATCTTTTAGAAATGCAAGACTCTTGACCAGACCCTCCCCCGTTTATTGAGTGAGAATCTGTTATTTTAGATTCCTAGTGATTCATATGCTTCTTAAAGTTGTTTTAAGCTCGGGCTCAACCAAAGGTTAGGAAAGAATTGAAGTCCATTTCATCTTCTTGGCCATTTCCGTGGCCACTGTAGACTGCATTCTATTCCTGTTTGTTGGTCACGTGAATTGTGTACCAGATGTTTTCCACAAGAGAGACAGCCATCTGAAATCGCAGAGGACAGAAACAGCATACACAGATTCTTAAGACAGACGAAACTCCCACGCTAAAAGTATGGAATGGGACTAGAAAGATAGCTCCCGGCTAAGAGCCCTTAGAGGACAGGGTTCGATTCCCCACACCCACAAGGTGACTCACAACCATCTGTAATATAAGTTCCTGAGAATCTTCTACAACTTCTGGTCTCTGGGCACGAGGTAAAAAAAATACCCATGCACATAAAATAAATTAATTACCTAAGGGATGTTGTAGGATCCTCACACCCAGGAGACTGCAGACCGATTTGTATATGTCTGCTTGTGCCTGCATAAGCACAATTGGTTAGCTCGGAGAGGTTTTCTGGAGTGAACTTACTCAATGGCAGGTCATAAAGACCTAAGCAATTGATTGAGAGTCCAGTCTCTCTTAGCACTCTCAACAATCCATCAGTAACACAAAGTCTGAGATGCTTTTTCCTTCAATTCAAGACTAAGTCATTTTCTAGAAAAAAAAACACAGCAGCAACAACGACAACAAAACAAAGTTCTGTTTCTTAGGGAGCCATCTTTGGGTTGCAAATGTCTGGACAGCCCACTGGTCTTCCTTGAATTCCATCTCTTCCATGCACAAATATAGGAGTACGTGGAGAACCCCATTCTGAGGAACAAACAGCATTTACTAGGAGAATTTAGACAAGGGTTTGGGCACCATGGCACTCAGTGGGGGTGTTTCAAATAGAACAAGACTTTCTCCTTAAAGGACACATCTTGAGTGCTCCTGAACTTTCACTTTCTGAAAAAGATAATAAATACAGTAAAATTGTGAATTTCTGTAAACATTCTGGCTGCTTTGTCCCAGGAGATTTCTCTTTGTGACTTTTTTTTTTGTGTGTATGGCTTTCTGTGTGTCTGTGTATAAGAAAGAAACATGTCTTTGTTATGACAAGTGGTGACGGCTGCCTTTGGGTTTTATATGAACCATAACTTCTTCACAGAGGTGCTTGTTTGTTGGAGAAAGGAGTTTGCAGAATAAAGCCAGGTGACGTCGAAGACTGGGGACAACGAATATGTCTATATTGAGTGTGTTTTAAATGTCCTGTTTTCTAAGCCCTGCCCTGTTGTATAGCAAATGACCTTCGAGAGCCATATTCACAACCTCATTAAACTCCAGAGCCGAAAAAGTCCTTCCAAATTTATGTTCTGCCCCTTACTCCCTTCTTGCCTTGGTTGAGTTTAGGAAAAGTCAAAGAACACCAGTGAAGAAGGAAGCAGAGTGTGGGGGAGAGAATTACTTTGAACGAAGGGTTTAACTCACTGATTTAGTTACACTGAAATACAGCCCAAGAACCAAAATAGCATTTGGGAAAAATAAAGAATTGTAGCTTTTTGGACAACCTTATTCTTATTATATAACCTGCAAAATGTGCGTATACACATTGACTGAATAGAACCAAAACAGCCTCTTGCTCACCACGACTCCTTAAGAGAATATTTTTGTGAGCTACTTAAAAACGTTCTGGTAAGTTTTTTGAAACAGGATCATCTCCAAGTGTACCTAATATTTATCTTTGGAAATGTCAAGGCTGGATGGTTTACATTAGCTCTTCCCTTAGGAAAAAAAACCATACAATTCTTCATCTGGCAATGGCAAATTTTGTAATGCCCAAATCTGATACTTATTTGGGATATTCAGTGTTTAATATTGGGAAACTGTGGGGCACATCTAGAAATGTGGTATAGTCTTCACATTCTAGGGGTGTGTGTGTGTGTGTGTGTGTGTGTGTGTGTTCTATATGTATGTGTGTCCATCCCTTACATTGAGTTGAGAAGAAAAAGACTTAAAACCAGGTAGTTCAGGTGGTATTCTCCACTAATGTCTCTAGATGTTCCAATAAAAGGCCTGTTGACATGACAGAAGGAAAATTGGCCATGGATGGCATTGCAGTGAGTGTGTCATGATAGGGTAGGATGGCGAATCCTTTGGGACTGTGGACAGGACAAGGTCCCATGCCAAACCACATGAGGGAAGAGGCATTCCTTTGGAAGACTCGCTCTTTAATGCTTTTGACTTTCAGCAGTGAATCTAATTCTAGACTTGGCTGGCAATTTTTGTGTCTGCCAGAAAATCTGTACCAATTTAGCTTCCTAATTATTTCCATGGGAACAGTATTTAATATTTTTATTTATTTTGGAGCACTCTTTCTTTCATTTTGTTAAATGAAAAGAACTTCCCCCAGTTATCTTTCCCTCCTATCAGCTGTACTTTCTAATCTATTTGGTATGTTGGGCCTGTAGAATTTCCTCATTCTTAGGAGGCAAGAACTAGATCTTGAATTGTTGCCAGTGGCAACCATGACAGAAAGTACGGAAGAATAGAAATAAATTGGAAGATGACTGTAAAGAAGTTTAATATTTACCAGTTCACATGCTCAATCTAAAAATAATCCTGCCTAAAATTGTTCTATAAACACTATTTTCCTTGCTTTCTTTCTGCTGGATTGTTTTCCTCCATGGGCTCTGGAGCCCTCCGACCCTTCTTTCTCACAGCATATGGAAGAAGTTGGGTGCGGCTCACACTAGAACTCCCAGACAGGGTAGTAATCATAACCCAGATTCTGACCAGTGCAACCTGGATTTATGTTGTTATTTCTAGAAGAATGTTCCTAACTCTTCAGTACAGCATCTTCCCTCTGATTCCCAGCTTCTGGCTATTCTCGCCAGTGTGCCATTTCCCCTGTAGTTTCTTTTCTCACAGCCTTCTTGAGAAGGCTGGCGTCTCCTTTCCCCTAACACAGTAGTTTTCCACATGTACATTGTGTTTCACAATGTGTTCTCCCCATGAGCCTCTTGACATTGCTTTGATCTCGGATCTTTCTAGTAGACAGCCATGTTACATAGTTTGTAAATCCCACTTCCACCCAACAATCAACCCTGTTTATTTTACCCTCAGAAGGAAATTGATTTTTGACAACTATTTTTTTGTTTCCCTCACATATATTCAAAGCAACTGTTGTTCTGTTTTGAAGGATGCCTTTACAGTTTTTATAGTTTCAAGTTGCTAGTTTAAAAAAAATCAATTTAAATATGTCACTCTATGTTCTTACTTGCATGCTTTCTGAGAAGCTGGAAATAATTTTTAGCTTAGTTATTCTATAGGCAAGATATTTATTCCCTGATTTTTTCATAAAATTCAAACTATTTACATTTATTTATTTATTTATTTGAGTATACTTATGCCAATGTGCATGAAGGTCAGAGGACATCTTTGAGGAACTAGTTTTTACCTTCTAATCAAATTCAGATTATCTGACTAGGTGACAAGTGTGTTTACTCACTGAGCCATCGCACCAGCCCTGTTTGTTTTTTTTTTTTAATTTTCTGAAGTTTGTATATGAGAAAAATAATTTGAGGAACATTTATCCTATTTGATGTTCTGTGTCTTGGAGTTTCACTTTAATTTAGGGCAATTTTCAGTTATTAATTTTTCAAATATTTCTTCTCTTAGTATTCCTTATTTTCCGCTGCTGTGACAAAACACCATGACCAAGGTAACTTAGAAAGCATTTAACTGGGGGTTTGCTTACAGTTCTAGAGGGTTAGAGTCTATGACCATCACAATGGGGAGCAGGCATCCTTGATAGTGCAGTAGCTGAGAGCTTACATAAGCAGACAACAATGTGGGGGAGAAAAGAGAGAGAGAGAGAGAGAGAGAGAGAGAGAGAGATTAACCAGGAATAGCATAGGCTCTTTAAAACCTCAAAGCTCAGAGGTTCTTTCCCTGTTGGACTCATTGATGATGAAGGGACACTTTATTTTGTTTCAATAATTTTATCTCTAGCCTTTCCTTTCGATCTGTTTGGTCTTTCTATTTACATTATTCATCTTCTCCTACATATTAAACCTTTTCCATGGAAACTTTTAGCAAATGAATTGCTTTTTAAAATTCTATTATGATATCCCACCATACCTGCAATCTTTGACACTTCACTCTTAAAACTTGTGTTTCCTCTTTTAGAATGCCTTGTAAGATTTTATTGAAAGTGGACATGATGTGCTATGCAAGAGGAGCTGTGGCTTAAAATAGAGCTTTTAGGAATGCAATGGTAAGGTGTAGAGGAAGTTAGAATGACTGAGGATATCTAGCTAGAATCACAAAATTCAAGGAATAGAAACATTAGCCTGTTATCTTGATTTGCAGAGTCCAGACTGTTTCTCACTACTCACAGATAGATGATTTACCACTTTTGCAGTCTCAGCATCCTGAGCATCCCTGTTTGATGTCATCATCAGTCATTCATGGCTACTGAGCACTGGACATGTGATCAGTCCCTACTGAGGTGTGGATTTCAAGAATTTAGTATATCAAATGAATAATATGCTTAAGAATTTCATAAATATGAATTAAGTATTAAAATGATATCAGTTTAGGAATATTTGGTTAGATTATATTACCAAAATTAAGTTCACCTTTTTCTTTCTTTTCTTTCTTTTTTTTTTTTTTTTTTGGTGTGTCTACCAGAAGTTTTAAAATGACATTTATGAGCTGAGCGGTGGTAGCATGTGGCTTTATCCCAGCACTCAGGGAGGCAGAGGCAGGCACATCTCTGAGTTCGAGACCAGCCTGGCCTACAGAGTGACAGCCAGAGCTACACAGAGAAACTCTGTCTCAAAAAACAAAAACAAAACAAAAATGACATTTATGTAGCATTGCTCTGAACAAGAAGGTGAGAAGACCAATAACTTTATATAGAGCTGTGTTCCCTAATCAACTAAGTGACTTTATTTATGTCCAGGGAAAGGGAACCCAAGATATTCAACAGTGCCCACCATAGGTCTGTCCCTTCAACTCAAGGTCAGTCAGTTGTATTGGCTTGCACATCAGGGTCCCACTTTCCTGGCTGCCCCTGTGCCAGCCCCTCAGCTTGCTCCCCAGAGTCAATGTGTCAATGTTACCTTGCTTCCATGTAGGGCCTCCTGAGACAGTTGGGTGTCTAGCGCCATGCGAATTTGTAGAAATGGTGCTGGGAGCTCTGTGGTGAGGAGCATCCTTCCAGTTAAACAGAAACACCTTCCTCACACAGACATCATCTCTATTCAGCCCCACGATGCTTCCTCGGTGTGCCTATTATGAACAGATTCATTAGGCACCAAACCAAATCCTCTTAATTGCGAATGAAGCTGAAAAAGAAGAAAACAAAACAAAAACCAAAAATGACAGAGAAGTGATTTTACTTATCAACAGTTTTCTATGTCAAAGCTGTGGGCTTTTTTTTTTCTTTCTGGTAATTAAACAAAATGAAATTCTCATCCTATGTACTTGACTAATATGTTTATACATTTCTTCATTCATTAGTATAGTATCTGCTGAGAAGTAGGCTCTACAGTCTATGCAGGTAATTAAATCACATCCTTTTCCCTCAAAGCACTCTGGTGAGCCTCATATGCAAATGAGCATGCCATGAGGCTCAACGTGAATATCTCTTCAGAAGCACCCCAGTCGCCACCCAGTGGGCTTTAGAGAGGAAAGAACATTTGCTCTAAGTTGACCAAGGAATGTTCAAAAAGAAGATATAATTCTAAATTTTGAGAGATTAATAAAGAACTTATCTTTTAAAGGTGTTTGGCAATAAAGGTCAAATAGTTAATCAAGAATGTGATATAAGAGAAGATCTGGGGCTGGGATCAGGAAGATGAAAAGTCTTTGGACTGACTATGACTTTGTAATAGTGGGCTGATGAATGACTTTCAATCTCTCTCCCTAATGTTCACAAATCATATTAAGGGAGTCAAAACTGAACAGATTTTAACAATACGTACTCAAAAAGAATACAATATAAACACAAACTACCAGGCAAGATGAAACAATCCAACAGGGAAGAATGGGGAACCCAGATGAGTGAGAGTCATCTTTGTGTTTCCTGGTGAAACATCAAGGATGGAGACTGTTAGGAATAGATCGCTTGAGCCTAGGCTATCTCCCTCATCCCCCGATGCACGTTTTTAGTGCTCAGTCTCTGGCTGTGGTGCTAGTTTGCAGGCTGTGCATCCCTTAGGAAGGGGGCCTGGATGACAGTGACCAGTGTCTATGAAAACCATCCCTATTTTTTGTTCTGGTTGGCTTTCTCTGCTTTCTGGCATAGGTCTTATGAAGAGTTCTCCCATGTTTTTGCACCCATGACAGCTGTTCACACTGCCTTGCCTTCTCTGCCATGGTAGATGGAAGTTGCCCTGAAACTGAGTTAGAAAAGGTGTCCAAGTGTCTAGGGTCCTCCTCTGTTACTCCCATCTCTTCTGTTGTCTCCTTGGGGCTCATAGTTTCCTATGGAGTCTGAAAACCAGCAATCATCTTCCATCTTCCATCTCCTCCTCACTCTAACGCTGGGTTATAGCCATGTGTGGGATGCCCAGCTTCTTTCCCGGCTGCTGGCAAGTGCTCTTCTCTAGTGAGCCTTCTCTCCAGGCCCCTGATGATTTTGAGATTAACAGGTAAAGCTATCTGGAACCTTCCTGACATGGGTAGTTCCTGAATGGACCTCACACCCTGCCATTTCCAACAAGATTCCTGTCAAGCTTGAAGTTTTGTCCTCTCTAAAACCCATTTTGCAATTTGACTCCCATTGTAAAGATTCAAAGAGGTGAGGCCTTGGGTATGCATGCTCTGGGAGTGGAGTCTTGGCTTTTTTGGTTTCTGCCATGTGAAGAATTGGCTTCTCTCTATTTGGAGGATACAATGTACCAGGTACCAGGTCCACTAGTCTTGGCCTTAGATTTTCCAGCTTCCAAGATTTAAAACCACTCAGTTTCCGCCCTTATGAATTGCTGTCTCCAGCATTCTGTTACAGCAGCCCAAAAAGAATGAAGACAGTTTGCTGGTGCTGCGGCTGGCTCACGACACATACTTTAAGGAGAAAGAGTGGGTCAGTTGGAAAATCTGGTGCACCAGGAAATCATAAAAAAGATGCATGAAATACTTGTGTAGAGGTGTAGTCATTTAATAGTCTTGATGTAGAGCCAGGACCTTTTCTTTATGATACAATCTTGGTGAAGTATGTCTTTAAGTTTCTGCAGTTCTAAGAATTTCCAGGTTTTATAGTTTTCCCAGTTTTATAACAGAACCTTTAGCACCTAATCTACCAAGTGTATTGAAAGTGATCAAATTTTCATGAAGCAAGTTATCACCATTTTTCGTCCATATTTTGATTTCATAATATATAGCTAAATTATGAAATTATCATAACAGAATTATTCTGTATAAATATATGGGAAGAGAATTACATTAAATTCTTTGTAATCAAGTAACAAGGGAGGCAGGATTGTGTGGATTTGTTGACTTTGATCATTCAGTTAGCCCTGGACCTTCCTGGACGTGTTTTAAGATGGAGCATCTGTTAACTGGGGTAGGTAGATAATGGAGTTTGGAGAGCATAACTAAAAGACAGCACAGGCTAAGGAGTCATCTCTCTGAGGATTTGTCTGTGTGCTTTGTGTTGATAAAAATCCGAGAGTAAAACAAGACAAGGTTGGATGTACAGAATCTCCTCCCTTAGATGCGGTGTCTTGACTTTTCATGAGGCCTGAGCATCAGTTGGTTCCACATAGTGTCTTCTGTCAAGACCTTTGGAAAAGCACAGTCCTGGGGATCTCCTGGGAAACCTTCCTGGTTCAGAGGAAGCTTCGCAAATGATACCTGCAGACATGTGGTTTTGGAAGCTCTGGATGATGTGGAACAGGGTGATTTGTACTGAGATTAAATCTGTAGAGCTCCTGGTCTGCATCAAAAGCCACACTCCTCGAAGCTGGCTAACACCCAGGCTCCCATGACTAAACAATATATACAAATGGGAAAATATGGCCAACTGTTTTTGGCACAAAAGTTTAAGGATCACTGCCAAGAACATATAAAATGCTCCCACGTATAGATAAGAAAAAAACCTAACTGCTGAAAGGGCAAAGTATATGAACTGATAATTTACTCAAGATGTTCTCAGAGAAATGAGATGAAGATGAGCTATTGGATTAACAAAAATCTGAGAACAAGTACAGTATCCTGTGTAGGTATGGTTGTGGGTCAATGGGCTTATAATACACCAGTGCACTGTATCAACTGATGGCCTTTTTAAAGGACAATACCACAAAAAGTGGGTCTTGAATAACTCCCAAGTGCCACCATCGCTTAACAGGCTAGGAACCTAACAGTAAAACACCAAATTCCTCTTCTCAACAAAGTTTCCATTTAGTGGAGGGAATTGGACAATAAGAAAATAGCTTCAGGGTTGATAAAGCCCAGTAATAAAATGAAACAAGCCAAAAAGAAGGGTGGGATGTTATTTCATATACGATGGAGGGAGCCTCACACAAGGAATATTTGATTAGTTGCATCTGATGCAAGCATATAAGGATCAGCATGAATCATTATTAAAAATAGCAAGTTACACAAGTATACCTTGAACATGTCCCATTTGTGTTAAAATGTGCTTTTGTTTGCATAAGTGAATATATCTAATATGGTGTTTTTAACACATGAAAAGGCACACACACACTTATTTGCCCACACCTCTTTTCTTAAAGATTTTATTTATTTATTTTTTGTTTTTGAATCCCAATCAAAATTTCCCTCCCTCCTTTCTTCCCAATTCCTCCCCCCAAAATTCCCTTTCCCCCACCCCCAATCCCATCTACTCCTTCTCCACTGTTCATCTTGAGATATAGTCAGGCATCCGTGGAGATCAGTCAGCCATGGTATATCAAGTGCAGTGAGACTAGGCACTTCCTCCTCTACCAAGGCTGGATGAAGCATGCCCACATCTCTTAATGTAGGATGTCTATGAAGCTGATTTCACAGACAGTATGTATGAAGAAGGAAGATAAAATACTATATTACCTAGGTTAATATTTGTTTTTTAACAAAAGAAAGAAGTTAATAAAATAATGGAAGGTCATTCTATTAATTTTGTATCAGTGATAGAAATATTTTGAGATTGATTTTGAATCATAGTTTGAGAAGATTTCAGGTCCTTGTAAAAGGAAGGTTTGGTGGGCAGCTGAGTTCACCACAGTGGGACTTCATGGTGGAAACTGTTCAAATCACAATGAACCAGGAAACAGTGTGAATCCCCATCTAATATTAACTTCCTCCAGATGGGACCCATCTCCTAAAGACTTTGCAGCCTCCCTGATAAGTGATAACATCCCCACCTGGGGATCAAAACTTCCAACTCCTAAGAAGCATTAGGAATAAAACATCAAAATTAAGAGACCCTGATTATGATCAGGCATGTAAAAATTAAAGCAAAGAATTTGGGGACTAAGCACATGAAATAAAAAAATATTACTAGCTTTATTAAAACAGAACAAGAAGAAAACTAGAGGTGGTTACTGTTACAGAGGACAACACAGTTCGGAGACTTCCCATCAAGGCATTCCTACCTACTAGTGATGCTCTAGGCCACTTAGCTACTCTTTATAGTTGCACATCTAATAGCATTATGGGCAATAAACGTGTAGATTCATATTCAACAATCAGAAAAAACAGTTGAATGTTTTGTATATATTGTTATGTTTTGAAGTCGGGGCTTCTGAGTCTTGACACGAGGCAAGCAGTCTATCAACAGAAGTGGAGTGTCTTGACTTGCTCTTCAGCATCTTGGCACTTCGTGAACATCTGTGAAAGTTGGAAAATAGATGCTTAGTAATCAATCAGAGTAAAAACGACTCGCTGTTGTACAGAGTAAAGGGCAGGACACGAGTGAGGGGCATACTAACACTCAGATACTACACCCATGATAAGAGCAGTCACTTTTGCTAGCAGAAAGACAAGAAGGTCTCCAGACACCTGCTGTGGCATTATTTACACTCATATACAGAGAGAAGTAAGACAGCAGGCTGACCTTCTTTGCTATACTGACATTTGACTTAATAAGCAGCATTGCCCGTTCTCAGGCACTGAAGAGACTTAGCTATTTTCTTAGGTTTCTAGGAAATGCAAGTTTACACATCTCAACTGAGCAATTAACTTCAAAATAAATTACTACATTTACTATTGCCTTAAAATATTTATGATGCATTACTACTCTAATATTTTTTAAGTTCCCATAAAGCAATTTTCCAGCTCTGACCATCACACAAGGGAGGCATAGTGACATTTAATTTTGCGTAGCACAAATGTGGAGTGACCTGCCCAAACTTTTGGGTGAGGGCATAGAAAATATAATTTCCCAATGTTTTTCTGGATACTCTGTTTCTTATTTGTTCAATAAAGTTTCTTTTTTCCCCTTCAATAACAATGTTGCCAAGGGCTGTGTTCTGTAAGTACTCTCCAGAGGCCTTAAGGCTAAGGGACTGGCTGCTGCCAGGCTCTGGCAATGCAGAGGTGGTGGTGGGACTCCAGTTCCTTCTTTTCTCTCTCTCTCTCTCTCTCTCTCTCTCTCTCTCTCTCTCTCTCT
>NC_022009.1:55839485-55860548 GCF_000317375.1 Microtus ochrogaster | reverse complement strand
AGGAGGCAGAAATCCTTAATAAATAAATAAATTTAAAAAAATAAATAAATTAAAAAAATGGAATGCCAACTAACACACCAAGTATGTTCAAGTGTAGAATAAACTTTTTGTAGATTGTTGACTTATTCAGTGTTACCATGTTTTGAGCGCTGTGCGTCAAAGAGAAATACTTTCACAGGATACCTAGATTTGCCCCAGCAGATCCCCTCATGGAGTATGTGGATGGTCACATGTCACTTACGAAGTCAAATTCAGCAGGGTTTCTGTCAGCCATTATATGTCTTTTCTTTTTTGTTGATTTCCTTTCTTTTTCCACTCAGTTCTTCTTTCCATTCTTTACCGCTATCTATTCCATGCATTTTCTTGTTTTCCATTGTATTTCTGAATAACACGCTCACCAACATTGTGTTTACAATTTTTCATTTATCTTAAGATGGCTGCTTTAGGGCACCCACAAAATAGCTATGTTTTTATGCAGGTACAGTCTTAGGTGGAGCAAAGTCGCCACACATCAACCTGTGACAGCCTTGCTCAGGCTTCCTCTTCCATATGCAATATTATCATCCGTGATTAAAAAGTGCTTCTTGGTGTCCTATAGAAAAAACATTGTTGGAGTAGGAGTCATAATTTATTGGAGGGAATTAGATTTAATAATATTTAAGGGACCAATCAGCATTTGTCTCTGTCTCTGAATGTTTAAGAATTTAACATGAATGTAGGAGCAGTGTTCTGGGGGATGGTGGTATCTTAGGACTCGAGGAGTGTCCCCTGGGGCTTCTGGGATGACTGTTGGGACAGATACTCACTTTCTGTTTTATATACTTGCAAAGGGGACCCAGGGGACAGCCCATTGAAGGGAGAACAGAAGAGCACTGGCTTTAATGAAACTCATTTATTGTCCTTATCAAGGTTGCATCATTGTTTGTCAACTCAAAATATTAGCGAGGATTTAGGGAAATAAACTTTCTATCTAATTAGATGAAATTGGAGGCTTATTGCCTCTTATTGCCTCAGCCGTAAATGACCTTTGAGGTGTTACTAATTCAACCAAATCTCTGCTGCCTGGTTTGAGGAGCCTGTTGATAATATTACTCAGTGAACAAGGGTTGGGGAGGTGGGAATGATTAGCAAAATTTGTTTGCTCACAAGCTAATGATAATACTTGAGGGCAATATTATCATTAGCTTGGGAGAAAAACAAATTCTGCTCCCAACACTAGCGGCTCCTAACATCGAGATGTGTCATCTAGCAGTGAACTATTAGTCAGCTTAGTCACTAGATTTGGCCCATTACATGCTCAGCTACACAAGGAAGGCATATATTACTCAGTCTTGCTGTTGGGGCCAGTATTCTGGCCTAATGTTTAGACGAATGTATGTGTTTCTATTCTGTCCTGAAGCCGTGGTAACTCTGGTGTGCTGGGTTTCCTTTTTATTTTTTCTAGGAGCCCCATATGGTCTCTCTCCAGGGAATACAAATAGGAAAGAAACAAGAATAATCTCCATGTCACATCACTGACTCTGTAGTATCAATAACACAAGCTATGAAGTCTGTCCCTTCTTTACCTCTGTCCGCACTGTACCTATGTTGGTTTTCTTAGCCTCAATGCAGTAAAATTGGAAATTGCTCATCCCAAAAAGTCTTGTGGGAGAAACACACACACACACACACACACACACACACACACACACACACACACAGAAAGAAAGAAAAAAAAGATGCATTGGTTTAGTTTAGAATCAAAGCACTCGAAAGGCATCCTCTGGAAATTCCTGCCACCTACCCGCCTATCACCTACCTCTCTTCATTTCTCTCCTTTTAGTAATCTACTTCTTGCTTATCCTGCCAGAGCATCTTTGTGTGATATATAATTACATGTATTTCCTTACTACGCATGCTCTTGGCTCTTATTTTCCCACAGCAAAACTGGCTTTCTTAGGGAGGGGTCTAATAAAATAATCAGAAGTTCTGTATTCGTCCCTGTACCCACATTTCTTCATAAGCAAGCTGAAACTTAAGGCCAATGGTGAACTGATAAAATAAAATTAAAGCTTACCCAGTGACAAACTGCCAGTTACCTTGTAACTAGAGATGGTCTTTCTGAACCAAACAAATACTTTAATTTTATTGCTCTTGCCCTTTCACTGGTGAACTGAACTGCTTATCCTCTGGTGCCAGTTTTCATGGGCTGAAATTATCATTCTGTATGTTATTTCTTACCACCGGAATGAAAAGGAACCGGAGAAGGTGAAAGTGATTGGCAGTTATGCAAAGGCAGAACAATGCTGTGTAGATCCAAGACTCCACCTATACTTCCCTCTGGTGGAACAGGAAAGCTCACCCCTGGCACGTGACAGAGCAGGGCAGTCAACATTGTAGGGTCCATTGAAGCAGAGCCCATCTAGGGGATCAGTTTTGGGATAGCTGCTCATCCAAAGCACCTCTAGCAAGCCACATCCTGCTTTCTTGCTTTTTTAAGATTTATCTATTTATTATGCATACAGTGTTCTGTCTGCATATACACCTTCACACCACAAGAGGGCACCGGATCCCCTTACAATTGGTTATAAACCACTATGTGGTTGCTGGGAATTGAACCCAGGTGCTCTGGAAGAGCAGAAATTGCTCTTAAGCACAGAGTCATTCCTCCAGCCCCCTAGTAGTAAAACTTAGCAGGGTTTGGAGAAGCTGCTGATCTGCTGATGATGAAGGTGTCTTGCTTTCTTTTCCTGTTGCTGTGATAAAATAGTCTGACAAAAATAACCTAAAGGTGACAGTGTTTGACTTGTTTCAGCCCATCCTGGTAGAGAATTCAAGGCAACAGGAGACTGAAGCAGCTGGTCACATGGCATCTACAGTCAGGAAGCAGAGATCAAAGAATGCTGATACTCAGCTCACTTTCTCCGCCTCTACATTCCAGGATCTCAGACAGGGCAGGGTGCTGTCCACAGGGACTGGATCTTGCTATCTCAGTTAATTCAGGTAAGGTAATACCCACAGGTATTCCCAGAGACTCATCTCCTAGATTATTCTAGATTCTATCAAGGTGAAAATTAACACAAAGCTTGGTCCTTCATTTTTAAAATGACTCCTATCTTATACTGGATAACTCCAAAATCCCACATTATCAATGCCATAATGACAACGCGTGTCTTTACTTTTAAAATGTTCCTGAGGAATATTCTATACAATAGTTTTAGAAAAGTTGTCAAAAGAAACATTTACCATATTATATGCTACATAATAGAAAAACATAATTTATATCTTTGCCAAAAGGGCCACTTAGCTTTTCATCGTACAAACTGTGTCATCAAATCTTGGAAAGCGGATGGCCTGAGTTTGACACCTGAGGTTGCCCTGTGGTTTCCATATAAGCACCCACATTTAGAGGTGTGCACGTGCACACACTACACACACACACACACACACACACAAAGAGGGAAGCCAGAGTGTGTCTCAACCACTAGTATTGTCTTCTAGGACCCTGTTATTCAAAATCCTGACTGTGAGCCAGCACTGTGAACCTTGTAAATTGTTTGTACAGAATTTGAGAACAGACAATGTTAAAACATGTAGAAATTTGGCAGTGCCAATGATGTTCAAGCATGATAAAGGGACTTGCATTGTTGAAGAAGTCTAGACAAATTCTAGGGTCAGAGTGCAAAGAGATGAGCTAAGTATGCCAAATGGAAGCAAGCCATGCATGTTAAAGTTAGTTGGTAAATTCAAATCCATAATGCCATAAATCTGAAATCCAGTACTTACCCTGGAATTGAAATTTTAACTTTATAAGTTATAGAATTGCTATTGATACTCACAGAAAGACAAAGATCTTGTTTGGTTTGGATGTGGATAAAGATTAAAAAGAACTGAAACCAAATTGCAAAAAGCAGAGGTTGGATATTTCTTGTCCACATACATGACTCATTTCTCTACTGTTGTGAGAAGGAAACAGAAACTCTTAATCATCCATTATCTCCTGTAAGTTGTTTTCAACTCAACTTGATTCAGGGAAAGTCATAGGAGGAAACAAGTTCTCTTGATTACCCAAGCACTTAAAGAGTGATATGTATGGTATTTGAGCAAATTGTTCATAGGCCACTTCATGTGGTAAGTTTTTGTTTGAATAACAGAATGACTACAAGAGGCAGCTATATTAAAGAGTCATTATTTTCATCAGAATGATTTTGATTCTTTATTTGTAATTTTTTTCTTATTACACATATTAAATTTTACTTTATGTATTGTTGGGAACATTTGGAGTCCTGGCCTCCATCTGCTCTTCCCTGCTAGAGATCTTTACTTCCCTTCTGATTTGAGTTACTAAAGGCTGTGTCAAAGTTGTTTACCAGCTCTGCTTCACAAGCACGTGTTGCCTTGGCCTTGAGGATCAGAGGATGAGGTTTTCACCTGTTGGCCCACTTGACTGTTGGGTATATAAGCCTCCATGGTGCTATCGAATAAAGGGCTTCTTACCAGTGACTAGAGGTCTGTTTCTCTGTGAGTCTTTGTGTGTTTCAACCTCCAGCCCCTTGCCCGAAGCTTGGGAACTGTACAGTAGCACATAGAGCACAGACAGGCATTGTGAGCTGCAATGTGTATTGAACCTAACAACAAAAGATTTGTGTTTGAGTTTTGTATCTTTGACTTATTTCATTTCTCTAGAAATTATCTTATGTGATTTGATCATGACTTTTACCTTCTGAAATCATGCTGGAGTTTGATGCACATTGTGACAAGAAGAGTGGCTAACTCTTATTTGACTATGGTGTTGTGAAGAAGGGAAGCCTTCAAGAGGTCGTGAGGACTGGATGAGACCATCAGAATGGGGCAGAACTGTAAGAAGGAAGATCAGAGTGCACATGTGTGTGCGCATGCGAGCGTGCACACACACCCCACATACAACATACACAACACACACATACACAAACACACATGCAGTCACACAATAAACATGCTTCTCATCTCTCATGGTGTTTCCTCAGGACTCTTCCAGCAAGGAGGACATCGTGAGATGAGGTCCCTCAGCTTTGGATTTGGTCCCTCAGAATCGTGAGCCAATTTTCTTTCTAAACTTCTTTTCTTCTGTGGTATTAGGTTAGTCACAGCAGAAAATAGATGAAGAAAATTTTTACACATGAAATATTCATCTGCAAAAGTTTAGAAAATTTTAATCTAGAGAGAGTTAACGCAGTTTTGTCTCTTCTGCATGCAGTCTAGTAGACATTGGAGGCAAGACTACCTGCACACACAAGTCAAGCATATGAACACCTCATGTGTTAATGTGCTGACCTTGAATGATGGTGAAAGCAAGTTGCCTGGACCACCCCTCGCTAAGTCACATGTTGAGCTCAGAGAGAAACCTGAAAAGGGGGGGGGGGTGCGATGAAATGATACCTTTAGCTAGAAGGGCTCCTTAATGACATTTTAATTAAAGGTATTTGTAGAGGAATATAGGTATGAATTTCATCTTAATTTTTAAATTAAAGTCAAAGGAAAGAAAACAGATGTAACCAAGTCAAGAAATGCATGAAAATATGAAAGAAGGGAAGAGGATGAAGGGGGAGCAGGAGAGGTCAGAATAATACAGAGTAAGCAAAGCTAGTCAGATAGATGCTACAGTTGGAATGTTCGTCTTCCTTCCAAAATTCATCCTAGAACTTGCTCCCAGGTGCATGGCTTTTATGAGCTGCTTAGGCCATGAGGACTCTGACGTGTGGACAGGGCTAGCAGCTTTAGGGAAGGGTTGATAGGAATGAGCCCTGCCCCCACATACACACACGCACACTGCTCTTTTGTCTGTCCCAACATGTGAAGATGCGAGCTCAGGCTGCTATTTTGGAAACACATTCCCAGCCTTCAGTAGACGCAGTGCCTTGATCACAAACATCCCAGGTTCAAGAACTCTGAGAAACAAACCTTTATTATTTATGAATGCCCACTTCATTGTATTTTGTGATCACCACAAAAAACCAGGCTAAGACTTTATTCCTCCTCTTTGCTGACTAAAAGACAAAAGCTTCAGCATTTATTGAAGAAGCACCATACACTGTTTACAGGGAATTCACACACTGCTGGCAGATTAAGGAACCACTGGAACATTAGAATAGATGCTGATAGTCATGTAGACTAGACTCTGTAGCTGGTGCTGACCTGTTTTATGAGAAAGGTGTCCAACTGTGACTTTAGAAGATAGTGAACACTTGACTTTATGCTAAAGGTAAAGGAAAAGGACCTCTCTCATTCTGGATCCTGCCTGGAATGCCATTCTTCCTGGGGCAGGGGACATGAGAGTGATGGAAGCAGAAGCAATAGCCTCAGGCTGGGCCTTGTGGAGGAGCGAAGGGACCCTGTGGTGGCAGTGGCTGGTGGGCAGCTTCCTGGGAATACTGCTGACTGCTGTTCTCTTTATGATCCATGAAGGGATCTGTCCCGGCAGGCTCATTTGCAACAGGCCGCTGAGGAAGCATCAGCGCTTTCCGTGAATATTAGTTTTCTTTCTCTGGAGGGTAGGACGAGGCAACGGAGGCTCGTAGACCCTGATTCCATTCCTCCTTACCCCCCTCCCGTTCCTGACAGGGATTCAATTTGCTTTGCCTGTCAGTGTCCAGGCCACACGTCTTTGGATAATAACTGAGCACACTCCTCTCGCCCCCGATCCCGAGGATGCTTCCAGCTTCCACAATGTGACAAGAATAGGACTTGAGAAATTTGGCAGCATCTTTTTAGCTATTATATAATATGAATGTAGGGTAAGCCAACTGAGACTTGAGACTCTGACGTGTAGGAGACCATTTCTCTTGAATACAAAGGGAACACATAGAATTAATGCTGAGAACAAATCTGCTAGTTTCAAGTCTGCCTTTGCTTTGTTTCTGACCCCGTGATAGGTGCATAATGGGTATTTAATCCATGGTATTAAGTTATCGTCACCTAGGAAAGTGAGTTGCAGTCACAAATTTTAAACATAACTGAAATATAAAATTATTGTGTGGTCTCTGACCCATAAACAAGAACTAAAATCGATATGTAACATTAGTTAGGATGGAAACAAAACGTCCCTAATTAGTATGAGATAAGCAGGTAGGATTATTTTACTTTTCTTATTTTCATAATGCACGGGGATAGAAGTAGAAGGCTGTGCACTTGGCGAGCTGACAGCCTGAAGTGACCTGCTGTTCTTCACTGGCTTTCATGTTCCCTCCTGCAGGCTGAGGTGCTAGTGAGGTTGTCCATGAGAGGTCTTCACACTAAGCACAGGCAGAATGGGATGCCCGTTCGCCGGAACAACTGAGTTTGCTGACATCAGATGGAGGAACATAGATGTGTGTTTTGAATGTAATGTAGATGCTGTGACTTCAGCTGGATGGATTTTTCCTCCCGCTAATAATCACCCATTCTATTCTCAGGGTGCACAAGGGACAAGGTTCCCAGCACAAGGCCATGGCCATCCATGGACATGTGGCAGTTTAAAGAAGAATTGTCCCACAAAGTCTTTGGTATTTGGATGCTTGTTCCTCAATTAGTGGCACTGTTTAAGAAGGTTTGGGAGGTTATATGGTCTTGCTGGTAGAAGTGTGTTATTGGAGGTGGGATTTGAGAGTTTGAAGCCTTGCCCTAATTCCAGTTATTTCTGCTTTGAACTTGAGGATGAGGACAGAAGTCCTCGGCTTCCTGTTCCAGCTGCCACGCGTGCTGCTTACTGCCACACCTTCCTACACAATGGACTCTGACTTTCTGAAACTATCAGCCTGAATAAACTCTTGGTTCACAAATGCCTTCCTTGGTCATGATGTTTGATCCCAAGAACAGGAAAGAAAAGGCCGGTGACCTCTGGAGAGAGTTGAGCAGGCACATCAGCAGACTGAAGGTGGTATATGACACTTTGACAAACCACCTGCTTCTCAAGTCACCAAGAACGGGGTTATTACACTTGTTCATTGCTTACATGTGGTGTTCGACAGACTATTTCTGCTTTGTTTGTCTTGTTTGTGTGCATATATTATTATCCTGGGACACGGGAGATCCAATTTATTGGATGAGAATTTTTGCTCTCATCAGGGAAATAGTCGTTAAACACTTCAGGTTTTTTCTGGCAAATGCAGGGGACATAGATGTGGGGAGAGTCCCTATCTGACGGATGCTGGCTGTGTTGGAACTTAGTGATTCTTTCAGGAAACTGTAGGTTCTTCCCAGTCTTTCTTTCTGCCTTTTTTTTTTTTTTTTTTTTTATGTATTCTCAGCAGTGTTCCTGCTTGGAGGATTCTTTTCAATTCATCCACCATGTCTCAAATCCCAAGAAGAATTAGCTGCAAAGTAATAGATAACCATTAGGTGTCGCTGTCTGACATAAAATGTTCTCAATAACAATGGACTCATTTCCATGTATTTTATAAAGCACCCATTGATAGCACAAGGTAAGATATTAAGATTGAAAAGGTTTTGAATGTTTTGTTGCTTTAGATAAGGAAACATATAAAATAATTAGGTAAATATTCGGTTATAATTTTAAGGAAACACTATTTCTAAGTTTATTTTATTTTCAGGAGAAATAGCAAAAGAAAATGTCAACCCTTTAGACTCTGTTTTTCTTGACTTATTTCTGACTTCATCGTCTAAATTACATTTGCATATGTCTTTACTACTTAACACTTTGTTCAAATTGTGCTACTCGCCACACATGGGCTATTCATGGACTTTGTGTGCTGTTTCGTTCATTAGGAATGTTCTAGCTTCAGCCTCCGACATCACCTTATCATCATCTACTTGTAGCCATAGAAAAGTTCAGGACTCCGTCCTCTGTGGAGGCTTCCTTGATCATCCCAGATAGAAGCCTTGTTTACACCTCTGCCCGCCATTGCTTTGCACTTCCAGTGGAGCGTTTCGTAAGCATCAACTTAAATATTTACTCCTGTTTTGTCATAAAGGGAAGAACTGTGATAAAATAGCCAAAAGCCTAAGCATGGTGAGGCTAGTAAAGAAAACAAATGAATCACATAAGAATGGATAAGGGATGATTTCATTCTCATTGGTTTTTTTGAAGAATTGCCAGTTTACCAGAAATTGGCCATACAATGACAATTAAAAGTAATGGCAAATGGCAGAGTATCAATGTGAGATGAAATGTAACCTACACAATGGTGTGGGGAGCGGATCAGTACAATTGATTTCCTGGCCATAATAATTGATGACAGGATAAAGTAAACAGCTCATCAATGCCTCCATGGCTCTATTTAGGGCATCTTACTCTTCAGCTGTGCTCATGTGTATAGTAAGAATATTGTTAAAAATGCAATATGCTCTGCCTTATATTCAATGTAGAAAATGTTTCTTCTTTCTACTGCACTGATGATAAAAACAACAAGAGACAGAGTATTTAAGGGCCGTCTTAATTTCATTTTTCTACTGCCGTGATTACATTCTCTGGCAAAGCAACTCAGAGCAGTGAGGTTCACTTTAGTTCCAAACTCCAAGTAACAGTCTATAATTGCAGGGTGGCTAAAGGGGGCAGGGTCTCAACGCAACTGGTCGCATTACCCCAGAAGCAGATAAATGAGTGAAATAATGCATATCTGCTTGCACTTAGTTCCTATTGTGCATTTTATAGCTGAGGAACCATGGCAATGGTATTATCCACAGTGGCCCAACTCCTCCTGTCCCTGTTTACATAACCAAGAACCTCTACAGACATGCCCACAAATAAGCTTAACCTAAACAATCCCTCAGTAAAATTCTCTTCCCACCCCACATGATTTTAAATTGTGATAACTTGATAACTAAATCTAGCCACCACAAGGGAGCATGATGGATGGCCTATCAAGGTAGGAATGAAGGAGACTGGATTTGGACTTAGGCTTAACCACTCAGTCTACCAGATACATGAAGATCCCATTCATTTCTTCGTCATTTGTTCTTCTGATCATCATTGGTAACCTGTCTGCCACTCTTCTTGCTTGTGAAAATGTGGCTGTTTTAGTTACAATTTTCAGAGTAATCCAAAAGTTTGATAATATGCCCCAGCAAGAAAAGCTTCTAAAACCACAGCAAGCCAGCTGCTGTAGGACCACCTGCCCTCACTCACTGATATTCGCTTCCAAACTTCTGCAGCACTGAACAAACTCATGGAAGTTTTAATCTTAAAAATCATAGGAAATCATTTATAAAATTGGAGTAGCTGTGCATTTTATTAGAAAAAATTATGTAGGGAAATTTATTCATTATTCATACCTTTGGTATTGCTTTAACCTTGTATGTCTAATGCTTCTTTTTAGAGCCTTTCCAAAATCTCAACTAAACCCCCTTCAGAATCATAAAGCACACAGAGAGATATCTAATGTGATCAACTCTTGACACCTAGTCCCTAGTTCCTTATCTAGCTTCTCAGTTTCTTATGAAAGTGCATAGACCATCAGAGACCCCTAGCCTTAAAAACTATGGAGCTGATACTCTGATTTGGCTGGGATCTGGAATTGCCTCTGCTTTGTGGATCTATGTTCTCCCAGACAAGAATTAGTGGGAAAGGCAAGGGCTCATCCACCTTCTTTTGTCTTCTCAGGACTCCATCATAATGTGGGATTCCCCTCTTTATGCTGTGAATATCATTGGTTAATAAAGGAACTGCATTGGGCCTACAACCTAGCTATTGGAGAAGAGAGCTAGGCATGGAAAACTAAAGTGAATGCTGGGGTAAAAAAAAGGTGGAGTCAGTGAGGCGCCATGTAGCCCCTGCCAGAGACATTCCCCAAGCAGAACTGTATCCGGTAAGCCACAGCCATGTGTTGATACACAGATTAATAGAAATGGGATAAATTAATATGTAAGAGTAATCCAATAAGAAGCTAGAGCTAATGGGCCAAGCAGTGATTTAATTAATACAGTTTCTGTGTGGGTATTTTGGGTCTAAGAAGCCAGGAACAAACAAGCAGCCTCCTCCAACACCACTAAAGTTTCTCATTGATGGAATTAAATCTATTCTTTTGCTCCCAATCAGAACCTAAAGAAAACCCTATAAGATTTATATAAACCACAGCCTGGAGCTCTTTTAACATCAGTTTTTGATTGCCAACAAGCTAGACAGTTAGTGATTAACAAGCAGTCTCTTTGGAGGCAGACTTGTAAGGGGCAGAGAAGTGCACAGGCGATAGGCAATGGTGCCTACCCGAGAGAGCCAACCCAACTATAGACCAAGACAGTACAGTATCGCTGTGAACTGATGATTCTAAAAACAAGGAGAGAAATAAGTTTGGAGCATAAAGCACAGCAGCGTACATATGCATTTGAGAATTCATAAACATGCGCTTTGTAATCTCATTTATTTTCAAAGATGCGAGAACCAATGACTCTATAGTAGCTATATGTACAACCAAGATCCAGGTTTGACTTCAAAATACCATTTTTTCAATACAGAAGGAATAAATATGGAATAAATAATTGGCTCTATGTCTAAGACAGGAAAAATACAAAAATCATATAGCATCTTAAAATAACTCTCTCACACACACTCAGAGAAGAGAATAATCTCCAAAAGGGCAACACTGTAATACGGAATAATAAAACAGATAACGATGATAGTGATAAATCATAATTAATAGAATTAAATAAATACAATGAATCCACACACATATAAAGAGTAAATAAATGAAACTTATTATTATAAACATTTAGAAACATTGATATGCTGGGTGGTAGTGGTACACACCTTAAATCCCAGTACTTGGGAGGCAGAGGCAGGCAGATTGCTGTGAGTTTGAGGTCAGACTGCTCTACCAAGTAAGTTCCAGAATAGCTAGGGCTGTTATACAGAGAAACCCTGTCTCAAAAAACAAAAACAAAAAGAAAGGAAGGAAAGAAGGAAGAAAGAAAAAGAGGAAGAAAGAAGGAAAGAAAGAAAGAGGATGTAAAAAAGAAATCATGGAAACAAATAATTGTTAGGCAAACACCAACAAAGCAATTGTTGCAGATAGGAGCATTCCCCTGTCCTATAATTACTAGGTAAAGGTCTGAGGAAAAGACAAAAAAGAACGAAACAAAAATGTTTGATGGAAATCAGGACAGTTGCATCATTTCAAAGAATATTTTAAGTAGATATTAGTTATAAGGTAGAAATGAAGAAATGCTGAATTTATGAAAGACTATCTGAGCATCTTCAATGCTTTAGGTGTTCACCTGGTTGACAGGTACATAGACATATACAGGATTACATAAGTAAGTATTCATCAATCTGAACATAGAAGAACTATTAAATTTTCTCTAGTTATATTTCAACTTGTAAGCGTATAGTAAGCAAGGAAAGGGAAAACACTAAAACAAATGGATAATAAGACTGTTGTCTTTTTGTGAGGGGGCACTCTGTTCTATTTAAACATTAAAAAATCTATATGCTAAGTATGGTGGCACACTAGGGAGTTTGAGGCAGGAAGAGATCAAAAGTTTGAGGCCAACGTGTTACATAGTGAGATATCATCATCATCATCATCATCATCATCATCATCATCATCATCATCATGTCATGTGTCAAAGATCTGACATTAAGACTAGGTCTATAGACACTACCACGTGAACCATATGAACATGGAGAGACTGGGCACAACCATATGCAGTCAAATATTCGAGAAAAAACTGCCTCCAGAGCTGGAAGTCTGGTGTAGGGGAACAATGGGGGGCTGCTTTTTTATTTGTCAATAATCAAACTTGGTAAAAATGTCTCTATGCCTGAATTTGTACAAGCAAGGAGAGAAAACACTGATTGAGATTCTTTTATAAAATACTGCAGTAACCTGACTGGTAGGAGCAAACTACTGCTAGCTGTGTAAGTAAAAGGTCACCATGGTAAAAGAGCATCCAAAACACACCTGCTCTGAGTTTTTAAAAGTCAGAACAAACAAACAAACAAATGGATACCTGCGGTTTTCAAAGAGGTATTGATCAAAACTGAACAAGAATGATCAATGTTAAGAAAATAAACAATAGAAATCATGACTCCAATTCAAAACTAAAGTCCACATCGAGAATATTAATGCAGAATGTTTTGTATAAAAAATTGAAAATTGTAAGAGAGAAAGTGATAGATTTGGGATAGAATATGAAACTGTGAATAGTGGCTACCCTTAGGGTGAGACTAGATGAGAAGTAGAACTATAACTATGTGTGTAATCAGACACACAAAGGAGTTCTGCACCTGGAATAAAAATACACACAATTGCAGACCAAGGAAGGCATTTCTCACAAAACGTATAAAGGGAGGGCCCTTAAGACTATACTAGTGAAAACTCGAGTTTTTACTACTAAAACACTTTAAAAATTTCAAGTTTACTTGCACGGACACACACAAATAGATCATCTCTAAGCAACCACAGGGAACACTGATGGCAGATATAAGCAGAGAGTGGAGCCCAAGTGAGCTGTGAATTGGTGTCCAGTGGAATGTAGGAAAGAAAACAGAAAATGGCATGAAAGCTAAGCCAATGATGTTGGTAGTTTCAATAGAAAAAGAGAATCAGTTCAAATATGATTTTGAGAAAAGTTCATCATGGTCACTAAAACTGGCTCCTCATTTTCTAACTCACCAATATCATGCAGAGAAACAAAGGGTCTCATTAGGCATAAGTATAGATAAAACTGAAGGACAAATGCTGTCAGAGAGTATGTCTTAGTCACTGAAGTTGGAGTAAATTGTAATAGTCTTCTGTCTGTTTGTGTATGTTTTTATAAACAGGAAATAGGCACTAAAATGCAAATCAATCAGCATAAAAACAGGTAATGTTTTCTTAGAGAAAAAATGGCAGAGCCAGACCACTGCCGAAATAGTCAGCGAGGCTTGTTTTCTTACTTTGGGTAATTAAGGACATCAAATAGGAATAAAACAAGAAAATCTCTGAACTTGTTTCAAAGTTCTAATAATATTGACAACACTTCAAGTTTCTCTCTTGTTTATGAAGCCATCAAATCTTTTTAGGCCATTAGACCTGCCTTAGATAATGCTGCAAACTTTTACAAAACAAGGCCTATTATCTTAAGGAGTCACCTGTAATGAGCAGTCTCCTGACTGTATTGGATTGTGAGGGTGATATTTAAGAGATTCGGGCAAAGATAGACAGACTATATTGGCTAGAAATTTTATTCTGTTCTTAAATTTAATCATGTGAGCCGAGGAGTACCTCAATATGTTCCAAAAATGATTTTTTATCTAGAACACATAGAACTAAGTGGCTGAGAACAAAAACAACAAACACAGCAAACATCCCAACTACTTCTCAACAATTAAGTGGCTTGTTCACATCTGATCCTTGAGACCACATTGTCAGCTATCTAGATTTTGTCCTACAGTAGTTTAAAAAAAGAAAGAAAGAAAAGTCTAAGTAAGTTTATGAAAGGCAAAGAAGTATAGGGTTCACTAAATGTCCTAGATAAGAGCTGGTCAGCAGCCTCACCACCCATGTCTGGTTTTTATTTTTATTTTTCTATAGAGTTTGCAACATAAGAAAAAGACAGTATCAGTTCCAAACAGTACCAGAAAAACAAATACAAATGATTAGTGTAGGAGGCTGCTTATTTGTTCCCAGCTGCTCAGCCCTGAAATAACCAGACAGAAACTGTATTAATTAATTACTGCTTAGCCCATTCACTCTAGCTTATTATTGGCTAGCTTTTACATCTTAATTTAGCCCATTTCTATTAATCTGTATAAGGCCACATGGCTGTGGCTTACCAGCAAGGTTCTATCAGGCATCTTTCTCTAGTGGTGGCTACATGGCACCCCACTGACTCTGCCTTCTTTCTCCCAGCATTCAGTTTAGTTTTCCCTGCCTAGCTCTATTCTGCTAAGTCACTGGCCAAGACAGCTTCTTTATTTATTAACCAAAAAAAGCAACACATATATAGAAGGACTTCCCATACAAATGACTTTCTCTTACATAAAGTAAGATAGAATATAATTGTACCCTCTTTACCAAGATGTCCATTCTGATTCACTCTATCTTTAGTCTTGAACCATTTCTTTACTGTAAATATCCCATGCCCTGAAGTATAGAAATTTAAAAATGAAAGAACCCAAATAAGAATGCTAATAGAGTGATAAACAAAGGATAGGATATAACTAAACACTAATGTTAGACTAGTTTTTGGCAGTATAGGGAAACTAGATAAGACTATTTCCTGTCTCAGGCTGAATCAAGACATACACTACAGAGGAACTAATCTATCAGTATAGTAATATATAATTAGGAGTCATTTTATTGCTATGTTCTTTCAGCAGCAGCACAGTATTAGGTTTTCCTCTAGGCCTATTATATTCTTGGCCACTTTAGCAGTACCAGGTACGGGTTCCATCTCATGGAGTGGGCCTTAAATGCAATATATTTTTAAGTGGTTGGATACTCCAATAACATTTGTGCCACTATTGCATCAGTATGTCTTGCAGGCAGATCTCTGTCTTAGGTTATGGTGTTTGTAGCTGTGGAATATTGATGATTATTTAATGGCTGCTGGGAACAAGTTTTCCTTAATGAAATGAACATATCAGCCACACTCCATGGCAATCCCCATACCCAGGAGTAGTTGACCATTGTAAAATGGACTTGATGTGGGTTTTGTGAGTTTTTTCCATTTCATTTTTGTATTTTTGTCTTATTTTGTTTGTTTTGATGAGGGGGTGGGGAGAGAGAGAACATGAATTTGGGTGGGCAGAGAGGTGGGAAGGATCAAGGAAGAGTTGAAGAAGGAAAAGAATAGAATCAAAATATAGTGTATGAAAAGAGTTTAAATAATTAAAGGAAAAAAGTAGAGCATATGCTCTCCTCCTTGTTAAATACACTTTGATCTTCCCAAGTTTCTCACTCTAAGACCAGTTTCCTACCTTAAGCCCTGACCTATATCCTGTGTCATGTTGTCACACATCAGCATGGGCCAACAAAAGCCACAATGTCAAAGGGTTAGGAAGGAAGAAGAAGAAGTTATACATGTTGAAGATTGTCTAAAGACCATGGCTTCTTTTTCTTCTGCCTCTGACTCCAAGTTATTTGACTTTGCTGAACTGATAGGTAGCTGTACACAAGTGTGACCTGACTGCAAGAAAACTCTTATAAATCAAACTGGTGGGGAATTCCTTCTTTGCGCACTGGGTAAAAACTTGGGGAGCTCACTATAGATCGTTGTGGTGAGAATCAGCAAGCAGAGATTACGGAGGAGAGATTGGCTCAGAGAGGGATGTACCCACTGTATGTCGCCTAGAGTGGGAAGAGGGCTTGATGCTAAATTTGAACAGGTAAAACAAATGTTCCAGTCCATCAAAAGGCCAAGCATAACTGGATAAGGAGCAAACATTGAGAATAAGACAGACATGAGCTCTGAAGAGTTGTCAATAGCAACCACAAAATGGCAGCTCTCTAAAAGGCTTGGCAAATTAGCAGAAAACAGGTAGCTTAATTGCACAGAAAATCCAGAGCACTCAAGGGGAATCAAGTATAGCACAAATGAAACTTTGTGTAATTAAAAATTATTATTTCTAACTAATGAATTCACTGGTTAATTTGGAGAAAAAGTCCCTGTTTGAGGCAGAAATGTGGGGGAAATAGCAAGAGTTGAGAATCACTGGAGAGGAGATAAGGTCAGCTTCTTAGGACTCACTGTGTTTGCTGAAGAGGCTCCAGAGAGGGAGAAGAACTGCAGCAAGGGTGGGGGGGGTGTGGGGGAACATTGATTAGCTAAAAGTAGGAAATGGCCTTGATTTGAAAGAAGTGCTAAATAAATAAATCTGTACACTGGAAATGCCCACCAGATTTCAGGAAGTTGCTAAAAAAGACATTTCTAGCAAAGAAAAAAATCATGTTCTTTTTTAAGAAAAAAAAATCCTAAGTTAAGAAGTAGAGGCAAATTTAGGGTCCTTTTCTGTGCAGGTCTGGTCTTGGCTTTCTATTAGCTAAGCTATTTTATAGGTCTGTAGTTGTAAGCATCAACATACAGGTTTCTATCTGGTAGACAGATACCCCTGAACAACACTGCCCATTACTCTTAAGCCATTAAATAATTGTGCATATAACCCAGCAGTTTTGTCTTGATGCTTGCTATTAAATTAGCTGTGCATACATTCTTTCTTGCATCTTTTTTAAATCTTAAAAAAATAGGGTGTGTTGGGGGGTGGTGGTTTGGAAGTCTTTGTGACCATCAGTTTGGAACTATCTGTGGAAGCCTGGATGGACTCTGGGGAGGGCAGATGTTGTCTTTGGTTATATAAATACCAGTGAACATACAAGGCTCAATTATATCTTCCAACCAAAACAATTTCTATTTCACAGAGAAAACTAGGAGATATACGAGTGAAATTGTGTCATGATTTAAGATTTCCTCTCTTCCTGAGTGATGGGGCTACAGATATGCATTACCAAGTCCTATCCATGATAATATCTTAGTAAAGTCCACAAGTACTACTGCCTGGGGGACCAGCCTCTACCACTGCAGGGCACAGGAGAAAATCTACAGAATTGGCATATTATGACTTTTTTTAAAAAAAATCTTTATTCTTCCTTGTTTTTCTTCTTCATGTTATTCTTCTCTTTCTTTCTCTTTTTCCTCTTCCAGCTTATATACCCTAGTGAAATCATTTAAGCAATATAAAAATTACAATGTGGTTACATTCTGTGTTTTAAGTGAATGATTACAATGAACACAAGTAAAAAAAACAACATCATCTTTTCCATATCCCTTAACATGATTAAAAATTTTACATATTACAGGTGAAAAGCAAATAATTTCAAGAACCCATGTACATTCATACCCAAGTAACTTGTTATACATTAACAGTGTAGGCAAAAAAGTATTCTTTTACTGGCAGGCTTCATTTTGCAGTTACAAAGAAAGGACCAATCAATCACCTTATTATTTATCTTGGAAGGTAATCTTATAAGGAATCTTAAAGGAATCACAAACCTAAACTTTTAGACATGAAAAACAATTAGTCAGATCCACTTTTAATCTTTAGGGTGTATACCCACCTATCAATAGTTTTGTATATGATGAGACTGAAGGAGGAAATGGATACAATAAATGAACCTTCATGTTTGGTCATCAACTAATCCTAGCAGGAAAGGCATCTCAGCTAGTAATGATTGGACTGCTTTGTTTTTGTTCCCTGACCTTAACGAGTTCCTTATTTAACTATGTGTCTTTCTAAAACTTTAGATTGTCTTTTTGGGTTTTTCTTCTCAAAACTATTTGACATAAACACCTTAGTCTAACTTTAAGTTATTTTCAAAGCTTTGTTACAGCTGTGATGCACTCTAAAACCTGTGAACACAACTCCCAACATTAAAGACAAAAGAATCTATGTTGACTGGTCTACTGGGACTCAATGTCTTTTCTTAATAATTAATCTAATCCACACTCTATATGACTCTTCAATACAAACTCATCTGATGTATCTGTGTGACACTTCCTTGTTTTATTTTTAATAATCAAAACTCTATTTTAAATAACATTATTATTATCAATTAGTATAGTTTAGGAGGAAATCATCTTCATAAAAATCCATAGGTAAAAATGCCAAGTAGAATGGGATAAACACACTACATTACAGGCAAGGGGATCTTCCCACACCCTTTCACTGTGAAGGCCCAAAATGTGAGCATATTTTCACCTTGTCTGATGGGCAGAGAGTTTGGAGGTAATATTGGTCCAGAACTTGTGGGAATGGCCAACCAATGACTGATCCGACTTGAAGACCATGCCTAATACTGTCAGGATAGCCATGAACCAGAAGATGGATATCCCAGAGACCTGTGGTAGAACCAAACACAACTGACAAGGAGAAAAGGTCAATTAAATGATTCCTAATGACATTCTGCTATACTCATTGACCAATCAGTGCCTAGCCTGATTGTAATCAAAGAGGCATCACCCAGCAACTGATGGGAGCAGGTCCATACACACCCCACAGCCAAACATTAGGTAGATCTCAGGGAGCCCTACAGAGGAGAGAGAGGCAGGATTGCAGGAGCCAGAAGGATTCAGGATACCACAAGAACACAGACCACAGAATCAGCTAAGCAGGGCTCATTGGGGCTCACAGAGACTGGTGATAATCACAGAGCCTGCATGAATCTAACCTATGTTATGGCTATGTAATTTGGTGTCCTTGTGGGGCTCCTAACAGTGGGAGTATTGGGGTATTACTGACTCTTCTGCCTGCTCTTGGGTCCCTTTCCCTCCTGCTGGGTTGCCTCATCCAGCTATGATAGGAGGGTACGTGTCTAGTCTTACTGTAACTTGCTATAACATGTTCGGTTGGTATCCCTGGGAGGCCTGCTCTTTTCTAAAGGAAAAAGGAAGAGGAGTAGATCTTGGGAAAAAGAGAGATGGAGGGATAACTGGAAGGAGTGGATTGAGGGGAAGAAGTTTCAGTTGGCATATAGTATAGGAGAGAAGAATAATATAAAACATTTTTTAAATAAAATATGTTCTGTTTGTGGCATACAAAAGAACATTCAAACAAGCAATAAAGGTAAGCTATAAATTGTTTAATAATGAGCACAGAAAATGCATTACAGTGGTCAGTGGTATCAGAATAAAAAATAATACCTACTATTGGGGCACACTGCTTGACTATTTTTAAATTGTATGATCAAAGTTTCCTCTGCTGGCGAAACTAATGAGCACACTGACAGGTCTCAGGGGTTTTCCTTTCCTATAAAATATGTAGTTCCTGAAATATTTGTATTAATAGCACTTTACATTTCCAAACTTAACAAGGAAAAATTAAACATGTCTTTTGATTTGACAATTCTTCCCACACACTTTTTGCAGCAGTGTTAATAGTGAAATACGGAGCCAGCCAAACACATTTTTTAATATTTCTCTTCATATAGTTCCTTGTGAATTTTTCAGAGGTCCTCTGGGAACTCACAAAGAGAGTTTTAGGTATGAAAAACACTGTTTTTTAAAATATAATTTTAGAGCCCAACATTGCAAAGACAAAATGAAATTAGTGACTGGAAGATATTTGTATACAGGTGGCCATGTCATAGGAGCAGCAGACGGCAGCTGATTTCAGGGTGTCAACCCACCAAGAGGTTGCTCAAAATTGTTGACAACAAGTGTAGTTACACATCGTGACTCAGGATGTGGTTACATGGTTCTTTTGACTTTAAAGTGGTTCATACAAGTAGATCCATTCCATCCTGATAGATGGTCAGGATATGCAAGTGTGTTTCTGCTCTTTCTTTCGTAATATGAGGTCACCTGGGGAGTGGTTGCCTTTAAGATAATTGGTCTAGGTTGACTTTACTGCCTAAGCAACAAAATGCTAATGACTTGATGTCTCAAAGTGTTAAAGCAATTAACTGTTCAAGTTGTCCTTTGTATCATGTTAAAGAAGTCTTTTGTTGCCTTCTTCCCCCTTTTTGTTTCAGGGTATAAAAGTGTACGAAAAATTAAATATGGGTGATTTCAGTATTCACTGGAACTCCTGATACTATTCTATGTTTTTCTGTTTTATTATTTTCACATCTTTATACTCTTTATTTAAATTTCTAATCCCCATGCCCCTACCCTGACAAATGGTATTTTTGTTGAAGCTGGTCCCCGACAATTCACACCATACCAGATACCAGAAAAAGATGGCAGCGGCAAACATGTAAAGGCACAGCAGAAGCAACAGACACTCTGGGGTCTGGGGTCTTGGGGCCTTGCTTATCTGAGATTCATCTGTCTGGTCAGTCAGCTTCACTCAATGAGTTCTAGGCTCAGTAAGAGAGACCTTCCTCAAAAAAAAAAATAAGTGATAAGGAAAAAACCCAAACATTGACATCTGGCCTCTGTATGCAAGTACACCTACACACACATATGTATGCACACATGTAATGTGCATATACTCATGCACATGTACACTACTATCTCCATACACAAACCAAAAAGAAACAAAAACTTGAATACACTTGAATAGACATTTCTTAATTCTCTTTTTAAATTTTGTCAATGAACAGTGCTGGGAGTTCCAGGATTCTTTTCATCCTTGTCTTAGTGTATGCCTGAAGGCCAGAAGAGGGCACCAGACCTCATTACAGATGGCTGTGA
>NC_022009.1:55816661-55838165 GCF_000317375.1 Microtus ochrogaster | reverse complement strand
AAGCGCACCTTGGGGTGCGACACACATGATTGGAAATGGGTTAGTCCAGGAGCGAGAGTTAGCCGAGAAAAGGGCTAGAGCTAAAGAGCCAAGCAGTGTTTAAATGAATACAGTTTGTGTGTTGTTATTTCCGGGCATAAGCTAGCCGTGCGGGTAGCGGGGTGCTGGGAAGGCAGCCCCGCCACTCATATTACTACAGGTACATGTGGTGAAAACAGAAAGCAGACTCTATAGCTCAAGAATGCAATGGGATAAAAATGAATGATAGCTATGTGTCGCTTAATAATGGGTGTAAATTCTGAAAGATACATTGTTAGGCAACTTTATCACTGAGTGAGTTCCAGAATGTACTTATAAAAACTAAGATCACCATAAGCCAGTTGGCAATCTTATGGGACCACTATCATGTATGCAGTCTATCATTGACCAAAATGTCATGTGGAGGATTGTTACATGCAACACTGAACGAGCTGAGATACTAAATAATAGCTATTAATTTGAAATACAATTGATGTTATTTTTAGCATTCCATTTTAATGGTTGTATCAAGAAGTGTTCTTTTCTCTTAACCTATCTATTACGAGTACAAAATTCAATATACTTAGAAAAAAAACTCATTGAGGATATTTTAACAGTATCTGATTCTCATTGACACTTTGGAATTCAGAAATAATTCTATAGAATGTTCTTACCTTATACAGCTGTGAAGCATCTACATATATTCAATAAAAACCTGTCATTTTCACTGGCATATAATTGGACAAGTTGATTGTGCAGCTGAGTCTATACCTGGAGTGTCCTCAGTGAGAATAAATCTCATTTAGTCAAGCTACGACAAGCCCACTGCTGGAAAGCAAGGTTTGTCCTGTGATGAGGTTTTGTTGTTTGCTAGCTATCCCTTCTCTGAAAATCACTTGCTAAAAGACTAATCAAACAAACACACAGAAAAATGAACCATGTGAGAAACTAAAGTAAGATGGGAAGCAAGAAAACAAAACAAAATAAAATCAGCTAGATGAGCCCAGTTTAAACACAACTGAGGTCAATCAAGGCAAACCAAGACCATTCTAGTCCACTCATCTTGGTACCACCATGGCAAAGTATTGGGGGAAATCAGCCTCCCTGTTTGTACTCAAAAGCCTCATTCTTCCATTCGTGTAAAGATTTCAATCCGCCTCCCACATAGGGAAGCTTGGGGATTACCCATAGTGCTTGGGCATGCTTGCCTTACATTCTTCAAGTGTACATCTGACTCTCCAATCTTAATTAAACATTCACAGATACCCTGCTGCCTAAACTAGGTATTGTTTTAGCTCTTGACTCTGCAGTGCCACAGCCCTGTCTTTCCCTTCTCTTTATGTTTATGGTCACAGGAGCCTTCTGGATGTTGAATTTCTGTTCTATTTCAATCAGAAACCTTGCTGTCATAGGAAAAGTTAGCCAGTGGTCTGGATTGGTAGTCTTCATTTTCTATCATTTTCAACAAAAAATGATACATGTGTTTTATTTTATTTCTATTCTATGTTTTAAGAATTTAAAGACATTTAATTGCCTCATCAGCACTTGAAAGGGTTGAAAGAACAGAAACTGCAATGTTTTGAAGTGCTTTTTCATTAGCCATGTACCTGGTAATACATCTTTGACTCATGAATAATTCAGTGTTTTATATTAACTTGCATGCACATGACTACTATTTAAAGGCAGGCAATATTGTGTCCATCTTGATTCCTGCATGCTTATTATATCCTGAAAGTTAATTGGTACTGCATGCTCTTTGATGAATGAATGATTGATAAATTGAACTAGTGAGTGAAATGGATATTTATTGACACTGAAAGTTTTAGGACTGTATGGCAACTGGACTCTGCTGAGAAAATGTTAACACTGGCATGCACATCATGAAGGCAGGGAAGAGCAGATGCTTTGCAATATTCCCATGGATCGAGCATATGATTCCACCATTGTATTAACATGAAGATTGCACAATAATTGCTTCTCTGTTTTGGAACACCAGATCATTTTTCGGGCCTCAGTGGGAATCTGCAATTGCTCATACCTATGCAAACCTTGGAGAATCGTGAAGAATGATGGAAGGTTGGCTCCCCCTTAATGAATGAAAATTGCCAGTTGCAGCAAGAAAGGCAAGTGCTCTATATTAATGAAGTTTGCTTTAGGAATCCAACCTATACATACTACAAACCATTTTATTATTTTGATATGTTCATTGAAATAATTTTATCCAGTTGACTTTGTTAACATGGCTTGCAATGTTAACTTTTTCAGGAAACTTTTTCAGGGAGATAAAGTTATAAACAGAATTATAGTTTTATGAACTTTTCCACAACCCATTGATCTGAAAACAAGACTGTTCAATTGACTTTCATCAGGATAAATATCCCCCTTCAGGATAATAGCATCAAATAAGTCTGTATTTTTTCAAGATTTATCTTGAAACCCTTGTTTTACTGAGCTTACTTATCTTAAAAACTATCACATAAAAGCCTTGACTTAGTGTCAACAGTGATAAAGATTTACCTTCTACCTCTTGGGGACGACCAAGGGCAATAGCAGTAGTTGGAGATGTTTGGGTTGTCTCTTGGACAGTCCTGACCAACAACTTAGTGAATTCTAGAGTTAGGGTTTTCGCTATATGGTCTTTGCCTCTTGGGGTTGCATTGTCAGATCAGATGGGGAAAATTCATTTAAACTACATTTAAGTATTTATACACAGACTTAAGTGAATTACAGGGTCTTTTTTTAGATCATTTATCTAAATTTATCATTTATAGTATGATTCCTTATAACACTTTTGCTGTTATTTTACCCTCCTCTCTTTCTTCTGTATTTATCTCCTACCCACTCTACAGTGTTCTTAGGAATGTATATGTAAACTCTACACATGTACACATGTAACAATAATTAATGAACAAAGAGGCTGTGAGTTTGAAAGAGAACAAGAAGGGGTATATGAGAGGGTCCTGAGGGAGGAAAGGGGAAGAGGTAGTGGCGTTGTTATAATCTTGAAATAAAAGACGTAACATAAAAAATCTGGCCTATCTTTAGTTCCTATTTTTCATAAACCAGCAACAAATCTTGGAGGATCCACTGCCTGGATCAAGACGCTGAGAACAAGTGACTGTCAGTGCTCAGTCATAGATGTACCACCTATATCAATTAGCCTCCTCCAAGGTTCAGGGATCATCATAGATGGGCAGGCCACTCCAAGAGCCAGAAGATGGGGGAGAGTGTTGTCTTCTGGCCATGGCATGACTGATACACACGCCAGCTTAAGGCAGCTGTGGCTTGCACAAGATCAAGCCAATTAAGATGGTAAAACTAGATGTGAAACTGGGAAGGAAACAGGTTGGTGTATCTTGGGAGTTGAGGCGAGGTGGTAGTGGATGGTTTAGATTTAAACATATTGTATACACATATGAAATTTTCAAACAATAAATAAAATTGCTTTAAAACTTGCTGAGACCAGATCCTCCCCGAATCTCTTGGGCTTGTCTTTGCTGTCCTCTAGCTGAGGCACCCCTCCATCTCCTTCAAGGCCATTGCTCCCCTTGTGGTAGAGAGCAAAACCCTCGACTTTGCCTTTTCTAACTGTTGGGAGCAGTGAGACTCCAGATCCTGAATTTCTTGTAATCCCCTGATCTGAGTGCCTATAGCTGCTCTGAGCACAAGACCTTCAGGAGTTCCTGATGGTAGGAGGGTGGTTTCTGGTGGGTTTGCCTGGGGCGTCGCTATCTCTATATAATCTGCCCCTGAACACAATAAAGGTGGCATTCTTGGGGAATTCAAGGATGACCCGTGTCGCTGTTTCTCTGTCTGTGTGTGTCTGTGTATTTTAGCCTCCAGCCCCTTGCCCGAAGCTCGGAAACTGGGTGCCAGCGCACAGAGCGCAGACACGAGGGTGCGGCGCGCGGCATCTAACATTTTGATGGAGTCAGCATGTGGCACTGAAGAAGATATTTGGGTTCTGTGACTAGACCAAAAGTTTTTTAAATGAAGACGTTTACTTTCTGAAATGAAACCTTAGGCTGCTAAATCCCGTGAAGTTGAAATGCTGTGGCCCACTTGTGGGAGCTCACGCTGGCTTACAGCCAACTGCTAAATTATTAGGTATTTTGCAGGCTGGCTGTCACACCATTGGTAGTTTGAAATTAACCACAGTAGGAGCATATATATATATATATATATATATATATATATATATATATATATATATAGCATAGAAATGGGTAAATATTGCAAATGAGGGAATTTTCATTTGGGGAAATGTTTTTCATCATTCCACTAGCTTTGTGCTGGGTTAATTCCATGGTTGAACTTCGAGGGATTCTTTGCTCACACTGGAAAATATGATTGAAAAGAATATCTCTTCTTTTAAAATAAGTGAAACTGTCACAATTCCACTAATATTATAGATGGATTCATATCTTTTCAGTACAAAAGTTGTTGCCCTGAGTAAAACTTGACTTGGGAGTAGAGCTCAATGGTAGCATATGTTCCCAGTGTGCAAGAGGCTTTAAGTTCCAGCTCCAATATCTCACTGAAAAATAGGTATGGAAACTGGCAGTTATCAGTAGGAGAAACTTGCTAAATAGTATACCTCTGTTTGATGACACTTCCACAATTTCTTTATCACTATTGTCTGTGCTAGTGATAAAATTATAAGTATCATGACTTGAATTCTATGTTTAAGGGCATCGAGTTATTTCATATACTTCAGAAAGTTAACTTTAAAGGAGCAAATACATAAGCGAATGCCCAAATGGAAATTAGATATTCTTATTATCCAGCCTCACCATACACATAAGTATCCTCCATCATCGGCCAAGCTCCACAGTTTATTTGCTTAGCTTCCTGACCTGTTTCCTGGGTTCCTGACTTCTGGGATACATTGCTTTTCTCAGTTCTTCTTTACAGAGGTAAGATGAGGGTAGAGGGAGATCCAACAGGTTGGAACTTAAAATAGAAAAATTACTATTAATTTTAAAAAACAAAAACATACTAAAGGAAATGGAGGCTTGGTCAACCAGTGTATGCAATTGTTAATATGAAAACAAAAGCCCATCATTCCTCCTCTTTCTCTTACCTCTTCTTTGTTTTGAAGTGCAGTAGACTGGAGTGGGAAATATTTAGATTATTCTTCCTTGCTGAATGCTGGGTGGCAAATATATGGGTGTATATTCCTGAACTATGTTTACCCTGTCTCTGGGGGCATGTGTATTATAGGTACTACCAATGGCCACTTTCTCTTGGGCATGAACATTACAAATACAGCCAATGGCCAAGCAACTTGTAACTTGGTCTGTACATAGTCATCTTTTTATTTTTTTTTCCCCTTTGCTGTAGGATAATGAATCACTACTATGAGATATTCAACTCTGGGGAGATTTGATTGATAAAGGCCTTAAATTACAGACATAGTTATTGTGCCCATAACTCTTCTTGAACTTGGCATGGAATAAAGGAACTTTTCCCTCACAGGGTAAGTTTAAATAAGAGTGAATGCCTCTGAGATCCTGAGGAGCTTTGCCTCTGCTGCCCTGCCCTCCAGGCATGGACTTTAGACTCCTAATTGAGAAGGGGAAAGAAATATAAGAAAACAAGAAACAAGTATAGAATTTTATAAAATTGAAGAATGTGAAAAGACCTTGAATATTACCTTGGGCTAATAACACCAGCATCTTTGGCAAGGGATCTGGGTTGAGACTCTGTAGACAAACCTGGCCTCAAACTCAGAGATCTACCATCAGAGTGCAGGCATTAAAAGTGTGTTCCACTGCACCTTGCTAGCACTGTAAACTTAAGAGGTAACAGAGAGCTCAAGTCACTTCCTCGACATCCTAGTGTTAGTAGCAGAATTAGAGCCACTTAGAACAAAGGAGTTTCATGTTAGAAGTGACAGACTGAAAATCCCTTGGAGTTTGGTAATGGTAACTGATGTGATGTGATGTTTATGAACATATGTTTCAATATTTTGTTCTTTTCCTCTTCCTGTCTCCTGTTGCTATCACTTTCCCATTTTCAAGTTCATTCTGTTCTTTTTAAAGTTCATACCAAGTACCCTACACAAAAAGAATCATTAAAAATTCACAAAATTACTTCCTTTTCCCTGGTATTGTTCAGCGATGGTTTGTGAGCGGTTTAACAACCCAGGTTAGAATGAAATATGAATTTCCATGCACAGAAATACCATCTGTAAAAACCTATCTACATCGTAAATAAAAGTCATGGAAGAGAAAGATTTCTTTACAACAGGGTTTCAGCACTTACTTCTAATAGGTGACACCCACTGGGCATTGATTGCTCAGTCCTCAGTCTGGGTAGGCAAGGTTCACTGACCTGAGTTACTGCTTTCTTTCCTGCAGTCCTAGAAAGTACTAAGCCATATTTTTCCCATGAGTAAACCCAGCCTGGAAATTGCTTTCGGAATTAAGCACATTACCTCTTTCTGGTTGCCAAGTGTCACTCAGTACGTTCTTCTGTAAGTGTTCCTTAGTGGCTGGGAAGAATGAAGTTGAGAACATCAGTGGTTTATTACAAAGAAGACAATTCCACATCACAGAAATTTTGGGAAGGTGTCTCTAATTTTAGGTTTGTTCATTTATCCTTCAAGCATCTGCTGAACATTTATTACAGGCAGGGTGTTTTATTTTAGGGTACCAGTAGGTGTCTGTGGGTGGTCACAACAATGGTGCTTAGGATGTACTGAGTGCGTAGAGGCAGTGGTCTTAGTGCTGGGCATAGTGATGACAATTAGGGTTGGGACCACAGGAGATTCCTGCAGATGGTGATGACTGAGAATCTACAAAACGAGGATGGGGTGTGCTTATTTATTTCTTTTTTTTAAATATTAAAGACAAATATTTTTTTATTAGATTTTTTTATTGAGAAAAAAAAATTTCCGCCTCCTCCCAGCCTCTCACTCCTCCCACTTTTCCCCCACTCCTCTCCCCCTCCCTCTCGAGTCCGAAGAGCAGTCAGGGTTCCCTGCCCTGTGGAAAGTCCAAAGTCCTCCCCCCTCCATCCTGGTCTAGGAAGGTGAACATTCAAATTGGCTAGGCCCCCACAAAGCCAGAACAAGAAGTAGGATCAAAACCCAGTGCCATTGTCCTTGGCTTCTCAGCAGCCCTCATTGTCCGCCATATTCAGAGAGTCCGGGTTTATCCCCTGCTTTTTCAGTCACAATCCAGCTGGCCTTGGTGAGCTCCCAATAGATCAGCCCCACTGTCTCCGTGGGTGGGTGCACCCCTCTTGGTCCCGACTTCCTTGCTCATCCTCTCCCTCCTTCTGTTCCTCATTGGTACTTTGGGAGCTCAGTCCAGTGTTCCAGTGTGGGTCTCTGTCTCTATCTCCATCCATTGCCAGATGAAGGTTCTTTATTTGTGGCTAGAAACCAATTATGAGTGAGTACATCCCATGTTCATCTTTTTGGGTCTGGGTTACCTCACTCAGGATAGTATTTTCTATTTCCATCCATTTGCATGCAAAATTTGAGAAGTCATTGTTTTTTACCGCTGAGTAATACTCTAATGTGTATATATTCCACACTTTCTTCATCCATTCTTCCATTGAAGGACATCTAGGTTGTTTCCAGGTTCTGGCTATTACAAATAATGCTGCTATGAACATAGTTGAACAAATGCCCTTGTCATATGATCGGGCATCTCTTGGGTATATTCCCAAGAGTGGTATTGCTGGGTCCAGGGGTAGGTTGATCCCGAATTTCCTGAGAAACCGAAACACTGCTTTCCACAGTGGTTGCACAAGTTTGCATTCCCATCAGCAATGGATGAGGGAACCCCTTCCTCCACAACCTCTCCAGCAGAGGCTATCATTGGTGTTTTTGATTTTAGCCATTCTGACAGGTGTAAGATGATATCTCAAAGTTGTTTTGATTTGCATTTCCCTGATCGCTAAGGAGGTTGAGCATGATCTTAAGTGTCTTCTGGCCATTTGAACTTCTTCTGTTGAGAATTCTCTGTTCAGATCAGTGCCCCATTTTTTTAATTGGGTTAATTAGCATTTTAAAGTCTAGTTTCTTGAGTTCTTTATATATTTTGGAGATCAGACCTTTGTCTGTTGCGGGGTTGGTGAAGATCTTCTCCCAGTCAGTGGGTTGCCTTTATTTCTTTTCTTAACATCCAAGTATACTTATGTGTCTTTAGTTCACAATTCCAGGTTAGGTAATGTGAGAACAGCTCAGTAAGGTTCTTCAAGCTCTGACCTTTGTCTGGCTTGGCTCTCATGATGTGTAGTGCCCATTTCATGTGTGCAGTGCCACCTCTGCCTGCACATCTGCAGCCTATACCACAGGAGAATGATTTTTGGCCTCACGTCAGTGTTTGATTCAAAGTTATACCTTCCACATCGCCTTTGCTCTAGCAAGAAGTGTGCCATGCATCATCAGGCCGCCTGGTAACATTGACACTTTTATATATCCCTGAGAAATAATTTCTGTAGCTGAAAGGCCAGAAAGTTTGTAGAGCAGGATTTTGGAGAAATAAGCAAAATAAAGACAACCTGTTAAATTCTCCAGTGTTGATGCACATAACAAAAAAATGACATTCTGGGGACTGAGGTCACTGAGTTGAGAAAAATGGTGCACGAGGCTGTCACATAAATCTCATCTCTGCCCTATAACTTTTAATCTGTTCCAGATCTGTAGGGATTTAAAGTGCCAGGCCAACAGGAATGGACATTCAGGATAATCCTTAAGAGAGCTTCGCAAATGATGTAAACCATTTTATATCTTTATTGCCATGGAAACCAAGAAACTCTGACACAATTCTTTTTGAAATGTTTTAATTTAGATTTATTATTTAATTTAAAAAATGTTTAAGTTATTCATCAAAACCTACAAGTCACAGTATGAATGGTGTACCATGAACTGTTCTGACACATGTATATGATGTGATGTTTAAACTTTTTTTTGTGTATATCTGTACATGGGTTTGCATGCATCATCACAGTGTATATATGTATAGGTCAGAGGACTTCTTGCAGAGATTAATTTTCTCCTTCCACCATATGGGTTCTGAGGATAGAATTAAGGTCATCAAGCTTGTTGTCAAGTTCCATTAGACTCAGAGCCATCTTGGTGACCTCTGTAATGATGTTTAAGTCTTGTTAGACATAGTTATCTTCTCTAACATATATATTTCTTTAAGATAAAACCTTTTAAAAACCATCTAACTTTTGGAAATTCACAGTGTGTTATTATCTGTAGTACATGAGATCATTCTTGTCTTTAAATAACACTTTAATTTACTCTTTAAAAAATCCATGTATATGCAACATATTTTGATTATATATATTCCCAACTCCCCCTACAACTCCCCCAGGATCCTCCCTTCACATCTACCTGCCAGATTCATGCCGTTTTGTTTTTAGGAGCAGCTCACCAAGTCCAATTAGTGCTAACTATATGCTCAGGGGCATAGGACATCCAGTAGAGCATGAGCAACCACACTCTAGAAGAAAAATAATTACAAATAGTTCTTCAGCTAGGAGACCGGTCTTGTTAGCCCCCCAATCCCATGCTGATACCTAAGTATACTGGACTCCACTTAACCACCTACCCACAACCACAATTGTCTCCAGAGGAGTTGCTTTCATCTTACTTCTTTCTAGTGGTTTTTGTTGCAAGGAGCTGCTTGTTCGCCACAGTATACAGGATGCCCATCTGAACCTGGGCCCTGCACATGGGTTGAGTGGTGTATACTATTGGCCTTGTTTGTGGAACATTGAAGTCACAGACATCAGCAGCATCAAGATGAGTATATATGTAGAGCAGTTCTCTTTGGGAAAGGAAGAAAGTGAAGAGACTAAAGGCATCACTTGTCCCATAACTAGGGAAGTGGGATATTTGGCAAGGATTTGTACATGCCATCAAAGCTCATATATACCTCCTAGAATCACAGGGGCATAGAACCAAATGTCACTGATCCTGCCTTCTAGTTGTCTGTTTGTTGACTGATGTCATCCTAGAAACAACTTTACAGGATCGGGGAAGAACACAAAATTCTGTTGTCTTTTCTGTTTTGGCCAATGTTTTGCTTAATGACTCAGAATGGAAAGGAACTGGGCAGGAGACAGATTCATTAACATAAACAAATTAAGATGGGCCTTTTCGATCTAAAAGGCACAGTTGTTTAATGTGGAATAAGTCACAGAAATTGGGAGCAGGAACAGCATGTTGAACATGTTGTTCATCATAGCACACTTTTGTTTTTTGAGGTAGGGTTTTTCTGTAGTTTTGGAGCCTGTCCTGGAAGGAATTCACTCTGTAGACCAGGCTGGCCTCAAACTCACTTTCCCTTGTGAGTGCTGGGATTAAAGGCATGAGCAACCACCACTAGGTCATAACACACTTTTAAAATATCTAGCTGCCCTGTTGCTTGATGGAGGAAGGTCATTGGTTGATTAAATAAAGAAGCTGCTTGCCCTGATAGGTTAGAACGTAGGTGGGAGGAGCAGAATGCTGGGCGGAAGAGGAAGTGAGGTCAGACTCGACAGCTCTCCTCGAGGGGGCAGACGCCTCAGAGAGACATGATGCTCCACTCCTGCGGGCAGAGGTGAGAGCTCTGCTCTCTGAGGCACACGCGATGAAGCTCCGACCCAGGATGGACGTAGGCTAGAATCTTCCCGGTAAGCGCACCCAGCTGTGCTACACAGATTATTAGAGATGGGTTAGTCCAGGTGCGAGAGTTAGCCGAGAAAAGGGCTGGAGCTAAAGAGCCAAGCAGTGATTGAAAGAATGCGGTGTCCGTGTAATTATTTCGGGTAAAGCTAACTGGGTGGCGGGACACAGCCCACGGCTCCTATTACTACAGTTGCTGTCACAGAAAACACTATGTGAGTCAGCACGAAGGAGTGTGGATAAACTAGCAAATCTGCTACTGATCCACAGGAATGAAGGCATAATGTGTAGGACAAAAATAGTAACAATGAGATTCCACTAAGGACTCTTTAAGCTACACCTGTGCTATTGTCTTTGGTTCTTTTACAAATGATACACACCAATGAGACTTTGGTTATTGGAACTGAGTAGAAAGAGGCTAAGGATTCATAACAAAGTAATTCAGACAACAGTGGAAAAATAAGATTATTTTGTTTACAGAAAGAGAACTTGATGAATAGAAAAAGAAGGAGAAATGAAGGAGCCTGGATGTTCGAAGAGCTCTTATGTAGAAATGAAACAGATTAACTAATTTAAATAAAGCATGAAACCGGGGCCAGCAGTGATTACCGAGGAGGGCAAATTTCGGCTCAGTAGAAGAGGAGCTCTGTATTGTATTTGCTTTGAAAAGGCAAAACGAGCTGCATCAAAAAACAACAAAAGTCCCTGTTGCAGGGCATGAGTTTGGACAGACTACTGGTTAGATAAGAAATTTGTTTTATATAGAAATCAAGACACATACTTGTAGAGTTTTAAAAGGAAGAACTTGCTAAACACAGCTTTCTAGGCTTTTTCCTTCTCTCTCTTTTTAAGGTAGAACAAGATCTTTCATTTGGATTTTCTTTCTTTCTTTTTTTCTAAGCATCTAGTTTATTTATTTATTTATTAAAAATTTCCACCTCCTCCATCCCCTCCTTTTTCTACCACTCCCCCCTCCCCCTCCCTTCTTGCTCTCCAATCCTAAGAGAAGTCAGGGTACCCTGCCCTGTGGGAAATCCAAGGCCCTCCCCCCTCCATCCAGATCTAGGAAGGTGTGCATCCAAACAGACTAGGCTCCCAAAAAGCCAGTACATGCAGTAGAATCAAAACCCAGTGTCATTATCATTGGCTTCTCAGTCAGCCCTCATTGTCAGCCACATTCAGAGAGTCCTGATTGATCACATGCTCAGTCAGTCCCAGTCCAGCTGGCCTTAGTGAGCTCCCATTAGATCAGTCCCATTGTCTCAGTGGGTGGACACACCCCTCGTGGTCCTGACTTCCTTGCTTATGTTCTCCCTCCTTCTGCTCTTCATCTGGACCTTGAGAGCTCAGTCCAGTGCTCCAATGTGGGTCTCTGTCTCTATCTCCATCCATCGCTGGATGAAGGTTCAATGGTGATATGCAAGATATTCATCAGTGATGGGATTCATCAAACATTTAGTCATAAGCATCTGCCTACGTAAATATTATTTTGACTTCTTTAGGGAATTACTTTTTTTTTGTTTTTGTTTTTTTTTACATGGAGACATCATATACAAATTTGAATTTGGGTAGCTAAAACAAAACTAGCTGAAATGTAATTGGGTTATCCCAATGACAAGGACTCTGAAACTCAGCTTTTCTCCTCATATCCTGTTCCTTGAAGATTCTTTTAAGCATCCACATATTTTCTGGTGACACTGGGTCTGCTAGTGACAGCAGAAGCTGTGAACACAACTGCCCAAATGTGAGCTGAACAAGGACACCAATGAGCATGACAGCATAGCAAAAAAAAAAAAAAAAAAAAAAAAAAAAAAAAAAAATATGAGGCCTCAACCCTACACAGAGGACTAAAGGCAACTGGAAGTGCAAGGGGTGGCCCTCCCCAGAAAAGAGCACACCAATTGGTTGTCCCATGCAAATGATTTCCCCAGAAAGCTTACAAGTACCATTATATAGCCTCAGCTCAACATGTGGTATTTAGGAATGTCTTTATATACACAAATAGCATATGCACGTAATAGCTATGATAAAAAGATCAAGAATTTGAAGGAGACTCAGGGGGTATATAGGAGGATTTGGAGGGAAGAAAGAGAAAGAAGTGTTGTAATTAAATTGTAATATAAAATAATTAAAAAAAATCAGTGTATTTTTTTGCACTGATTTTAATTGTTATAGAGGTTGGTATTCACACCTATTGAAATAAGATAAGATAAATTCCATTTTGTTTCAATGCTTAAATGTAGTAAGGGCCTTCTGTGTGGCAAGAGCAATGTCTGTGGCTTATCCTGTTCATGAAGTTTCTACAGCTTAGTAAAGTCCTCAGTCACTGGGGAGACGAGTTCTGTGAAGACTGAGACTGTGCCTGTCGTGTTTATTACACTTAGCTCTCAGGCCTAACATAGTATCTGATATACTAGGCACGAGTGGCATATTTGTTGGATTAATGGACAAAAGAATGAACACATGAAAACACGGGTTCTCAAAAGGAACAAGTTACCACATGAGGCCATTAGGGTGGGTGTAGACTTTGCCTCACATTCCTGGACGGCCCTACCTCTAGGAGTTGCAGTGCCTGCCCACCCTCCAGGCACTGTGTACCAATATACAGAGTGAGGTTGGCATTCTGCATTTTATACTGAAAAGATAGTAGACAGCTTGTGCTGAGAAAATCCAAGATAAAGTATTTTATAGACTTTTATTCTCTCTGAATATCTTGATTAATTTTATTTGCAATTTGTTATTTAACAATTGCTTCTACTATCCTTACAATACCTCACATACTAATATTAGTATGGCCTTTTCTCTGATTATAAAAATAATACCTGGGAAAGATAATGTAATGATGCAGACTTGGGTCTGACTTCTGACTACTAGATAAAATCTAGATCTACTAGATGACTACTAAACCCAATATGCAGTCAAGGAAATCACCTAATAGAGATAACATTTCCCATAGAAATTATTTTCCTTTTCAGAAATAATTGATATTTTTTAACTGTATTGCGTTCATCCTAAGTATCCAGCACTTACTAAGCTATTAGCGAGACATTACTACCCATCCATGATCATTGTCGAAAACCTGAAAAACACAAAAGAAAAGTAGATGAAATAATAATGTATTTGCAATTCTGAAAATTTGCTACCTTTGCAGCTTAGTGTGTACTCTTTCCTCCCTTGTGTATATTTTTAGGGAGTTGAGATCATTGTGGATGTGCAATTTTGTGTGTTCTTTTTGTTTTTATCTCAGCAAGCGGCTACTAATTTGATTAAGATATAAAAGCTGAACGAAGTCAGGAGCACCTTGTCTACAGAGCATTTCGTAGACCCCAAGTGGGTCCTTCTTTGTCTTTTAAATTAGTTTTGTGCTCAAGGAGCACTGAAGTTGCAATCCTTCTCCTCCTGCATCTGCAAGGCAGCAGTCATCTGCTCTCTAATTGGAGAACAAATGCCCTGTCTCACTCTATGCTTTTGCCAGGCCTGTGCTAATCAGGATGCTGAATCTTTGAGCTTTCAGATAATTAGTGATGGACATTTTGCTTTCCTTGTTCAATAGGCTTTCCTTTTTCTTCCCAGTGCCTCCTTATTAGCAACCAAAAAGAAAGCTCACAACAAAGAAGCTGAAAATGTGCTCCAAAGCAATGTTGTATTAGGAACAACTAAAGAACCTGGGGATATTTTCTTTTAAAAATATGTGTTTTTGAAGCTGCAGGCCTAGGGAATACCTAACTGGAAAGCTGTGTGTGCTCGTGGAGATGAGAGAGGGATTTCATTTAGCAGGGCATTCTAGGATTCGATAGACCAAGGATGGATGGTGCCAGGTATTTTTTCTCTTCCTGACTGGTTGTGTTTTTTTAGTTTTAACAGAGCAGGATTCTGCTACTGTCAGGGCCTGTGAGTAGCTGCAATTCTGCTTTGGGTCCTCATTTTGTCTAAAGAAGGCATTTTTTCTATCAAAATTACTCCTGTTGCTCCCATAAAAGAAGACAATATGGATCCAAAGCAGTCACTCAATTCTCAGAGTAAAAATATTTTGAATTGCAACTGTTTTAGGATTACAAATAAAAAGACATATTCGTCAGTGCTAGGAAACATTGATGATTGGTTTTCTGTAGATGCTAAGTGTGCTGAAGCACTGTATTTTCCACAGGAATCTATTTAAACACTCTCATTGTCACTCTCAGGATTGTCTGGGTTGCTGTCTTCAGTGTAATTAGGCTTCATGGATGAGCAGGGGAGAGAGAACTACCATCTTGTTTTGTCTGTAAGGTCTGTTTGTGTTGGGATTAAAGGTGTGTGCCACCACACCCAACTTCTCTCTCTCTCTCCCCCCCCCCCTCTCTCTCTCTCTCTCTCTCTCTCTCTCTGGCCCTTATGGATGTGATTTTATTTGTAAATATTCTTGATGATGTTGAAGACATAATGAAGTTAAGATGAGGTCATACTTGATTGAGGGTTGTCTCTGAATCTAATAATAGTGTCATAATAAGAGATCATGGGAAGAGACAGAGATGAACAAAACTACATGAAGATGCAGGACCCATAAACCAAGGAATGCCAAGGACTACCGACAAACTTCTAAAGATAAGAAGAGGCAAGGAAATTCTATTTCTTAGTGCCTTTGAGGAAATACTTGGATACCATCTGAATTTCAGTTATTTAATGGTGGGAAAACAAAGTTCTGTTCATTTGTACCAGGAAGGTTGTGGCTACTTTTCATTGTCCTAAGAAAATAAAATAATGCTTAATGTGTGTGGGGTTTGCCTTCCTCTAAACCAAGTGTCACCTTCTGGAAGTACAGAGTTCATTCAGCCCTTAGACTGAATTTTAAACTGCTTTGTGTTCCTAATTGTCTTCCACTAAGGAAAACATGGACATAAGTGTTCTTCTACTTCTGAAAAACTCATGAGCATTCAACACATTGGTCTTAGGTTGGGTTCCCAAAGAAGCAGACACTGAAATAAAGGCTTGTGTATGTGGTTCCTTGGGGATGTTCCAACAAAGCACTGATAACAGAGAAGGGATTTGAAGTATGAAAGCAAATACAGGGCCAAATATTGACCAGTTCAGCTGTGTAGTCAACTGGAGCCCAATTCCACTGGGAGACATTGTGTAATGCATCCCCAGAAAGCTCTTCAGAGATGGGAGCAGAGTCGGTCTTTTTGTCACAGGTGTTTCTTTTCATGCCTAAAAAACTATACTAAAGAGCAACTGAGTAGTTTCCATTCTTAGTGTGTGTGTGTGTGTGTGTGTGTGTGAATGTGTGTGTGCATGTGTGTGTGTGTATATTCTCTGTAGAGCTGTGATTTAATCTTCTCATTTGAACTCTAGAACCATAAGAGTTTTGCAGAGATAGAATGACTCTGAGTTATGATATGTACCTGCTTAGCTCTTCATTCTGTAATGCTGGCTTCTTGTCACCTCCCACTGTCAGGACATCATTCTGGAGGATACCTGCCTCCTGGATTTGTTTCTTTTGGTACACATTTTATAGATTAGAACCCTCGGTTCTCTCTTTTCTGAACTGGGACTGAATGAGCATATGATCAAACCGGACTCTTTGAATGTGGTTGTCAATGAGGGCTGACTGAGAAGCCAAGGACAATGGCACTGGGTTTTGATTCTACTGCATGTACTAGCTTTGTGGGAACCTAACCTGTTCGGATGCACACCTTCCTAGACCTGGATGGAGGGGGAGGACCTTGGTCTTCCCACAGGTCAGGGAACCCTGACTTCTCTTAGAAGGGAAGTGGGGGAGGGGGAGGGAATGGGAGGAGGTGGAAATTTTTAATAAATAAATACATTTTAAAAAAATGTCAGCTTTGGAAATATATCTTGAAGGTTTGAATTTGATATAGCAAAGCACGTGAATGAAAAAGTTATAAATTATTTATCATTTCTGTAGGTACAGGAGATATGTACATATGCATGTATATATGCATGTATGTATGTATGTATGTATGTATGTATACATGTTTGTATGTACTTATGTATGAATGTATAAACTTACCCTACAAGAACATGCTGTCATCCACTCATTGAGTCTTTGGAGAACTGCAAATTTGGTTAAAAATAGAAAAAAATAAATTTAAGCAGAGAAGAGAGAAAAGTTTTATATCACTTTAAACAAAGGCAAATAGCCCTGGAACAGCTGTGAAATGCACCTGGTTTTCATTCCAGCAACAGCAGCAACATTGAAACTTCCAAGGTGTGATGAATTATTACCCACCATCTGCTTTACAAAATGCTAATTCTTCTTCAACCAAAATTACCATCCAGCAAATGGACTTTTAGCAAAGCAGCAAGCCATCACTCACACAAGGCTGTAGAGAAATCCCGAGCTGGAAATTATTAGCACAAATGATTTGCCAGAAACAGATTGGAATCTTATTAAAGACCAGAGAAAATGGTGAATTGGATAATAAGAAGCAAAACAAGCAGTCAGCTATAGGAAGAAGGAAGACGGTTGCTCCAGAGCATAAACCAGAGTGTTTCTTTCGCTGCTGCAGCCTTTTGCAGCATTGTTTACCCATTTCTATAAAACTCTTCATGTAGTATTTGACTAGAATTGCTGAGCCTGGTCCCTGGGGTTCGAAAAGGGATTTGTCCTGGCCTGTTCTTTCCCCTCTGGTTGCAGCTAGAGCTCTGTGTAGAAGGCATACACTTGTCCTTTTTGAAACCTCCCTGAACTCTGATATTACTGTTCTATTATTAATATACAACAAATATAAAAAGAAATGAAATGGAAAGTTGCATAGAGCCTGCAGTATAATAATTCTCCCCTGGAAATCAGGCTAGGTTTCTAGAGATCTTTTGGTTTGGAAAAGTTACAGTTGAAAAACTGAAGATTATAGACAGGTAAACCATGGCCCTCAGGTTATACTCCCAAAGCCCTGACAAATGGGCCTCTACCCCTGAACCTACACCTGCCTCTGTGTCTACTCTATGTGTGTGACTATAAAGAAGGCAGCTCACCAAATATGACCTTTAATTTGTATTTTACATACACATTTAAAATCCAAAGCCGTGGGTTCACTGTCTTCCTTCTACTATTTTCAATTTTGTGACAATTCTCACATAATTATCTACAGCTGTTGACAAACCGGGTGTAAGTTCCATGGGACATGATGCTTCCAATACTTTTTAAATTTTTTTTTATTGATTCTTTGTGGATTTCACATCATGCATTCCAATCTCACTCATCTCCCTGTCCCCTGCTTCCACCCTTTGCCCTTGCAACCTCCCCACAAAGCAAAATTTAGAAGTAAAACCAAAAACAAAACAAAACAAAATCTCACCATGGAAGCTGCAGTGTGGCCCAGTGAGTCTCACAGTTTACCCTTTAGTCCTTACATCTTTAGTTGTAAACGTTCATTGCCATAGTCATTGATCTGGTTCGAGGCCTCTGGTTTCTGCCACACTGTCAGTCCCCACTGGGACTCCTCTTGGGTACCCTATTGTTATCTTGTGTAATGAAGATCCTGTAACTTTGCATATTTCAGCAGTTCATAGATAAGGTGGGTGTTGAGGTGGGTTACCTCGTAGTCCTGATTCTGTACCTGGGTGGTGGTTAGGTTGGTCAGCCAGTCAGCTTTCCCTAATCTTCACCACCCAGGTGAGCTCTCCAGCACTGTTTCGGCTAGCTCACCCAATGTAGCAGATAGCAAGGAGCAGGGCCAATTCTCTTGCTCTCATACCCTCGGTTCTGGTTCATCTGCACCCCTGCCAACAGGGTCAACTCTCTCTGCTGCCCAGGTGAGGTGTTGTGCCTGTGTTCCCGTGTGCTGCAGATGGTGAGGGACAGGACCAGCTCTCCTATTCTCGTGCCTTGGGAACCAGCTCTCTCATCTGCTATAGGTGGCAAGATGGGTGTAGGGAGAGCATTTTTCCTCACCCTATGCTACCACATGGCAGATGGGGGGCACAGGTCAGTCTTCCTGCTCTTATGCTTCCCTGGCCAGCTCACCTGTGCCCTTGCCAACAGGGTCAGCTCTTTAGTGCTGCCAAGGCAAGGTGTAGGGCCTGCTCTCCCAAGTGCTGCTGCTAGTGGGGGGCAGGGCTAATTCTCCCACTCTTAGGACTTCAGGACCAGCTCTCCCACCCACCACAGGTAAAGGCACAGGGGAGGGGGAAGGTCATCTCTTTCTCTCGTACTCTATGCTGATCTGGGCATTCTGCAATGCTAACTAGAGCTATGATGACATCTGGGTCCAGGCTTTTGCCAAAGACCATGTCTGGGTCTGTGGTTCTACCATAGCCTGAGTCTGTTGTGGAATATTTGTACATTCTCTGAAGCTGTGTTGCTGTGATTGGCAAAATAAAAAGCAAGGGATGCCAGGAGACAGAAGAAACGAGAGTTGCACTACTGGATTCCTCTTTCTTTTCCTTTCTCTCTGCGTGGAGGTTCCACCTGTCTCTCCTGCCTAATTATTGGCCATTCAGCTTTTTATTTTGCCATAACACCACGTGATAAAACACAGATTAGAAAATATAGATTAATTAAATTATAGGAGCTGATACTATGCTCCCCAAATTGTACAAACAGGACACAAAAGAGGGCCACTGCCAGACTTTGACAAGACAAGGTAAGATAGTCCTTCAAAATTCCTGCTTCATATAAATCAGATATTCTAGCACTGTAGGACAAAGACAGATGCCCCGACATTGCAGAGAAACCTTGGGTGTCTGTTCAAGCAGCCAGCTGTTTCTGTCATTCCTATAGTTTTGGAAGTTGTTTGCTCTGTACTTCCTGTTTGCTTGGATAATATTATATCTTCTCAGGTCTCAGTGGGGTTGAAATCAAGACAGTTACTGTTTTCCTTGTTACCAAACTCAGGAAACTCACAGAAGAGGTTTAAAGTATACAAAGTTGAGATACATGAAAGTTTAAATTGTTCACCCAAGAAAATGTTTAGCAATCTAAAAAGATAGTTTTAGGATGGTAATACAAAATTTGATAAAAATGGTTTAGGTATAAAATTCATGGTGGTGAACAAAGGCCACACAGATGCCCAGGATCTTGGCCTTCCCCTGTGACCTTCTTGTTGCCCGAGGGTTGTGCTGCTGCTGGGTCCATACAGACCTGAGTAATATGTGCTGCCATCCAGTATCAGGGCTTTCTAGGAGCTTGAGTTGTGGCTGGGGCCATGTATTGGTCAGTGGTCCTGCTGAGCCAGGGTCTGTGATGATGTCCATGGCTCCTGTTGCCATCAAAGGCTGTGCAGATGTCGGGAATCTGGTCCACTCTGCCATTGATTCCTTGCCCATATGAAAGACCAGCACTGCCAACTGGGGCCATGGTGACATTTGGGTTCAGGCTGCTGTAAAGGGTCATGTCTAAGCCCATGGCCCAACCACAGCTGGGGTCTGTGTTGATGTCCATGACCTGTAGTGTCACTATGGGCCCACATGGACAACTGGGGCCTGGGCTACCACCTAGGACCAAGTTAGTATGTGAGTATTGAGCCTCTGCCCAGGCCACACAGATCTGAATAGCCTGCTCTATCACCTGGGGCCATGGTGTTGTCTGGGATTGGGTTGTTGACGGGGCCATGTCTGGGTGTGTGGCCCTGCCACAGCAGTGGTCTGTGTTGATGTCCATGGCTCCTTTTACTACCGAAAGCAGTGAGGATAGGGCTGCAGAGTCGGTCTGGCTATAGTACTGACTTCCTCCCTCACCAACTGCAACACTCGGGAGAGTGAGCCCTGTACTCTGCTGGTGTGGGTGAGTCATTCCTATAGACATAAGAGTGGGAAAGCCAGCCACACAGTCTATCACACAGAGGTATGGATAAGGAAGAGATACCCCTTTACCCATAGCCCCTTGCCCCCAGTCACCTATTGTAGGCAGAGAAAAAAGCTGGTCCTTGGGTCCCTAGAGTAGAAGCGATGACCCTGCCCTCACCAGGTGCAGCACACGGCAGAGTGGGTCCTGCACCTAGCCTGGGCAGCAAGGCAAAGCTGACTCTTTTGGCTGGGGTGAAAGTGATCTGGGGCGGTAAAAGAGGGTGGAAGGCCCACCCTTCATTCACTTCCAATCTTGAGTTCTTAGGTGCCTTTTTCCTCCCTCACTCAAGTCCGAGCTTGTCTCTTGAGGCTTTCCAATACAAGATTACATTCGAATGGTTTATCTCATTCTGCCTGTGGTTAGCATGGGCCACGCACGTTGGCACATGCCTTTAATCTCAGCTCCTTGGAGGCAGAGAGGCAGATGGATCTCTGTGTGTTAGAGGACAGCCTGGTTTCCTTCCGAATTCTATCTAGGTCAGTGAGAGTTATATATTGAGACCTTGTCTCTGTCTGTTAGTGTCCGAGAGAAGCCCCCAAGGACAGACCAACTGTCGTGTATGTCATAAACATACTTTATTAATTCCAATGTTGGGGTGGCACATGACGATCCCCGAAGAAGACCACAAGCTCCTTTTAAGTGGAGTTAGGGGAATTCCAGGGAGGAGTGATTAATCAGAGGCTGATTGGTGGAGGAAAGATTAGTCTGGGGGCTAATTGGTGGGAGGCCTGGGGCTTTCAAGTGGCAGGATATGGAAAGTTATCTTTAGCAAGCAGAAGGCTGCAGGGTGTCTGCTGATCCAGCAAAGGGGCTTTGGGGGCCTACTGAGCCAGCAGAAGGGGCTGTGGGGTACCTGCTGTGCTAGCAGAAGGCTGTGGGTTGCCTGCTGATTGGTTCCCCCTAAGTTGTAGTTTTCTGAGGACTGTCTGTTTAGGTCGGTCCTATTCTGGGGAACCAATACTAAGCCCTGGTCTCTGTCAGGCTCCTAGGAGAGCCTGTCTTGGTTCTGGTCTGTCCCTCACCCCACAGCCCTCTCAATCTTAAAAAAAAAAAAAAAAAAAAAAAA
>NC_022009.1:55715181-55816561 GCF_000317375.1 Microtus ochrogaster | reverse complement strand
CCCCCCCCCCCCAAAAAAACCAAGCAAACAAGGAAATGCCTGAATGGTACTAGAATTTAAAAATGGTCTAGAATTAAAAAAATATATATAAAATGTGCTTTCTTGCTGATAATACCTTATAACACATAATTTAACTGTAGAACATTTTGTGAGATTCAGGAAATAAAGGCTGTAGGCAGTCTTTTCTCTCCCACCTGCCAGTTCCCAAAGAACTGATGAAGAGGCTTAATATTATTATAAATGTTCTGTCAATAGCTCAGACTTGCAGTAGGAATAAATCCTGGTCCTACTAACAGTGGCTTCACAGACTGCCTCAGTCATACAACTGTCACTGCCTTCAGAGGGCCTAGTTTGATCCTCCGCTGGATCCCCCACTGTCAGTCTGCAGGCAGTGAGCTTCCCTTAGCTCAGGTCAGCTGTTTCAGCGGGTATCCCTGTCATGGTCGTGACCCCTTTGCTCATATTATCGCTCCTCCCTCTCTTCAACTCGACTTGGGGAGTTCGGCCCAGTGCTTCACTGTGGATCTCTGCATCTGCTTCTATCAGTTGCTAGATGAATAAATTAACCCATATTTCTTATCTGCACTTTACCACATGGCTTGGTACCTTTTCTCAGCACTGCATGCCCATCTTTCTTTTCTCTATATCTGCTTGTAACTCCCTTGACTTTGCCCTTCTTCCCAGAATTCTCTTATTCTAACCATCCTGGCCCCAATCTCTCCTGCCAAGCTATAGGCCAGTCAGCTCTTCATTAACCAGTGATAATAATACATATTTACAGTGCACAAAGATTGTTCCACAGCAAATGTTGAAAAAAGGAAATTATTCATAACCCAAGCATCCTCAAGTAGCCATTATTAACATTCTGATATATATTCCTCCAATATATACTTTAAAAATTTCCAGACACAGTTATTATAAAGCACATTGAAATTAATACAAAAGTAATTATTTTAAACTCTATTGACTTATATTCCTTTATATGAGCCTTCCCTCCCTCAATCCCATACCATGTTATTTTGGGTGTGTCCAGGTTGACTCAGATGGACATGTCATTCAAACATGTTTTCCATAGTCTCTCTGAGAAATCTCTCTAAGTTGTACACATGGGTAGGCAGAGGTAGCAGGAGAAATTTCAGCAATTTGCATAGAAAGAGAAACTTTTTTCATGCCTGGACAAGACAAAAAGTGTTAATGAAGATTCCGATTGTCTTGGTGTAGTTCCTGTACCTTCTGTTTAACAACTAGAGCATGGGCTGCTTTAGTTACTGCTGTGAGAGACACTGGGTAACAGCTGTGTGGTGTTTCAATCCTTAGCCTGAAAAGGGGTAAAGGTCATCTCCATGGCAAATACTTGAGGACAGAAGAAATTTCTGTAATCAGAATGGAGGATTGCCTTCCAAAGAGGTACCAGACACAAAATATCTAAACATATACTATGCTAGATACATTTAATTTTTAAATTTTATGTATGGGACTGTTTCCCTGCATTTGTGGGTCTGCATGTCTGGTTCCCGAGGAGGACAGAGGAGAGTGTTGTATTATTTCAGACTGTTGTTATGGACAGGTATGAAGCATGTTAGTGTTGGGAATTGAACCCCAATCCTCCAGAATAGCAGTCAACGCTCTTAACCACTGAGTTGTCTCTCCAGCCCCTAATACACTTTAAAATGTCAAATTTTGCTGTGATTGCAGAATCTCTGCCCCCTGAAGGTAGGGATTGGGGCTACATTGGTCTTTTACATCTCAGTGTGGTGCTACCTGTTTTAAGGACAGCTTTTCATTTAAAACTCCATCACAGTCATTTCCCAAAGCGATTGAATAATTCTTTTTGCCATATTTTCAATATGTTTACAGAATTGTTCTGTTTGTAGTCTCTCTTTTTATTATTTTCTTTCAACTGTGCAAATTTCTGTATTTTGCTGACAACCACCTCAACTTTTAGTGATCCAGATTTGCCTTTGATCAGTGTGACCCAACAAGGAGAAAATATGCAATAAACTTTGAACAATTTGTTATTAGAATTTCCTAATAAAACGCTATCAATTCATTCAAACTTTATCCAAAGACTAAAGGCTCTGTATTAATTTATGTGGCTTAGGGACTGGTTTTCTTAGGTCTTTATTTCTAAGACATAAAACCAGGGGGACCATCACACCCAGTCTATAGGGCTATTAACATAAATAAGCACATATTGGTCTTTGACACACACTAGTGATTTAATAAATACCAGCACCAACCCTTTTATTATTGCTTTATTGTAGTCATTAAACTCTTAAGGTATTATCTGCAATATATTAATTATAAATGAATGCTTTTTGTCCTAACAATAATCTCATATTTAATTTTTATTTCTTTTAATGTATTTTGAAAAATACTAGGAGTCTGTGATGGTGAACTTCTCTGCTTTGTAAGTGTTCTGTGCTTGTGTTCCTTTGTGGGGATCTCCCCTTCTTTCTTTCAGTCATACCTGGTATTTATTTTTCCTAGTGGAAGGAAGGCATATTTTTAAGTCCTCATGGGCAAACCTCAAAAGGAATGGATTCCATATTGTGTGGCATCATCAAGTTTCTCCTGTAGACTGCTGAACTTGAGGACAGGAGTCCTACTGTAGTAGAACTTTTTACTCAGTATCATTTGGCCTTCTAAACCACTGCATAGCAAGAATGCGAGCCTGCTGCTTTCTGCACAGTTGGTAGGAGGCAGACAAGCCTGCGAGTCAATGATCCAGACTTCAATTCACTCCGTGAACTACTCACAGAACAAAGCAATGGTCACCCAGAGTGATAGCTGATGCATAGCTGTAGAAAACATATAGTGACAGCTGCCCATGCCTCTAGGAAGAGCTTGTACTTGTGGAAGAAATTCTGCAGGGCCTCTTTTTCTAGAGGCAATCCCTTCATGTCCAGAGAAGGGTCTGACATGCCCGATGTGCCTATTTGGCTCTAAGTGTAAGCAGTTGTTTCCTTCCTACCATACAGCCTGGAGATAGCAAAGGCTCATCTCATGGGTAAGCACCCGAGGACGAATTCTTGCCTGAGATCATCGATTTTTCCATCAAACTGAAAGGTAAACAGTGGTGAGTTATCTAAAATCCAGGGTGGGAGAAAGAGTAGTTGAATGAGAAACCAGTCTCAGGTCTGTTTGAAGCCCACGTTTGGAAGCCATGAGACAGGGAATCAGGATGAAGGTCTAGAGCCAGAATAGCAGAGCTGTAGGAATAGCAGAACTGCTGTTCCTTGGCCGTGTTACCTTGGGTCAGTCCCTTTATCTTGTGGTCTTTCCTAAGATATAAATGCAAATAATAATACCATGGCTTATAAGGCAGTTACTAGCTGAGATGAGTTTATGGTATTGCCTTGCATGAATTGTTTAATAAAATATCAGATGAGAGACTAGAGAGGCTCAGCGATCAAGATTACTGGCTGCTCTTGCAGAGGATCTGGGTTTAATGACCAGCACCCACATAGTGACTCGTAACTGTGTATGATTTGAGTTCCCGGAGATCTAATGTCTTCTTCTGACCTCTGACAACACCAGGCACACATACATGTGGTTCACAGACATATATGCAGCAAAACACCCCTACACATTATATAGATAAATTTTAAAAATTAGTGGAAATAATATTAATAATGTTCCTCAATCTTTCTTTAGGTGTCAGATCTACAGTTTATCATTAAGGCCCTGGGCCCAACAAATGGAAGGGCTGAGGACAGAACCTGCAGGTATCACGGAAGAGCGGCTGTCTAGTCTCCCTGATATTTCTTAGTAGCCTTCCTGCTATTCTGCTTGGATCTCCACTGCGTTCAGTGTGGACCATTGTCTAACAAGAGATAGAATGCACTAAAATTATTTCTGCAACAGTTACTCTAAACAGTGTGTTTGTCGGCAGGAAATCATAAAAATTCATGGAAAATTTCATCTTAAGAGTATAACTGATTTAATGAAGGGAAAATCACAGCAGTAATGTATATTTGCTAAGTTTTGGGAGATTCCTATTTCACAAGGCAAATATATAATGTTGAATATGTTAATTCATCATGATTTTAATTTTGTAGCATTCTTAATAAATTGTGTATTTTTGCATAGTGCAGATCATAAAATGTAGCATGCCTAAATTAAGGTTTTCCTTAAATGATGGTTGGAGAAATATTAAATAAGAATTATTTTTCCTCTTATTGAAAAGAGATTCTCTTAAGACATTTTAATTGGTTCTACTTTGAATGCATTTTTTTTAAACTTTACCATCAAGTTCTAATGTGGCAAAGTCTCTGCAACAATAGAAGCATTTTTTTCCTTGTTACTTATAGCCAAAGAACTTGACTTTATTAATCAACAAATTATGGACACTTAAGATATGGCTTGGCAGTTAAAGGCACTCGTTGCTCTTGCAGAGGACCTGGGTTCAATTCCCAGCACCCACATGGTGGCTCACGAGCATCTGTAACTCCAGTTATAGGGGACTGGTCACGCTCGTATGGTCTTTGTGGAGATCAGGCACACAGTGGCACACAGGCATAAATACAGACAAAAAAAGAAAGAAAGAAAGAAAGAAAGAAAGGAAGGAAGGAAGGAAGGAAGGAAGAAAGAAAGAAAGAAAGAAAGAAAGAAAGAAAGAAAGAAAGAAAGAAAGAAAAGGAAGAAAGAAAACCCTCGTTTCTTGAGACAGGGTTTCTCTGTGGAGCCCAGATTAGCTTTGAACTCACAGAAATCCACCCGCCTCTGCCTTCTGAATACTGGGCTCAGAGGCTTCCACCACCACTGCCTGGCAAAAATAAACTTTGTTTGTTTTTAAATCCCACAGTAAAACATGGAGTCTTACAGGAAGAGGGTCTGGAGGAGATCTGAGTTCGACTAGACTCCCTGTCTTCAAGCATTGTCAATTTTATTGTGAAATTGTCTTGACTGACACATGATGTAGTTCATGGAGTTTGTGATGCCACAAATAGTTTCTAGTTTTGTAAAGCAGTTTTATGTTTAATCTGTTTTTGAAATTATTTTGCAATATATGGAAATAGACTATTGATGTTTCTAAATTGTGACCATCAGTGGTAGTTTCTGTGTTGGGAGAGAGCCATAAGTTGAAATCCCATTTACTGCATAGCACTGGATGTGCTATGCACATTCTAGTCACTCGTGGGCTGCAATAGCTAGGTCTTTAAATGTAGGAAACAGGTCTAAATGTTCTCATTTTTTTTTTCAAATTGAGAAGTCTGCATAATTCTGCAGATGTCTTGTGGATGGAAGATTCATTGGTAGCTCACTGTGTGGTTGCAGTACTAATTTTACATTGCTCTTTGGTTTGGAAGCATCTGAGCTTTATAGGTTTCCCTGTAGGAAATGTGAAAGAAAAGCACAATAGAACTAGGGCTTGGGGATTTGTTCTTGTTCTTGTTGGTTTTACTATCAGATGGATTTTTGTTTGTTTTGAAGCAAATGTATATATGTAGTCCATAAGAATGTTTGAAAAGGACCATAAAATCGTAGAAATTCGGATGGAAACTTGCTGTGATCAGGAGTCAAATTCAGGAACCAAGGGGAAATGTCCTGAGGTATCATTTGCATTGCCAACCTCTATTGATTGTTTTTACAATAAAAATATTTTGCAGCTTAAACAAAAAAAAGAAATTAATTGTGGAGAAACTTTAGCTCCATGCTCAATGGCAGTTGTGAAAGCATGTTGTAGTATTCCTTTGTTTTAATGTTTCTTGTTGTGGGATATTTTGTTTCTTGCCTTAGAAAAATATGTTGAGATGTGAAGACAATTTCTACTTCCAAAAGACATGAAATATAATCTTTGTAATCAGTAAAAGAATGTTGATGAAAACTTTTGCCAGCTGTTGCCTATTTAAAATATATTTATATATTTCCTTAGGGTCTGAGAATTAATATATTGTGAATGGCCTTGTCTTCAGCAAACTTAAAGATCTAGCTTGTCATTTTCAACTGCACATGTATAATGTTGTAATGTATATTCTAGAGTAACCAGCACATATTTATAGTGTTCATTCTGTCACACTGTGACAAAGGTTTGTACTCAAAACATGTACTTAAAAATGTCATTATCAAAATAATCACAGTATGGATGTATACATCACAGGCACACCCAAATTTTGTCATACCCCTTTAAAAGAACTCTTCGTAATAAATAAATTTTAGAGTCCACTTGTATTTTGTCTTCTCTGATCAAGCTTGGATATAATAATTTTCTATATTTTCATCAGTTTTCTTTTCTCCTGATTTTGGGAACTGAACTCAAGGCTGTGTGCATGCTGGGTATACCAGTTCTGACTTTGACGTTTTTGCAGGAACACTGGCCAGGTATATTGTGTAAATTGTTCTTCAGCTGATCTTTTGCTGATCATTGGGCTGAGGGTATACTTGTGAGGTAGTTCACTGTTGTAAAGTGACATTCATTGCACTGTTTCAAGGGCACAGGCTGCTGACTTGCCTTCCCGTTGTTGGTATTGACCTTGAACCCATCTCAGCCCCTTTTTCCTAAGGTACTGTTCTGAAGGAAAGCACTATGTGCAATCAGATTCTAGGAGTGGAGAAGTGGAGAATTAGGGTTCCCTCCTTTGGGAGCAGAACATTTCTAGAATGCCTCTGAAGAGAGTATTTGCTTCAGCTTACTCAATAACATTACCTTGTTGAGTGTGCAAAGCCATGAACCTAAAATATTACTTCATTTGCTTAGTTCACACTGTTCTACAGTTTTGCATATAGGTGCTCTAGCTGTTTTCTTAGAATTGTTGGCTACATCCTTCATTTGGCAGGGGGGCTATGGTAAATAGTATCGATCATTCAATTATTCACTATGTTTGTGATACCGTCACATTAGTTCCATCAGCTATTTCGTCAAATTTTTGGAATTTTCTATACAGAAAGCCATGCCAACCTGTCAATAGAGACAGTGGTTTTTCTAATTTTGTATTTTAAAATTTCTTGTTTTAGTGTTCTAGTTAACATCCTGGCACACCTTCAGATTGGAATGGTAAGAAAGTAAAGCTCAGATTTCATTCAGACGTGGGAGAGGATGACAAACTATTAACTTTCAAATAAGTTAGGGTTTTAAAAATAAATACTCTTCAATAAGTTAAGGAAATAATAGCTTTGAAATCTTTGTCTGGGTGTTCCTCCTCTCTTTTTTTTTTTTTCTTATTTTCTTGGGCTTCCTCCTTCTTCTTCTATTTGGACATCCAGTGCTTTGGACAGCATTTGTCAAAAGGATTGCCCTTTCTCCATTTTCTCTATACTATAGGTCTGCCAGAAGTTTCTAGTTTAATTTATTTTTTAGCATGCACAGGAGTTGGGATTTTGTTAAATGGTTTTTCAGTATCAGCTGGCATCATCACATCATTTTGCTTTGCCGTTTATTGATCTGGTACATTGAGATGATTGATTGTCAAAGTGTTAAGCCAGCCTTGCCTACTTGGAATAAACCCCAGTTTGTCATAGTGTATAATTCTTTTCATGAACTGCCAGATTTGATAATAGTTTGTTAAAGATTTTCACATCTATATTCATGAGAGATATTGGCATGAAGTTTGCATTCTTAAAATATCTTTATCTGCCTTTGACATTAGGGTCATGCTAGATTCACAGAATGAGTTTTTAATATTCCCGCTTTCATTTTCCAGAGACTGTGAGTTTCATGGCTGAGTCTTGTTCTCTTTCCCTTCAGAGTTGTTTTTCCTCTTAGATGAGCATTATAGTTTCTCTGATAGCTGTTCATGATGCATTGGATAGTAGGAGCTGGAAGAAAAGGTTTCTGTTGTGTTTATGTTGATGTGGCTTGAATTGGAATGTTTGCTTTAGATACGTGTACTAGGTAGGCCCTTGTACCTCCTCTGGGGCCTTTACTATTGTCTTCTCTTTGGTGTTTTCCAAAGCTCTACTCCTAAGAAGCTCTCTGAATCTTATAGCTCTTCTTATCTATAATTATTTTTCTTTTATTGAAAATAATTTTTTCATATACTATATTCTGATTACAATTTCTCCTCCCACTATTCCTCTGTTCCTTTCATCTGAATCCACCCCTTTCTCTCTCATTAGAAAACAGATGCATCTAAAAGATAATAATGAAATAAATATAATAAGACAAAAAAAACCCACATCAGAATAGGACAAAACAAACCAAAGGAAAAGAGCCTAAGGAAAGGTACAAGAGATGTGTAGATGAAGGGACCCACTCATTCTGAGGCTCAGACATCTCATCAAAACAAACAAATCAAAAACCAAACAAACAAAAATTCCCATAAGCCATAACATACAGGCAAAGGCTCTGTGGGGTAAAAGATAAGAAGAAAGATTAAAAAAAGAAAAGAAAGAATGGAAGGAAAGAAAAAAGGAAGGAAGAAAAAGCCCTGACATGACATTATGAGACAAAGAACCTCTAAAGATAGCACTGAGTTGGTTTTCTGTTGCCCACCTACTCCTGGGCATGCAGCCTACCCCCAAAGAGTTTCTCTAGTGAGACTCGCTTGGAGAAAGAATGTTTTCATTTCCAAGTGGTTATCAACTAGAGATAGCTTCTGAGTTAAGGATGGGAGCACGCGTCTACTTCCTTTCAGTTTCAGGACCCCATCTGGTGCAGATGTGTGCGACCCTGTGCAAGCTTCGGTCTATGTGTGTTCATATGTACATCTATCCTGTTGGTTTAGAAGGCCTTGTTTCCAAGGTGTCCTTCATCTGCTTGGGCTCTTACACTCTTTCTGCCTCCTCTTTTGAAGGATTCCCTGAGCCCCGAGGAAAGGGATTTGATGGAGACATCCATTTCAGGACTAAGAGGTCCAAGGCCCCTCACTCTCTGCATATTGTCTGGTTGTGTCTCTGTATTTGTTCCCATCATTAATAGTCTTTTTTAACTATATTCATTTATTAAAACAGTAGTATTGGGCTATCTAGTCTGTGGTCGATAAAAGACTTGTTCCCAGTCATCCATCTCTAAAAATGAGTCCCCAATCCTAAGGTTTTACAATCTTCACATACAGTACCACCAGCTGAGGGCCTTATGTTCAAACAGTTGGGCTTATGGGGGATTTTCCATTTGAACTGTAACATTCATTTGGGACAGTACAGTTCAAGCATGAGACCATGTGCTGAGCGAGGTGCAGAAGAGCACACAAACACAAACAGTGTAGATGAGAAGAATGCCTAGTGTGATCCAGCATACTAGTGTGACTCTGGGTATTGATTGCATATGCCTTTCTCAAAAAGTCAGAAGAAATTATTTTGAATATTTTCAATATCCTGAAAAATATTCTTTAGTAATAAATGTTAGAGGTGGCAAATTTGTATATTTAACAATACATGTATGGATTAAAGCATCACATGATACTCCATTGTTATATAAATTTTTATTTTTATATATTATTGTAAGTAAATTTAATATAGAAAGAGATGGCATAATTAGAAGGAAAACAACAGAAGAAAATTGGAAGTGATTTGCAGACTATACGCAGCCTTCCTTCAGCACAAGTCTCAGAACATCTTAAGAGAGGCAGTGTGGCTCCTTGCCTGGGTTCTAGATGGAATTCTAGCTATGGTCCAGTGTCAGGAATAAGGAGAGAAATGGTACCAGGTTGGCTTTCCTGAGAGCAGTAAGCATAAAGGCCCACTGATGAGTGTGTGAAGGCGGACACACATCAAAGCCATCTCCGAGAGCCTCATCAGTGAATCCTGCTGGAACGGGGCTGGGTAGCAGAGGGTTGGCAGTAGGCAGGATGTAGAAAACAACTGCTGGTTGGAACAGGACCAGGGAGAGCACAGCCACAGCAGTAAATATGCCACAGACACCTGGAATCGTGGGCTCTGCGCAGGCCAGAACAGTCATGGCTTAATAGTCTCTGGCAAATTTGAGCAGACCTGACTCTGAAAGGCCCTGGCTCATGGCCAGATGAGCAAGTGTCTCTGGTTTGGTATTAGTTCCTGTATCCAGACTGTGATAGAACAGGAACAGTGCTCTATTTTCTACTGCGTTCCAGTAAGTCCTCCATATGTCTTTATTTTAGAGAAGATTGTTTCTAACTTTTCCATTAGAAAAATGAGTATTATGATAAATTGTCCCTTCCCATTGAAGTTAATTGGCCATGGGCAATAATAATAAGCACTATATCTAGTAGAAAGAAAAGCAGAGAGATATTCACAAATTGCTGTGGGCAGGCAGAGCCTATGGCTCATTTGAGGAAAGGAACCTTCTGATCAGCCATGCTACTGGAGGCAGCGTTCTGACCAGCGCTATTCCCAGATGCAGTCAGCATACGCACTATCCAATGCATCACTCTGGAAGCACTTTCTGAGTGTATGTGCTATTTCACATGTAACATGTGGACAGGACCATAAATCTAAAGATAACCAGGCCATCCTCCAGTCAATGTGGATAACATGCCACTTTCTTGCTACAAAAACTGCCTCCATAGGACCATGCACTTGATTTTACATATAGTTTCATGAGGAAATCTAGTCATGTGGGGAGTTTGTGGGGCCCCTCAAGTTGAGGCTGTACTGAGAAAGCATCAGCTTAAGCAAGAGCTATGGCAGGGATAGTAAGTTCCATGCACTCATGATAGTGACTGCCAAAACTCAGGCCAAGACTTTCTGGGTCTTACTCAGTTTATAACCACTTGTTCTTTTCACTTGAACTCTTGTGGAGAGCTGAGGAAATTCTAAGTGAAAGTGTATTGTTGGCATAAGCGCAGCCATGTCAAAGATATCAGTGCCTCCAAAACTTGAGAACAGGCAAAGCCTTCCTTCTGTTAAGGCTCAGAGACAATGGCAAAACCTTCCTTTGGTTCAAGTACCAGTATTTACCAACCGTTTGACCAATGTGAGCAAAAACTAGAGCTGCTCCTGGATGCTTACAACATGAGACTGTTCATCAACAGACATCTCCTACTGAGACTAGTTAGTACTTCCCCTAGGCTGTACGTAATGACAGTGCTGACACTCTAGTTGGGCTAGTTGGAACCACTCCATCAGAATTGTCATGACTCACCCGATCCCAGCTCTGTCCTTTTATCATTTCCTTACCACCCCAGTCAAGTTTCCACGACCAAACTCTGCAGGATGTAGTAGACTCTTAAATCTTTCATCTTTAGAACAGAATAAATAGTACTGAAGTGTGGGAAGGAATTGAAAATGGAGACAGACTTATGGAAAGCTATTTTTGTTGTTCCTATGTGTTTCTACAGCAGTGTTCTGTCTTCAGAGAGCTGGGAGACATGTTGGTTGAATTGACCCATGGTCTTGCCTAGGGACACAAAGCCAGTTAACAGAAAACATTAGGGCCAGCAGAATCACGCTTCTGAGGCTGTTGCCTCTACTGCTGACTTAGCCCCCATTTCAGGCTTTGTCCCTAGATTTAGACTGAAAATTCTATGTAGGCCTAGTAAAAAGTTTTGTTTTTGTTTTAACTAATTAAAGTTTTATTTGCCCAAGTTGCAGGGGCAAAGAGAGGATTATTGACTTCTTTTTTTTTATTAAAATGAATATGTTGAATATGTACCTTTTATTATACATACAGTTTTTTAAAGCAAAAAAAGAAGCAATTTTATCATACAAAATAAACACAACAGGCATTTTTTTTGGTGATTCTCAGATGTTACAACTGTTTGTAAAAGAATCTCTCAATATACAAAGCTTTACTTTCCCATGAAGTCTGACAACACTGTTTCCCAGATAGAATTAAAAGCCACAGAAGTTAAGAAGAATGGGTGACAGACTCATAACTTTATAAGGGCCAAATGGCACCACAGTGAATTCTCACATTTTTGGCTTCAAAAGACCCTGGAGACTGCTTTTATTGCATATTTTATGGAGCCATCTGTCTTTTTACCAGATCTAGTATACATTCAAAACTTTAAATAAAAATTTTCTATGTGCCAAAGGACCAATGTTCTGCTTACTGTAGTGGCCAGGGAAAGCTCATAGGATTCACAGCAAGAGGAAGGGTTTGGCACAGTGCTGAAGACCAGGACAACTGTGGTACAATTGTATTAGGTAAGCATCTCATGTTAGATGCCGTTTTATTATTGCAGCCAAGAGCAGCCGAAAGTATAAATCGTCTTGATTGACACACTATATTTTGAGATTTTCTTTTGGATTTTCTAAGATAATATTATTGAAAGTTCTTTTAATTAAAACAAGACTCTGTAAAGTGAAATACTCCCTGCTAATCTATATCTTCTGCCTGGTAAAAGATGAGATGTAAGGTAGCGCTTGGAGGTAACATTACAGTAACTATGCAAAAGAACAAGCTTAAATTTTAAAGGTATCTAAATATTGTTGTCAAGCCAGAAGTCTATAGTACAGATGCCAGGATATTATATACAAGGTTTAATGTAAGAAAAGCATCCAATACAGTCCATTGTTGTTGACCAGTCTGCTTCCTCTTCTTTAAATCTTATTTATAAAAATAATAAGTCATAACAGATATGTTCAGAGGGAAATGCCTCTAACATCACTTTCAGACTATTGTAGAAGGTACCATGGAAAATATAGGCCACCCTGGCAGGTACGTAAGAATAGAGGAACTTGAAGCTTTAAAAGCTATAGGCAATAATTTTCCAGGTTTTGGAAACTTAAGTTTTTGAGAAGGTGGTTCAGGGTTACATGTGAGTGTTTCTCAGGAGGGGTTTGAGAGAGACAACAATATTGGCATTTCTGGATGAGAAGAACAAGCTGGCAGCAGAGACAACACCTGGGCATAAGGGACAAGAAAGATCCTCTTGGAAGATTAGTTCAGTGATTTGGAAATTTGTGTGTTTGAGAATCAATGATTCAATGGTGTTAAAGGGTGTAGGGCCTCTGAGATCTTGGCTGAGAATGAGGACAATGGGAACCTAGGGTTTACACCACTGAGAATGGCCCCATCTACTGCTAGCCGGTGATTCTATATCTCATGCTGGGAAAGTCTGGGCTCCCCAGCTCTGCATCCGAATTCATTTTGGTCCATTCCACATAATAATAGCTTAGAAAGCACACCCATTTTTGTCATTGTCTAATAATAGTCTTTACAAACCACATTACACAAACACATTTGGTTTATTTATTTTAAAAGTTATTTTACATTTTTATTTTATGTGTGTTTTATTTGCATGTTTAGTTTTGCACCACATTTGTGTGTGGTGCCCTTGGAGATTGGATGAGAGCATTGGGTAGATGCCCTAGAACTGGGGTTTGAGAAAATGATGAGCCCTGGGAACCAAACCTGGGTCACCTGCGAGGGCAACAAGTGTTGAGCCATCTCTCTGGTCTCACATTTTGTTTAAAAGTAAGAGCCAGAAGATTCCGGATTTTGCTGTGATGCTGTCACCCAGAAACAACAGAAGCTATAACTATAAAGTTTCACCAACATGACAGCCTATACATGAACTTAACATGTCAATAGACATGTCAAACTGCATGTGGAAAAGCTCACAAGTACTACATAAATAATGTATAAATAAAGCTGAATAAAGCTCGGATCAGGAGAGGTGGTCCTCCCCAGGAAAGAGCACAACAATTAGTTGTTCAGTGCCAAATGGTCAGCCTTGAAAACATAGATAAAAGTAACATTATATGGAATCAAATTATATTTAAAAATTCCATATATATACAAATACATACATGCTTGTAATAACAATTGATGAACAAAGAGATATGAATTTGAAGGAAAGTGGAGACGGGTGTGTGGGAGAGTTTGGAGGGGCGAAAGGGAAGGGAGAAATGTAATAAAAGTACAATCTCGAAAACAAACAGTAAAAATTAAGCAAAACGATATGTGAATTACTTTAATTTTTGCATAGAATTTGTATTATGTTGAGAATTTTATTTTACAGATAATATAGCCAATGCATTTTCACTAAAATTTAATATTATATGGACAACTTTGCCTTCATAAAGATTATCAATTCCCTAAACAGCTCATTAGCGTTCAAAGATTCTTGGTTGCTGGGTTATTTATAGCTGCAACCAAAGGCCAACTTTGTACCACCAAGCCCTCAAATACATTAGTTTGTATTACAAGTCACCCTCACAATTAACATATTTTCAATAAAATAGAGAGCATGCTTTTGATCAATAATGGACTGACAGAGACCTAAACGCAGCTTGTATGTGGTAGTTGCAAAATATATTGACAAAAATGGTACTAGATCGATGCTGTATTGTGCTCCTACTGCCCCAGATTCCAAAGATGGACAACATACTGGTTTCCCCACGGAGGCAGACTCTGTGTCCATCACTCAGGCCTCTCTCCCCAGTTAAATTAGGTCCTCAACAAAAAAGGCAGCAATAAGCTACCTGCAGCAAGGAAGTAAAAAAGGTTTGTGCTCCTGTTTCACCTAGGCTCTTCCTTCTTCCCTCTGTCCCAGCTTCAGAAACAAGGGTCTTTAGGACCTTATAACTCAGATTTTAGTAATGTCTTGGTAAATTAAGACTCTATCATAAATTAAATCAAATAACCACACAGGTCTTTGCTTTCAAAATGAAGAATGAGGCTCTGTTTCTTATTCTCCTGGCAGAAACTCATTTGTTCATAAACATTCAACAGATGGTTTGTATGTATTCATTGTTAAAACCTCAGCGACTTAAATGCATACATTTAAATTAATCAAAATACTGGAAAATCACGAGTTTACATTTCTCTTTGATGTTTCACTTTAAAATAAATGAACAAATGGAACACAGTAAATTCTTTTATGAAAGTATTATGTCTCAGTCCTGTCACATTTTCTGCTCAGCCAAATTGTGTTTTTTTTTCTGCCATCCTATGATTTTATTTTTTCAGGTTGTGATATTTAATAAACTATCTCATATTAGAAAATGCCTAAGCCTTGAAGCATAAACAAGCTAATAGCCGGTATAAAACCACTATCCCAAAGCAAACATCTTTAAAATCCTTTGATATACTTTTGTTTCTTCGGTGGATTTACATATCTTCATGAGGGTATAGTTTTTTTCTTTTATTTTGTCACAACATAGAGTTCATTTTAGACATTCAGTCTGCATCTTGATTTCTTTTAACAACATGCAATATTTCACCAGCATTTAATATCACATTAGAGAGTGGAATTAAATTATGCTTTCAAACTATATTTCTATTCGTCTTAGTCTGGGTAGTCTGAGGAGCAGAAGCCAAGAAAGGATTAAAGTTGCAAGATTTTATTAGAAATGTCTGTGTAAGAGAAAATAGGAAGGGAGCCAAACCTGGCTTACATAGCAGTCATTGCCATTTAAGCACAGCCAAGATTGGGTTGAGCTTAGAATCTCACCTCCTGGGTCCTTAGTTGGGAGCAAATCTTGAGAGGTGTGGTTTCCAGGGGAGATGAAATCAAGGATTTTATTCTCCCCTAGTTCAATGTTCTCGGCTGTAAGGCTGAGCAATAGCTCACATGTCAGTGATGTGTGATTCCTCTCTGTATGCGGTGAATATGTTTTATTACCATTGGTTAGTAAAGAAGCTGCTTTGGCCTATGGCAGGGCAGAATATAGGTAGGCAAGAAAACTAAACTGAATGCAGAGATAAAGAAGGCACTATCAGGCAGATACCATGTAGCTGCTGAACGAGAAAGATGCCAGAATATTACTGGTAAGTCACAGCTTCATGGCGGTACATAGATGAATAGAAATGGGTTAATTTAAGATTCAAGAACTAGTTAGAAATATATCTGAGCCATTGGCCAAACAGTGTTATAATTTATGTAGTTTCTGTGTAATTATTAGGATCTGAGCAGCCAGGAAACGAATGCAGAGTCTCTGCTTACGTAACAGAGATTGTTTTCAGCAACTATTGTGCAGCTGTGATTAGTTTAAGTGTCAGAGATGAGAAAAATTTTTGGATCATGGATGAAACAAACTTGTGCAAACATTATTTAATTATCTAATACTTTAAAATAGTTATGTCAAAAGTTAGAATAACACCTGTGGTTTATTTACTTTAGTGTGTCTAGTTATAAGAAGGGTAAAATAGCACTTGTAGCCATCTTTAGGTGTTTCAAAATGTATATTCAGTTTGTATTTGACCACAGTTTATAGAAGAAGGATGTAACACATTCCTAAGTCTTCATCCTCTCAACTTACTTTATATGCAGAAGTATTATATCATGTTTGAAGGTAATATTGTCATTAAGTTAATATTAAAATTCTTTCAAATACATATTTTCTTATTAGTAGGTAGTATACAATTATAAACAATAGTGTTCTCATCACAAAGAAACCAACCTCAAGAGCAAGTCTCTTTGCAAAAGAATAAACTAGATTCTGTTTTTCATAAAACTTATACATACACACTTTAACTTTATTTAGTGAGAATCCAGGCTTTTTAAAATATAAGAAACAGACAACCCCTGACTTGGAGCCAGGTCTACGGTAAGGATCACAATGTGGCTATATGCTTTGAACATTTTTATTAAGGCTCAAGGACAATTTTATTAGAGTTTAAAAGTCAAACCTGCAGGGCAGGCGAGCTGTAAATCTCAGCAGCTGCCTGGAGGAGAACCGAGGAGAGAAGGAAAACAAGGTGTGCCATTTAAGCTAGCATGAGGTCAGACACGTGGTGAACAAGCCCCCATCTGGTGGGAGGAAGCTCTAGAGAAAGCATAAGGGAGTCCCAAGTAGCAGAAAAAGCATATATAGGTCCTGGCCTGTTGAAATAGGAGCGGCGGAGCTGTGTCCCCAGCACCCGGCCACCTGCACGGCTAGCTTTATACCCTAAATAATTACACGGAAACTGTATTCTTTTAAACACTGCCTGGCCCCATTAGTTCCAGCCTCTTATTGGCTAGCTCTTACATATTAATCTAACCCACTCTTACATATTAATCTAACCCATTTCTATTAATCTTTGTAGCCCACGAGCTGGCTTACCAGGAAAGATCTTAACCTGCGTCTGTCTGAAGTGGGAAAATCGTGGCGACTCACTGATTCAGCTTCTTTCTACCAGCCTTCTGTTCTGTTTACTCCACACACCTAAGGGTTGGCCTATCAAGGGGCCTAGGCAGTTTCTTTATTCCTTAACCAATGAAATCAACAGATTGATATATGACACTCCCACATCACTGGCCAATGTCTGGAAGAAAGAAACAGAAAAAAGAAAAAGGAACTTTGTGCCTTTGTGTCTCAGACCTCAGGAAGCTGACGGACACCACTGAACCTCTTGACAGCTCACTGGGATTGCCTTAGGAGCTGGGAGCCCTGGAAAGGAGAACTAATTTTGTCTGTCGCTTTAGCATGGGTCAGGGGGAGTCCTCTGTCCTTTGGCCAGGTGAGAGATTTGCCCAAATGTTAAGTCTCCACCCAGGCCAGATATTTTATTCTCTTGACCAGAATGATTTGTTTTTTAAACTTAATGGACCTTTTATTTTATTTTATTTTATTTTATTTTATTTACTAATCTATGACTCCCCACTCTGAAAAGGTAAACCTAAAATAATTTAAGAACCTGGTCAGACATCAGAGTCACTCAAATATTGCTTGTATTTTTTGTTTTTGTCAAGGATGAGATTGTCAAGAGCCCCAAGAACACTTCTGGTTTTTAGCTAAGAAAGAAACTGGTTACTTTGGGGTAGGATAAGGTGGGGTCTTTTTACCCTAAACTGCCTAGACAGGTTCTACCTCCTGTTACCTACCATTTTTTTCTCTGAAGAGGTAATTCTTACTGATGTTATGGAATTGAGATGATGACCAATCTGCCCCTTTCAAATTGAATGGGTGTGTCAGGCATGGTTTTAGGGTACCTCTCCAGTGGACCTATCTACAAGACCTGAAAATGGCATTAGTGGTTTTATTTGTATAACTGCTTGATATAGGGAGAAAAGGTAATGTGTGACTGGAACCTTGAGAGGCATTTGAGAAAGAAGTGAAGTCAAGAATCATTAGCATCATCAGTCCTAGGGGACCAGGAGAAGTCAAGAACAAAGAATAACTTTTTAATGCCCAAAGCAAAGTCCATTAGATAAGTTTTTGGGAGGGCTCATAAGAGTACGATCCATTGAGATCTTGGTAGGCCTTCATTTGGCTTCCAAGTCTGCACTTGGGAGTGAATAACCCAGGATCTCCTTTCAGGCACATTGATAGCTTTTGGAGTGACTAGAACCAAAATGTGACAGCCTTCTCAGCCTGCTTCTTGAGAAGAGAGAATAAATTTATCCATAATTTAATTTTTAGGTTGAAAAAAAATAGTGGCACTGTCTCTTGCTGCTGTGGGAAAGAGCTGCAATATTGAAGTGAGACAAGGGCATGGTGTCCTATGTCTGCGTTACATTTTCATTATCAAGAAGAAGTAATAATTACCTAGATAACATCTTAAGTCTAATATCTGGGAGTGTGGCCCCTTGGACTGTTAAGAAACACCAATCAAGCTGCTGTGTAGTGGCACATGTCTTTAATCCCAGCCCTTGGGAGGTAGCAGCAGGTGTATCTCTGTGAGTTTGAGGCCTGCCTGGTCTACAAATCTAGTTCCAGGACAACTAGCATTGTTACACAGAGAAACCCTGTCTCAAAAAAAGAAAAAGAAAAATTTAAATAAAGAAAAGAAACACCAATCATTGTAATATTTGTTTATACTTTCCTGTTCAGTGTTTGAGACCAAAATTAATCTCCCTGCCATCATTGAGGCTAGCTGAGGTTATGTTCCTCAGAAGTCACTTGAGTCTAGCAGGGATTGGAGTCTCCCCTAGTCTTGTAACAGTTGTTTCTCATGTTTACAAGGACAAGCCAAAGGCTTTGATTGAAGGCATGGAGGTAATCTTTTCTCAGTGGTGACCCTTTTCTTTGTAGACTGGCTAAGGATTAGAGTCTACCCAAGGGGCTCTCCAAGGCTACCTGAACAAGGGAGAAGGTAACTCCCATTGTCACAGGACATTTAAAGAGATGTCCCATAGCTTTTTGGGGTCAAGTTGAGCTCGAAGGGCCAGGAGTAACATATTGTCCCACTGGATCTCATTAATCACATTAGTATAGTCTTCCAAGTATGGTTAGTGAGCACCCAGGTCAACTGTTGCCGTCTGCTCCTTTTAACTGTGGTATAATATTTAGATAAAGTGTGGGCAAAACCCAAACACATTTGAATAAAGTTTGATTAGTCTTATGTTTTTGTTCTTTAAGTTGGTCCTTATAATTTTGAAGAGAAGATCAACAGCTCCCTTGACTTAAGAAGACATCTGATTGAGTTTTGGTCATAGACATTTTAAGGCTATATATATCATTTCCAAATCTCATATTTTTCACATATCTTAGAAACTTTCTCAGACTTTCGTAACTTGCATAAGCTTTTCATCTTTCTTTCTCATCTGGAAATATTTAGTCATGTTTATCTTCAAACTCAAATCCTTCTTTCCTGAAAGATTTTCGATTTTACATTGCCACATTTTCTTCTAGTTACTGTTTATTTTTATTATTAATACCACAACACATAGTTACATTAACAGACAAAATATCAGTCTGTTGTGAGAATATTCTCTTGTGGTGGGGAGAGAGACAAAGCAATCTATACACTACACTTCATTTTCCTAATATATATAAAGGAACAAACATTTTTTAATGAGGCATGGAATTTATATGATAATCAAAATCATTCGATATGAGTATCATCATGCGACATGCAAAGATACAGAATGGTCTCCATACACATGCCTAATTCGGAAGAAAGCCACCTGAAAAGTTAGCTGAGTGTGCCTTTTGTATCTGTTTTTACATCAGCAGCAGCACCACAAGGGGAAAGACCCATCTTCGCTGAGACAGAATTTTCTCTAAAATTGATTTTAAGCCAAGGAAACTTGAAGCAGATTTAATTACGCTGCAGTGTTTGTGAGTTGACCACCAAGAGCTCTGTCTTCCACTCATCAATGTCACTCCCTGTTGAATATGGAAGTGGCTTTTCCAGGTTCAGTGGTTGGCTGTACCATCATTTAAATGAGGGTCAATTTCTATGCCTCCCACCTTTAAGCAGCGTAATATTTCACAGCAAAAGCATATATGCTTTCCATTATCATGTAATTCTCTGCCCCGTATTGATGATAAAATATTGACTCTAGGTTGGAAGTATATTTTTAGACCCATCTATCTCTCTCCTACAGACAGAAAGTTTTGCCTCACAGTGTGAAGATGTTAACAGTAGATATGAGTAAATGACAAATACACAGCGATTTTATCACTCGGGGAAATGAATGCTTTCATAAAGAATATTTTTAAGATCTGTTTAGCACTGAGCTTTATGTCTTTGTGGGAAATAGGTATCACTTGGTGTACCTCCGTTCAAAGCGCTAGTCTATAACATAGTAAAGAAGGGTAAGGCTGGGGAGCAGGTGGGTGTGTGCCAGGTGGTTGGTGCCCCGTGAAAGGATCATAGGATTTTTCTGTGAAATATTAACCACCTACAACACCCTTTAGGCTGATAAAGGCCAAGCCTGTGAATATTTAACTCTCACTATGTTTACTTTCCTGATAGTGAATCACTTTCATATATGAAATACAGCCTATTGCTTATTATTAATTAGATTTCAGTTGATCTTTAACATTTAGTAGTTTTCAATAGGGATCCATGTAATTTACATGGTAATGCGCATTTAAAATGTGAGAACACTGGGAACAGGTTCGGAAAGACTCTTCTTAGCCGTCTAGCTCAGCCATTCAATGCTCTGTTGCAGATCCGTTTCATGCTGGGGGCTCGTGGGCGTTCAATGAAATGTATGAAGCCTTTTATCCTCATGTAGGCAGGCTCCACTTTTGTGGAAGATAAAATGCCACCATAAGAGAAGAAGGCAGAGCTGGTTGACAGACACGGGACCTCTTTCAGGTCCATAGCACGGGGAGAGCTGTGTGTCCAGTGACCAAACAGAGGAAAAACGGGGGAACGGCTACAGAAGAAGTGGAGGAGTAGGTGGCGAGGCTCCATAACCAAGGGACAGCAGGACACCAGACAACACCTGCTGGAAGAATGAGGAATCAAACAGTAGGTCTCTAGTCAGTCTGCTTCCAGCTGCCTCTGGACATCCCTGATGGGCAGAAGTCCTGATTGCCTGTTCAGAGACGCTGATGGCTGAGGCAGGTGGCTATCTCTTGGAGAGATATATAGTGTCTTTGAATTAGTGCCTTGTAAAAGACCTGTGTGATAAGAACACAGACTTATCTTCTGTGGCTCTCCTCAAAGCTCCCAGGGTTTTAACCAAACACACAGCTCTCTGTTCCTCGTTGCTTGAGTTTATGAGCTAACATTGAGTACAGGTAGAGAAAGATAAACTAGAAAGGGGATCTGGGACTAATATATGACATGCGATCTTGATACGCTTAAAGTTAAGACATCGTTCATGAAACTGTTAGGAAAACACAGATCGGCTTGGCCTTTGAATCAAGGAAATGACATAATGAGAGCTTCATGAACACAGGTGCAATAGAGATATGGCAAGATATGCGTTTTAATCACAAAGACTTGGGGGGTAAGACTGGTTTTATTGGATTCCTTTCCTAGTTGTAGCTCTGACCTTCTTAATTTTGAACATCAGTAGTCTCATCTATACAGTGGGGATAAAAACTACTACCGAGCTGGGAGCATTACATGAGATGATGCCTGTCATGTGCTTGGCCACATGACACACAAAGATGCTGTTTAATACACATGTACTGTTGTTTTATCATGAGTTGGCTGGGAGATTAAAGAATAGTGATGGAGGTCGAAAGACCAGAAAGGAGTCTATGTATGCAATATTGTAAGAAGAATATAGTTATGATAAGTAAGGCCTATGGTCAAAAAAATTGTGAAGTGTAAGTAAAAAAGAACTGTAAAGTTTAAACTGGAAGACATAAAAGCAGCAGGATTTGGTGTAAGTTTAGAGGGTGAGGATGGAGACATGATTTTTTTTCCTTTTTTTCTTTTTTATTTTTTTTATTGAAAAAAAAAAGTTTCTGCCTCCTCCCAGCCTCCCATTTCCCTCCCCCTCCTCCCAATCCTCTTCCCCTCCCCCTCCTCCCAATCCTCTTCCCCTCCCCCCACTCCTCTCCCCCTCCCTCTCCAGTCTGAAGAGCAGTCAGGGTTCCCTACCCTGTGGAAAGTACAAAGTCTTCCCCCCTCCATCCTGGTCTAGGAAGGTGAACATCCAAACTGGCTAGGATCCCACAAAGCCAGAACCTGAAGTAGGATCAAAACCCAGTGCCATTGTCCTTGGCTTCTCAGCAGCCCTCATTGTCCGCCATATTCAGAGAGTCCGGTTTTATCCCATGCTTTTTTAGTCACAGTCCAGCTGGCCTTGGTGAGCTCCCAATAGATCAGCCCCACTGTCTCCGTGGGTGGGTGCACCCCTTGTGGTCCTGACTTCTTTGCTCATGTTTGGAGACATGATTTCTACACAGGCCCATGGGAATTGCTTGCTGTGTTGGCAAGCAGATCATATGGGTTTCTCTTTCACAGTCTGTGTGACACCTTACACCTGAACTTCATTCCATACCTGTGTCCTTCCTTCCATGAGTGTTGCGGTGGTAAGTTGTTAGGTAACTAAGCCTTTGGGCTGCTTTCCTTCCTGGTCTCACTCTTCCAATATCCTTATTCTTTCTTCTAGGCCATCACCTAAAAGTGACTACTTTCATTGGAATGTTCATCTTACACCTTGGCCCTGAAAGAAATGTAAGAGTAGAGAAGGAGAAAGGTACAGGAGGAGTCAGAAGACAATGCGTTTGAGACATTTTAAGGCACTGATGCCTTTGAAACAGTCATACTCAGATGACCTAGAAAGAGCTGGAACAGAAATGAAATGGTCTTAAACAGGAGATTAATAAATAATTGTGCTCTAGTAGTCTAGATTGGCCAGTAAATTATACAAATGAGATATCTGAAATCTCAGAAAAAAAGATGTTCCCTCAAAGATAGCTCATAATGTGAAATGTTTGGAAACACTAACAAAATGCATTTCAAAAGCACATCTAGAAAACTGTGATCAGAAAAGCAGGTGATGTCAGTGGAAGCTGGAAGATAAGATTTTTGTTTTGAAAGAAAGCCTGATATTTTTTACTAACATGCAAATCCTTTTGGGAAGAATGAGTTTCATCTTCATAATAGCCGAGGAGTCTCACACATAATAAAAATATGTTTGGTAATTAATATGACTTCTTACCTTCTGCTGTGAGGATATAGAACCTGATGTTTTGAAATTAAAGGATAAAGACTAACATAGCAATTAATCTACCACAGAAAGTATTTTATGTTCTCTGATTGATTAATTCCACGCCTATGTTTGCTATAAAGCAGATTTATATTGCGAAGATATAAGCCATGCTGTGCCCCTGCTTAATCTGTTTTTGTAGCAAAAAGGAAAGTGAGTAATTTTGAATGAGAAGGAGGGACATACACAGAAACCCACATACATAGCGCCCTTTTGTCTTCTTTCTCTTTGCCAACATCGGTTCACTAAAATTCTCTTTCCCTACCTTATCAGTGCCTTGAGTTGAAAAAAGTTGTCACCTTGGCCATATCATCATGAATAATTGCTTTGAGTGTCACTTTAGTTTTCCTTCTTTGAAGTTAGAGATAGCATAGAGAAGTCAAGCTTTTAGTTCTCCCACATTGTGATATAGTCTCAACCTACAGGCAGTCAATAGTTTATTTACTGTAGTAGAATTTGACGACTTTTCCTTCTTTTTTTTTTCAAAAAATAACTAAACTTCTTAGAAAATTTATACTGTCCTTTGGGTTTATAATGAGCTGTAACTTGCAGAGCCAAATATGTTCAGGCAAACTTGCTCTACACTCTTCTAGAATTAAGAAAAACTGGCTTTGTTGTTGGAAATAGGAGAGTTGGATTTCCTTACATCTAATAACATCAGCCCATTAAAAAAAAGTCAGGAAGATTGTTGTTTTAGATACATTTATTATTTAAAAATAATTCCCAATCAAGATCATACATTTCCTTCCAGTGTTCAGCACCCGTTGACTGGTTCTCAATGCCCTGTTGCTTCCAGAAGTATCTTATTTTTACATTGTCTACTGTTGTACTAAGTCAATTACCACGTTGTCTTTTCTCATTTATACAAAGCCATTAAACCAGTGTCTTGCCCTGTGCAGAGACAATAAGCAATCTCTGACAGTTTTCTACTTAATTACATGCTTCGTTGGATGCTTCTTGATTGAAAATATTTTCTCATAATCTCTTTTGTTTTATGCTCATGATTTCACCCACATAACACACAGGGATGATAAAAAAAGACGTGATTGAACATGATGGCTTTAGTGGGGAGTATCTTTACCTGCCAAGTCTTTGAAATACAGAGCTCACTTGCCCTTTACTGTCAGGCCAGGATGTTAGATCCAGGTTGTCCCCCATAGGTCACTGAATGTTTAATGTTCCAGGAGACAAAGCTTAATGCTTGGGCTAGGGTTTCTCTGGAAGCTGCTCTTTAGAGGCCAAACACCTGCTTTCACTGGCCTTTTCTGATGCTTGGGGAATGCAAAGTGACTGTAACACTTTTATTTAGAATTTTATTTCAATTTTCTATCCTTTGGTCTTTGGGTCACTAATTAGTGAGTTCTTACAGTGTGCTGGCAGACCAGGAAGCTATCAAAGTACCTCTGAAAAGGAATAACGGAAAATCTCTGCCTAACCACTAAGTCTGTTTACTGGATCCAGAAAAATATCAAGCTATAGTTGAACAAAGAGATGCTTAACATGGAAGATGTTTTGAACTTCTATTCTTACATGCCTGAACTCTTGACTTTTTATTTACTTATTTTTAGCTTGGCAACCACCTTCCAACCATGGCGTGATAAATGTGGCTGGTAGGAACCTGATATCACGAGAAGATTCTGTTGCGTTCTATCTGCCTCTATTCCCTTTCTTGCTAAATTTTTCCACTAGAAGAACTCCTAAGTTTTTTCAAATCATTATTTTGCTTAACATGTTAAATTTTATAAAATAAAATCCCTCAAGGAAGCAATAACAACAGAGCACTTATTCATAACCTGATGTGTTATCAGTGTACACATACACAGTGCAGCTTTCACAAAAGCCTCAGGACAGGGAAGAACCCCAGAGAACTATTCATTCAAACATCTCATTTTACAGATATTAAAAATGAGCTACGGGAGTGAAATGACTTCTTTCCATGATTCTTATTGTTAGAAATGGCATTCGAACACAGCTTTAGTTCAGAGTTCCCAGTACCCTGCTCATGGGTCCTTTCTGGTAAGTTTTGAAAGAAAGAAAAGATTGGCCTAAGGGGACAGAGGCCGGAGACAATACTGAGATTAATACTACTATAAGTATTCTGGGAACTGGATTGGCAGAACAGTGTGTTCATGATTCCATTTGTTCCTTCTAGGTACCAGATAGTTGTTTCAAGTACTTTGCGCTCAAAATTATGTGATTGTCTTTTCAATACTAAACTTTCAATTTTTTCACTCACTGGACATACAAAGTTTACTAAAAGTCCTCATGCAACATAAATAAATAAATAAATGAATAAATAAATAAATAAATAAATAAATAAATAAATTGATGAATAAAAACAGGTGCTTCACTTTTGTGCCTGTACACATAAGTGGCTGTACTATGCTTACCTGAGTCCTTGGGCCTCGAGTGACCTGTGCAATGTGAAGTGATGGGTGAAGTCAGGGGGGAAAGAATTAGGCTTAACAACAGTAGATGAAGAAGGAACCTGAGATTATCCTTAAAACCCAACCAGGATTTGAGTGTGCTAATAAGAGCTAGCAGGATAAGAGTGCTCATTGAAAGTGAATGTTTGGGAGTGTGTAAAGATTTGGAGGATAGGGGAGCTAGAATTGTTGAGATGGAGTAGACCCTGCTGGGGGATATCTATAGGTGTGTCATTGTGAGTAGGACTGATTCTACAGAATGTTGCTGAGTACAGAAATTATTGGGGGGAGATGAAAGTAGAACATATGGGGAAAGATGACTAGAATTGGGGAGCATTTGGGGGATGTGGAAACCAAGTACAATGGAAACTCCCTGGAATCTACAGGGGTGACACTAGCTAGGACTCCTAGTTATGAGAGGTAAGGAGTCTGAACTGGCCATCTTCTGTAACCAGGTAAGGCTTCCAGTGGAGGGACACCAACCCAGTCACAAAACCTTCAACCCATAATTTATCTTGCCTGCAAGATGTGCTGGAGTAATGGTGACACAGAACTTGTGGGAGTAGCCAACCAATGACTAGTCTAACTGAAGGCTGGGCCATGACTGGGAGCCCATGCCCAATACTGCCTAAATTGCCAGAATCAAGAAGCTGGGTGGCTGAGAGAACTAGGGTAGAACCAAACAAGACTGACAACAACAACAACAACAAAGTCAATGAAACAATTTTTCATTATACTCTGCTATACTCATAGTTAGGTGCCTAGCCCAGTTGTCACCAGAGAGGCTTTATCCAGCAACTGATGGGAATGAATAAAAAGACTCACAATCAAATATTAGGCTGGAGATCAAGGAACACTAAGGAATATGGGAAGAGAAGATTTTAAGAGCCAGAGGTGTCAAATACAACAGGAGAACATGGCCTAAAGAATCAACTTAGTAGGGAATATAGGTGCTCACAAGAGACTGAACCAAAAATCACAGAGCCTGCATGGGTTTATGCTAGGTCCTCTGAATGTATATTACAGTTGTGTACATTGGTATTCTTGCGGGGGCTCTTAACAGTGGCAGTGGGGATGTCTCTGACTCTTTCACCTGCTCTTGGGAGCCTCATATCACTGATTTGTGGCTAGGCTTACCACAACTTGATATTCCATATTTGGTTCATATACTTGGCAGGCTTGCTCTTTTCTGAAGGGAAAGGAGGAAGAGTGGATCTGGGATAGAGGGAAGGTGTATTGGGGTAACTGGGAGTAGTTCAGGGAGGGGAAACTGAGGTCAGGATGTATTGTATGAAAGAAGAATAAATTTAAAAAAAACGAAAAAGAAAAAAAAAGAAATGGCTCTGTGAGTACAAAACTCTAGGAAAATTCATTCTGATGTCTTAGATTTGACTGGGAGAAGTGAAACTATAAGAAGAGGATTCCAGAATACCCAAGATATGAAATAATAACCTGGAATCCCTGTGAAGAGTGGAATAAATCTGTGAAAGATAACACAGGGATTATAGTGAGAATGATTTCATGAAGGACAAGGAAGCGCGGCCTCACGAACTCAAGCTGAGAAGGAGACTAGTGCTATGTATTTAAAATGCTCTGGGAGAGTGAAAGATGCCATGAGAGAGAGAGAGACAGAGTGTGGAGCAATTTTAAAATGCTCTGGGAGAGTGAAAGATGCCATGAGAGAGAGAGACAGAGTGTGGAGCGATTTTCTTTGTTAGGGGAAAGGGAAGGTAGAAAGAGAGAAGCAGAGAGGGAGACCAGCCTCTGGGGACAGGAGCAGCAGAAGAGAAGAAAGAGCCAGAGAGAGTGGGAGGAGACAGAGAGAGAAGCAGAGGGAGAAGAGAGAGAAAGAAAGGGGGAGGGAGAGAGAGAGGGAGAGAGAGAGAACAAAAGAGAGAGAGAGAGAGAGAGAGAGAGAGAGAGAGAGAGAGAGAGAGAGAGAGATGGGAGGTGGCAGGTACCTTTCAAAAGAAAGTAGTCAGTGCACACAGGAGGTGCTCTTAGTGGCTGCAGCTGAGGACATAGCCTGTCAGGACCCCAAAGGCAGGCCAGAACAGACTCCTTAATACTAACAGCTAACATTAGTGATGAGTGTTATAAACATGGAATTAAAATACAGCAGCGCTTGGTGAAATGCTGACTGTCAAGGATGAAAGCAGAGGAAAGTAATTTGTAGTCGCAGACTTCAGACCACCCTCAGTGTATGTGTCGTTATTCCTGGCTGAGCCGGGAATGTTTTTCTGAGTGATGAGGGTTGTACTTTCATTTGTCTGTCCCTAGAACTTATGCAAATACCAGGTGCTCCGTCAGACAAGGCGACGAATGTTGTTATCGTAAAAGTGTGAGGTGAGCTTAGCCGGAAGAAAAGTAAGATTTAGGAATTCTGTCTTTAAAGAAACAGCAGGAATATCACCTAGAAATACCTTAAATTTTAATGCAAAGAGTCAATCTTGAATCATGTTAGGCCCAATGAGGAACAAATTACAACAGTGGGAATAGAGGCTGGGTGACATAATGAGAATAGGGAATGAAGGAGGGCCGGGTAGAAGGTTTGACGGTAACTGTCAGCACTCAACAGTATTGTCTATTGTCTAAATAAGAGCAAATGTATGCAGGTGTCTGGCTCACCATGGAGTTTAGGGACTTACATTAGCCCAGAAACTTGGAGTGATTTCTTAATTTATGTGACGTGTCTTCTTTCTGACCAATGAAAGGGGATAAAATGTAAGACCCAAAAAATTTAGAGAAAGTTACAAAAGCAAAAGGAAAGACAAAACCTCAAAACACCCTTTTAGCTGAAACAATGTGAATTTGAGTAAGAGACAGAATTTCTATTACTGTTTTTTTCTATTAATAATATATGAGAGCAAGGCCAATAGAGAATATAAGAGAGTAGATTATGAGAAAATGTGATTGGAATGTCTGGGAGATCAAATTATCTTTTCATTACTGCATTTTAAAAAGATGGACATTTCAGAGGCTAAAGTATGTTCTGTTTTTTCTGGGGACTCATATTGTTAAAAGCCCATTATAGCTGCTTCTTTCTTGATATTAATGTACTTGCTAGGACTGGTGAATCATGGCTGAGGACTTTGCAGAACAAATCAGAAAGCATTTAATGAAGATTAGGGCTGAATTGTGCAAGAGCATAGAAGAGCGATGGCCTTGCACTGTGACATCTTTCAAAGCCGTGAGCACTTGACTGACCTGGAGCCCAGACCCAGGCCCTGTGGCTGCAGGGTGAGCTGGCCATAAATAAGGGTTACCAAGATGGGGAGAGATGTGGCTGGACCATGTAGCTCTTGTTTGTAAGCCCTATTTCAGGAGTTTGGACTTTCCTAAGAAATAATGAGAGCCATTCTCTGTTTATCTGGATGTAGGGTGGTGATTGAATTAGCACAGATGTTGATGGAAAGCAGACAGGCAATGTAGGGAAGAAAGCCAAGACTTAGGCCATGAAGAGAAAGGAAACTGCAGATTTGAACTTAGATAGAAAATAAGACATTGTGTAAATTAGGACAGCCAAGAATCCCTCACAGACCGGGACATGGTAGCCTATATTTTTAATCCCAACACTAAGGAAGTGGAGGCAGAAGGACTAAGAATTCAAGGTCAACTTTAGCTATATAGGTAGTTCCAGGCCAGCTTCAAATCCATGGGTCTATATCTCAAAACCAAAACCAAAAACTCCAGTGGTTTTAACAAGTAGGTGTGTGAGGGTGCTGCTGTCTGCGGGAGCACAGTGGAGGAAACACCATATCTGGTGCATGCTTTGAAACTTCAAAAAGCTAAGTTTGATGCTAAGCACATAGCATTAAATTTACCATGTTCACCATTCCCATTCATGAGCCGTGTTTAGATCCATTCTTACTGCTGTGCAACTAAATACCAGGAGCTTTACCTTGCAGATCTAAAACTTGCTCAGCTAATTAAGCAGCAAATCTCCACTCTCTCTATCAACTACCGTTCTGCTTTCTGTCTCTCTCAATCTTTTCAGTACTTCTCCTAGGAGGAGTCAAACAATTGATTGGTGTCTTTCATTTAACATAGTATCCAGGACTCACCAGTAGAGCGTGTCCGAACCAAGAATGTCCTTTCTTTCAAAGGTTCAACAGTCTGTGCCTAAGCCACATTTCTTCATATATCGATGGGCGGTTGGCTTATTTTATTTCACCTTTTGGCTATTATGAATAATAGTGCTATAATCATAGGTCTACAAATACATCTTTAGCATTTTGCTTTTAATTCTCAGAAGTGGCATTGCTGTAGCACATGGCAACTGTGTCTGTTGCTCTCAGAGAAATCGGCGTACAATTTTCTGTATGGGCCACACCACTTTATCACCGCCAACAGGGAACAATGATTTTAATTGTTCACACTTTCATTACTATCACTTGTTATTTTCTGGCTTTCCTTTTCTTTTCCTTTTCTTTATACAGTAGCTATGTGAAGTAGATATGAGATGGTGTGTCTCATTGTACTTACGGGATATGGTTTGACGGAGTTTCAGGTATTGGAAACGGTACAAGTAAGAATTGAGGAATTTTTTATTTTTAAATTTTTAATTAGCATACAAAATAGTAGGCTTCACTTTGGCACTTTACTTTAAAAATTATGGCCTGGGGAGGATCAATCATTCCTTTTTGAGGGTGTGGCTGCTTGGAGGCTTCCCAGGCTCCAGTGGGTGGCCCCATATTCATACATATATTCGAGACACTATTGGACTTAATGGATTATTAAAACAAGAAAATGGCACAAAATTGTGAATGATGTCTGATGTAGGATGAGGACAGATATAGCTGCATTTCATTGTATATGTGTATTAAATTCTCAAAAGTAATGAGGAAAAAAATAGAAGAATAAATGCAAGTTTCTTTTATTGCATTTATTTATTTAGAAAAAAGGTACCATCACCAAAAGAAACTGAACACCTCTACAAATGAGGGATGAATGGCCTATGAAACACAAAATCCAAATAAAAAATGATAAAAAAATGAATAAAGCCATAGAAACCATGCTGCTTAGCAACCTTGTAAGAGAGTGGGTCAGACAAAGAGACTCCACAGAAACCAGCAAGCTCTGTGCAGGGAACCTCTAGATTCTTCTGAGAATTCTGGAACTGGATTTTGCAAGTGCCACTGCTCTGCAGGGAGCCCCAGGAAGTCCAGCCCAAAGTGCCATTGGCAGTAGAGACCTTCAGTGTGGACCGATTCTTGGAGCAAAATATAAAACAAATAGGACAGTAGTTCTAGGAACTCAGGAAAGAGAAAGTCTAGCTGAAAAGGGAGAAATGAAAATTCTAGACTCAAGGAAAGGTCAGCCTTTAAGTGGTGATAGTACCCACCTTTAATCCCAGCACTCAAGAGGCAGAGACAGAACAATTTTTCGAAACCAAGGCCAGCTAGTCTACAGAGGGAGTTCCAGGACAGCCAGGGCTGTTACATAAAGAAACCTTGTCTTGAAAAAATCAAACAAAATAAAGAGAAAAAACAAGCAAACAACAATGACAGCAAAAAAAACTGAAAAGGCATAGAAGCCTCCAGACAGGAGAACAGATGTCAAAGTGTTTTGATTGTAGTTCAAGGAGATTCATGTTTAGACTTCTAGACTACAGGACTGTAGCTCAAATTTATGTTGCTTTGGGGTAGTAACCTTGTGGGTTTACCATGGCAACCATAAAAAACAGAGTTATTTAGATATAATTTTACCTTTGCAGGATTCACATTGGACATTAATGTCAAAATCTATCCAAAAAGCTTCATTTAATGAAGTAGATATCAAAATATTGACCCAATATATGTGGTCTACACATTTACTTTGCATAATAAGAGACTTTACCAAATCATCTTCATTATCTGCACAAAATCTAGTGATACACGGTCCATTTTATTCTGTTGTATTATATTAAAAATCAGTTGAATTCATGGGCCATTACATAAATTGACTTTATAACCCATAAGGAATTTGCTATATGGAATTTGAAAAAAGAAATCTGTTTCTTGACTGGCAAACGATAGGACTATGCTCAGCTTTTCATTTCATATACAGGGTACAGATGTGATTAGATCTGGGCAATCAAATGCCCTTGTATTAAAAATTGTGTATCACAGCCCCAGAGAGGCTAGATAACAAGGAGGGCCCAAAGAGGGATGCACCGGTTTCCCTGGGAAGGCAAAGTAGAAAAGATCACCTGGGTAAACTGGGGATGGCAGTGTGCTGATGGTTGTGAAGATGGAGAGATGAGAGTTAGAGGGAACAGGTTGGAGGCAGATGGAGGGGGAGAGTAACAAAAGAGATGTCTTGATAGGGGGAACATTTTGGGGTTAGGGAGAAACCTGGTGCCCAGGAACCCACAAGGACCCCAGCTAAGACTCCTAGCGATGGTGGGAAGGGTGCCTGAACCTGCCATCTACTCTAAGTACATTGGTGCCTTTCTTAATTGCCATTAGAGATACTCTATCCAGAAACTGACGGAAGCAGAGGCAGAGATCCACAGACAAGCACTGTGTTGAGCTCTGAGAAGAAAGGGAAGTGGGATTGTACCAGCTAGGGGGAAAATCACCGGATTGTACCATCATGGGGGAACCCACAGAGACAGGTGACCTGAGGTCTCTGGAGCTTGTAAATGCTAGACCAACAGTCAGGAGCCTGTATGGGACCTAGGCCCTCTGCATGTATGTGACAATCGTATAGCTTGGTCATTTAGTCAGGCTCCTAACAGTGAGAATAGGAACTCTCCCTGGTTTTTGGTAACCTGTCCCCATAAGGAGGGAGCTTGGTCCTGCCTCAGTCTGATGTGCCATGCATTGGTCAAGCCCATGGGAGACCTGTCTCTTTCTGAAGGAGGAGTAGTTGGGGAGGGAGGGTAGATGGGAAAGGGAGGAAAAGAGGGAAGGGAAACTGATTGGTAAGTAAAATAAATGAAAAAAATCTTATCTAAATAAGAATAATGTTTCTGTATTTTTCTATAGTTATTTATGAAAATCAGACCCCTGTCTCCAGTGGAATCCTTCTATCTAATTGCTAATTTTATAGCAACTGAGAGGCAGGGTTTAGAACATAACTAAGATTGAGTTCTTGACAGATATGAGAAACATCGTTATTGCCCCACTTCTTTATGGGAAGCAGGTACCCAAGCAGAGAAGCTCAGAAGAGGCTCTATTCCAGTCACTTCTCAAAACCCAACATACAGTCAGCTTGTCTGGAACAACCTGGGTATCCTTTTCATCTCTACTTTCCTCTGAAAGTAATGTATATTTTCTGAAAATCAACACTAGATCAACAGTACTATAATCCTGTAAAACCAACCAAAAAAGCCAAGGGAGGAAGTGGAAGCATGTAAGGCTTGCATCATAAGCTCTTAGGGCACAGAAGGAAACGCAAATACCTCCTTTCATTCTCTACTAGAAGACAGTGAACTTGAGACAGGTGTTCTGTCTGTAGTATTTTAGGTCACTTGCATTCATGTAATCAGAGGCTGCTCATTCATTCCTGGATTTCCAGACCCCAAAGAATCACTCAGAAATTATATTAATTACAACATTGCTTGACCTATCAGTTATACATATTTCAAGAAGAGAGTAAGCTGAGTCAAAGAGAAGCCATGTAGCCCCGCAAGGAGACAGATGTGCTGAAACCACAAACCTCGTGGTAAAATATAAAATAATAGAAATGAGTTAATAAGAAGCATGAGCTAATAGGCCAAGCAGTTTTGTAATAATACAGTTTCTGTGAGATTATTTCAGGTCTGGGTGGCTGGAAAACAAACAAATGGCCTCTGTCAGCACATTTGCTATCATCCAATTTGATCATCTCCACGTTGACTACATGTTGGCTGAATAACTATCTTCAGTTGTGAAGAAAATGAAGAGCATTTTTCTGTTCCTCATGCAGTGTTTTTCCCTTTTCTCTCTTTTACCAGAGGCCAGAGGGAAAAATAAGTGAGAAACAGTGCCTATGAGTCCAGTCTTTTTCCGGCAGGTTGGATTCAATTCACAGCGACTACTTCAGGAATCATGCAGTGGAGTGATAAAATGGGGATCTTCTTTTCTGCTTTACTCTGTTTTTAGCTATAAATGATCTCTAATAATTTCAAAGCTGACCGCTTCATGCGTTTGTTTGTGGTATAAACCGTCTATACAGATTTGCTGGGTGGAGCTGTGTTTATCCTTTACACTCTTTGAAATCTTACCCAAGGTGGGCGGGGGGGATTTTAACACTAGTTGAATTAGCCTTGGTGGCCTCACATTAATTCCTTTAACTTGATAACTTCAAAGGATATTTGAAGAAATTTATGTTAACAGTGTCTAGCATTCAGTAAATGGAATAAAAATAAAAATACTATACTGACAGAAGTAGCAGAAATTTTCCCATCTCCCTTTATATTCAATAGTCTAATGGTAAAAGAGATGGGAACACCTACAATCCCAGAAAAATCCTCAAATATATTTTTGCTCTTAAAAGAAATGTCAAGAAAACAGCAAGATTCATCTGTTAACTGCTAATCTCTCAAGAAGTTAAAATAAGAGAATCTGAGGAGCCTTAGGGTTTAGCCTTAGGCCACAGACTCCTGCCAACTGCTTTGGTTAATCCACTTATTTTCCTTCAGGCCAAATCATCAGCCTTGAGGCTACTAGAAAACCATAGCAACTGAAATGGAGAAACCAATATTTAAGAGTTCCTCTATAATAGAATACTACGTAGTAAATTCTGACAAGTAATTTCCTAACATTCCCTAAGAACATCTGAGGAAAATGACTTCCACTAACATTTTCTACCTCACTCAGAACAATTGTAACAGAATAACAGTAGTCAATCTTTATCTTGTGTTGGAGTCTATGCTGAGCGCCTTAAATATGGTGTACTATGAAAATTGCACAGCTGCCTTATGAGATAGCTATAGTCTTTATAGTTAGTGAAACTGAATACCTATAGATTGAGCAACTGACTTGAAATCTCACATATAGAGACTGGATTTGAATTGAGGCCACCTGTTTCCAGAGTCCCTAGTAATTTCAGTATGTCCTGTTTATGTCTGTGCTGCCTAACACACATAAATCATGTGACCTTCCACTTTAGCATCTTGGCTGACTAAATGATCCAAGGATAGATAATGTGTAAAATGTATTTATTGGGTCAGGTAGTGGTGGCACATGCCCAATCCCAGTACCTGGAAGGAGAAGCAGATGGATCTCTGTGAATTCAAGGCCAGTCTGGTCTGCAAAGCAAGTTTCAGAACAGCCTGAGCTGTTACACAGAGAAACCTTGTCTTGAAAAACCAAAACAAAACAAAACAACCTCGGCCAAAACATTACTTACTGTAGTTGTAATCAGTAGATGGTAGACTAAAACAAGAAGTCCATGTGTGTAGATGAAATGTGTGAAAAATGCTAAACAACATTTAGACTCTCCTGGTGTCCTTGAAGACAACTTTTCTGTAGTACATTGGTTATCATGTTTTAAGATTAATCTTTGATATAATAAAATAATAGGTAGTATAACTTTTCCTATTGTTTTAGTAGAAAATAAAAGTGATAGAATAATAATAATTATTTGGAAAGGAGGTTTTACAACTCATGTATTAAAATTATCCTAAGGACAACTTTTAAGGTGGATAATAAAATCAGATCTAGTTAGGCTGCACTGCGAGACTGAGTTCTTCCCTTCCTCCAAAAGAGTCTATGGCTATATTAATACTGAGGAAACAAAGTATACAGATTTGACAAGAGTAAGTACATGAGGCTTTGTTTTAAGATGTTGAAGAATTGTTCTAAGATATAATCTTGTATGTACAAAAGTTTAACAAAAGCTAAGTTTAGAAAGTTGCGGGATAAAAGATCAATGCACAACATCCATTTTATACAAATAAATCTGAAAATAATATTAGGAAAACAGTTTTATTCAAAAAAAAAAAACAACAAACACGAAGGGTTTGAGGCACAAATGTCATATCCTGGAAAGCATAAATCTTGGTCCTCACTAAACTACCAAAAGTCTTTTTGAAAAACAATAAATTGTTTTTTTAATATTCTGAAATGCAGAGGACTTAGAATAACTGGAGCACCTCCATAAAAGAAGAACCAAGATAGAGGATTTACCTAATGCAGTAATGGAACCTACAGTTGTCAGGACCATTTTACACTGTTATAAATATAGAGATATAGATCAATGAAACAAAATTCTTCAAATTGAAAGTCTGGAAATAAACATTAATAGTTCATTGATTTTTTTTAATGTTCAATAATGAAGAAAAAAATCATCATACAACAGTTGGTCCTGAATCAAATATACATGAAGGTTAGAAATCCAGAACTCAGTCAGAATCCCATACTTGTGGCAGACAACAGTCGAGAAAGAGACACCCAGGTTACATTCAACACACAACCTGGAGATAGAACCCTGAGCATGTGTGAGCCATAGCATGTCAACCCAATGGAAATGGTTCTTCTGGGATTCCTAATTGTATGCATGGATGAGATGTGCTTTTTATATTCTGGCCAAATCTGTGTCCAGTTTACCAGCTGAAGAAAGACTTTTGTTGGGAGTGAGAAAATACACACAGGCAACAGTGACAAAGAGCAAGGCCCTTCATAAAGCAGAGCAGAGAACTTGGAAAGGCAAAATCCAGTCCCTTCTCTGGGGTTAGGGTTTTCTAAGTCTCTGATGGTCTTTCCTCCCTAATTTGATGTTGGTCAGTTTGAAGAAAGACAGGGTGGCTGATTGACCCACAGATGTTGTGCAAATACATCCTGATTTGGCCTTGAACTTCTTGAGCCATCTAGCAGCAGTAAGCCCTACTGGCCAGAGAAAAAGCCAACAAAATCTTTGTTTTTAGATGCCAGGTTTTTGTTTCATGCCAGGAGGGTGAGGAAGAAGCTAGCCATCTTGGAAGGTCACCATCTTTATTACCTAGTTATGGCCCCTCTCCTTAACTGTCATGTCAGAGTCTGAATAACTCCTGGTCTCTCATGATCACATTGAGGAACTGGTTCCAACATGCTGATTTCTAAAGGACACTATCATTAAAACCAAAGCAACAGTTTTCAGATCACATGTTTGTTTTCTACAGAATCCACTTGGGAAATGCTGACACACTAGAACATGCTGGCAGAGAATTAGGAAGCTCTTTTTAGAAGAATATTTGACATCAGCCCTTCATTTTCTGTATTTGTAGAATACACTAGCAGCCCATATAAACTTCTCTTGAATGCTATTAAGAAGACCAAACGAATGATATCAAGCTTGTCAAAGTGTTAAAAATGGTAAAAGATTCTAACTGTAGCATTTAAACCAATAAGCAATGTACCACCTCAGTCAGGTAGCTAAAGATAGCACCATAAGCATAGATTTAGTGTAAGCCAATACTTGAGGTGTAAATGGTCATTTCCAATTCTTCAAGATGGGAGAGTGGCCTGGTTCAGCCCTACAGAAAAAATAAGAAAGGTTCAAGATGAGGCCACATAAACCCTCCAATCCTAGGCCACCCGGAAAGCTATTCATCCAAGAAGCCCTATTTAAAGCCTGCCTCCTGCTCAGTGCTTTGCTGTTTCTCACCCAAGCAGTCAATCACTCTTGTGTTTCTCCCAATAAATCTCTCATGTGAGATTTGTTGTGTGGTATGACTTTGTGTTATTCCTAGGCTCCCAACTGTCAGGATCCCTTTCCCCCTCAGAGCTGGAACACTTATATTTATAAACTGGCCTATCAAGTAATTTTTTCAGAAGGCTTTTACTAGCTAAATTGGAGCAAAAATACAATTCTTAAGTTCTTTATGTATCTATTGTTGTGTGGCAAAATTTTTCTTGGGGAGATTCAACACACATAGTCAACTCATTCAAAATAGGAAGCTCGTGACTGACCAAAGTTACGAATACCATCAAAGTCCAATTATTGAGGTTACTTATAGAAATACGGGTGAGAGGCTACTTACAGGTACAGAAATTGCTCAAAGACAGCCTTATTACCAAACTCACCCTAGCATGGGTGACGGCTCACAAAAGTTGGTGTTAGGGTCAAAGAGTAGAGCTCAAGAATAGACCAACAGTCATGTATGCAATAAACCAGAGTGTTTTATTAAATCCAACATATTTCGGTGGCATATGGCAACCCCAAGAGAAGCTCACAGGCTCTTTTTAAACCAGAATAGGGAAATTTCAGGGAGGAAAGATTAGTCTAGGGACTGATTGGTGGCTTTAAACAAACAGTTTATGGGTTGCTACAGGATTGGTTGGTGGCTCAGTGGTTAGGGGCTTTTCAGCTTAGGGCAGGAGAAGCTATCTTTTATTCTCTTACGGTTGCCCGAGGTTGTAAGGAGCCCTCTGATAGGTTGCTCCTGGGTTGCAGCTTTCCCTTGAACTGCTTGCTCAGCTCCAGCTGGTTGCAATAAACTGATACTAAGGCGTGGTCCATGGCAGGGGCCTTCATAGATTTGTCATGGTTCTGGTTTGGCTCCCTGGCCCTCTCAGCTAGAACCCTAGATCACACTATACAGCCTACAAACAGCTCAACAGGTTGGAAAATGTCCCTTCTAAGTGACTGTTGGTCTAACCCTCCTCCAGGCAACTCAGCCGGTTTCTTCTGGAAACCTCATCTGATCTCAGTGCCTTTTTGGAATCTTGTCTTGTCAGAGAGTCTTCTTTACTCCTCAACTCCCCTCATCTGAGAGAGACTCTCTTATTGCTTACTCTGGCAGGGAGGGACCTGCTGAATCTTGTTAGTTTCAGGGACTTCCTGAAGTTATTTTGAGTTGTGTACCTCCCTTAAAGAGCTTGTCTTTAGGATGAAATGTTTCAATCCTATTGGAAACTGTTACCCAGCAGCTATCCTTTGCTTGCTCATGTGTGGCAGCACATACTGATGTTTGCATTGGTTTTACAACTGTATTGTAGCTCTAGAGCTATTGTAGCCTCCAGGCTGAAAGGCTATTGTAGCAGTGAGGGTGGCAAAAAGGTAAAAGAGAACATATGTCTTCATTTGGAGTGGAAATCTATCTAACTCAACACATAATTCTAATCTGTCACTATTCTACTTATTTCACCGGAAACAGTAGTGCACTGGTAAAGATTCCCCAGATGCTTAGACAGCAGTGGAAAGTTGTACCAAGTTTTCTTGACCACGAGGGGTATGAACATACATGTGCAACCAAGTTGTTCATTCTTTCTCAGTAGAAGAGATAAGTTTAATTTGGCTTAAAGGGAGACATGCGAATGCAAGATAAAAAGCATATACAAGCTATTTGGGAACAGGCTTTTATCAGGCTAAGAATGAAATGTGCTCATGGAATGAATGCTTTTCCAACCCCTTTCCTTAACAAAGGAGAAATGGCAGCTAATTTGAATTGATGTATTTTTAAAAATAACCCTGGCTACTAAAATGGTTGTACTTTGTGCTCATCAAGAGAGAGCTTAATAACAACACTTGCTCTTTTCTCAATGGTTGACCTTTTATGGCCACTTAAAAGGGGGAAAGTCAGACTGTGTTTGTAAGCAAGATATTTCAGCCTGGGCTGTCTCTTTTAGTGATGCTTTATCAGGATAGTGAGGTTGGGTAAATGTACAAACACGCACTTTGATGAGAAAGCATGAGGACTGCTTGGAAAAAAATGGTCTAGAAAAGGGAACAGATTTTTTGTCAGTTCATATTCCTAAGCTATAGATTGGATCTAAATAATAAAACATAAACACAAATTCCAGTTGAAAAGACAGAGAAAGAAATCCAAGATTTTGTTCACTAAGGCTCAGTCTATAATTACCTGCTTTAACTTTGGGAATATTTACAATACATAAATATGTTTGAGGAGAGAGGAGAGATGTTTAGACTCATTACACACTGAGGAAATGTAGAAGACAGAGTATATTACTGCTCTGCTTTGAGAAGAGGAAGCATTTTCTTCTAAACATCCATCATAATATAAACTATTTGGGTTTGGGAACTCCAAGTGGCATGTCTAGTTACTAGAAATAGAACTCTGAGGTTTTAGGTGTTCATCAGATGGGGAACATATCTTATTCAAAAATCCATAAAATATATGCCTATTTCCCAATAGACATAGCAGTTGTTTATTGAATCAGAATAGTAGGAAATAATGAATAATATTAATTGTAGCTAAAATGCAAGTGATTTATATATGGGCCATAATTCTCTTCAGTGAGATGAAAATACAAAATACTGCTTATTTTTGTTTTTACCAATACCTTTTAAGTAGTAATTACCAATTGCTCTTATTGACCTGGCCCTTTGGGAGTCATTTATTTACTTAATTTTAGGCTGCTCCCCCAACAAGTTTTAAGCAATCACAATGCACATATCAAAGATTACGTATATTTTGTTACTTTATACTACTGAAGATAAACTTATATAAATTTTAACATGTAAAGTTACCCAAACAGCTAAAACTGAACAAGATTTTTCATTGCTGGCCATAGCCTTAGTCTCCATCACTGGCATTGCTCAAATCTATGTTTTTATGATTATACAGGATATGGCTGAGTTAGTACAAGAGAATGTGCGTGAGAATTTCTGTGGACGGTTACAGTAGCCACACGTGTATCCTCTCGTTCTATCTTTCTGCTTCGTGTGTCTCCTCATCTCCTGGGATCAAAAGCTTGCCCAAGGCTTGTTCTTACGCTGTTAGAGACATAAAAGGGCCTAGGGCCAGAGCTGACAGTGTTTCCCCTGATACTCTCTTCCATTGGCAGAAACAATCAGATGCGGACACAGAATGGAGATAAAGGATTGGGGCCCAAGATACAATCTACACATTGTCTTTATACTTTTTAAAAGTTTGGTTTGTATGTCACGGTGGGCTTCAGGGAAAGCACTTTCTTTTCTTTTTCTTTTTTTTTGGTTTTTCGAGACAGGGTTTCTCTGTGGTTTTGGAGCCTGTCCTGGAACTAGCTCTTGTAGACCAGGCTGGTCTCAAACTCACACAGATCCGCCTGCCTCTGCCTCCCAAGTGCTGGGATTAAAGGCATGCGCCACCACCGCCCGGCGGGAAAGCACATTCTTACGAGCAAAAGAAATCACTGCGCTGCCCATTACCCCAGTAGTAAACACATACCACTCCTTTTATATTCCTCGCACACTTCTGCAAGGTTTGTGTTTGACTTTTGCAGTAATCCTATCAGCAGCTACACACATTTACCACCAAAGAATCAGAAGCACACAGATATTGGTAGAAAGGCTAAATGTCTTCCAGGAACTCAAGACTCTGGATGATTGTCAAGCTGAACACTGTAGCCAGGCTTCATGTGTTGGGGCATGTGGCCACATCAGGCTTCCTGGCTGTGTACTGGAATACCTCTTAAGGCAGAAGAGAGAGACCTGTAAGTGTATGGCTACAATAGGAGATTCTGCTGGTTACTCCTCAACTCGGCTAGCATTGTTCCTCATTGTACATCTTCCTCAAATTGGAATGAGAATTGTCATTCTCTCTTTTTCTTTCCCTTCATGTGCTTAGAGTATTTATCTGGCTTACTTTTTCTTTTAGCACACTGGTAGAATTTGACATAAGCATCTTGGCAAAACAATGTATGTGTTCTTTACATCTATTAAGGCAATTAGCTGACTAGTCTTAACTACAGCACTCCACAGTTTGGTTTCTGGAACATACTGAATTTCCCTTATTGATATAGGAGTGACTTGGTCCAAAAGAGCAGAAACTTGAACCAGGAAAGAAAAAAAAAATGAAAGTAAATTCTTGAACCATTTGTTTTTACTTAGAAGCTAGGAAAGAAAACAAAAGTGAATCTTGTCCAATATGGGAAATTATTCTGTCTATTAAGTAAAAATGCAAGGTTTCAAAGGAATATGTTATAGCACATTCATTTGCATAGTTTTGATGACACTGCAGTTTCAATGCTTCCAGGAGCCAAACAGTTCTTAATTTTAAGTTTTAGAGATGCTACCTCAACTATTTTACTAAATTACTTTCCTGCTACTTTTCCCATAAAAGCACCTTTGTTTATTTTAAATGCAGCGTTCTACCATATTATTTTTATTTTTAGGCATTTAAGGATTAGTTATATGTTCAGGAGTTAGAAAAACACGCTCTTAATTTGTTCATTAGTAGGCAAGCTGCCCAGCATGCCCAGCTCTTGCCAGGTGCTGAGCTGACTGCAGGAACTACCGAGTAAACACGGGCAGAGATCTTTGTTTCCTGACAGCGCTGTTTGGCTTCCGTTGGAAATCTGACCTTGACAGTCCAGAGTGTAGAACACAGGCTGTGCCAAACAAAGAATGCTATGGGGTGTAGACCAGGGTCCGAGAGCTGTTCTTTCCACCTTTTTCCAAACAATGCAGCGATGCTGTTCACAAGAAATATTTAGGAAATTCACATCCTTGTGTTATCCTTTGAGGGAATACATCCTGCCTGATGTTGTTCTATCTTGGCTTTAAATGCAATCACATTAATGGAATTACATTCTAGTGTTTTGTTAGAGAGTGGAGACGGTGTCCACTCGTTTGTCAATGACCTCCAGCCTAAGCTGAGGATGTGGAACGTAAAAGGAGCAGGGCTGAAGTTTAAAGGCTGCGTACAGCCTTGCTTTCCCCTTCCCTTCTGATTTGCTTTGGAAGAACATTCATTAATTTTAATTAAAACTATCTATTGACCTGCTGCTGTAAGCTGTGTACCGTGCTGGGCATTTGAGTTAAAATGGAACAAACTTCGATTTCTGACTGCCTGGTGTTTTTGCAGGCGAGTCAGGAGGAAGTGGGAGATAGTTCACGATGCACAAATGGACAGGCAAATACAATGACTTCAAACTGTGCTCTAGGTTAAAGAGAAAGTGGGGAGCAGAAACAGCCACCAACAAGAGAGAATCAGGGAGCATTTCTGCTCCCGGTGTTTCCTTGTCAGGATGAGACCACCTCCTCATGCTTAGGAAGCAACCGGAAAGAGTTCCTTTAAAAACTGGTGGATGAAGCTATGGTGCACCCCTGGGACCTCAACTTTCTGCTCTCTAGCTCCCAGACAGAACCTTGGCTTTCCTGCAAGGGTATAATGCATTCTGAGTCACTGTGGAGCTGACAAAAAGCTTTTCTTTAATTTCGATGACTTATGGTGCAGAGACAATGCCTGCTGTGGAAATTTTCCTGAAGGTTCAATTATTGAATGAAAAATTACTCTCAGAACATGTTCTGATTGTAGTTTTGAATACTGTGTGAACCTGTTCCATCATGGATGAGCATTGCAGATACTCCTGTACTGATCACATCACGACAGGATTAATAAGGCTAATTGATTTTCTCTCTAGGATTTTTTAGTACGTCAGGTTTAGGTTAATTGGCATGGTGCTGGGCACAGAGAAATATCTATATTTGAATGTCTTATGCTATGGCTTCTGAAGACCTTGAAGAATGACACCATTGGGCTGTTCTAAGTCATGATTCTGTATTTCAAATAAATAGCAATTCTTTCTCTTCTCCATTTTCCTCCTTCTTGAGAAAGGGTCTTATGACATAGCCTTGGCAGGCTTGTAACTAGCTCTGCAGAGAGTGTGTGTGTGTGTGTGTGTGTGTGTGTGTGTGTGTGTGTGTTACATATGTACTATTTTCAGAAATATATTACCTGGTGAAGAGAAAATTTAGAGCCAAATTTAAGTCTTTTCGAGAAAATAGATATAATAATTCTGTAAACTTATTTCTTCCAGGTTTTCGTTGCCTGGGGGACCAGCCTCCAGTAGGGCTCAAAGGGAAATTCTCTGATCAGTGTGCTGTGACTGTTTTTCTGAGGGGATGAAGGGAAAGACACTCCCACATTGTCTTGATGGTTTCCTTTAGACCATTTCTTTAATCTTCTTTCATATTTTCTCTACTCTCTATTTATTTATCTAGTGATTTCCTTTTCTCTTTGCTGATGTTTTTTCTAACTCCTTCTAACTCTGGTTTCCTTCTAACTCTATCTTTATTCTTCCTTATTTTCTTTCTTGAAGTTTTCCTTGTCCTTCTCTCTATTCTTTTCTTACTGCTTGTACACCCCAGCAAAATCTTTCAAGTAATATAAAAACTACAATGTGGTTTCATTCTGTTTTTTTTAATGTGAATGATTATAATGAATAAAAGTTAAAAAACATTTTTCATATGCTTTAACACAATTAAACTTGTTACATATTACAGGTGAAAAATAAATTATCCCAAGAATCCACATACTTTATATCCAAGCAACATGTTATAGATTAACAGTGTAGGTTAGTAAGGTATTCTTTTACTGGCAGGCTGCTTTTTGCAGTAACAAAGAAAGGACCTATCACTTCATTACTTATCTTGAAAGGTAACCTTATAAGGAATCTTAAAGGAATTACAAACCTAAACTTTTAAACCTGAAAAACCATCAGTCAACTCTACTTTAAATCTTTATAGTGTATACCCACTCATTAATAGTTTTTTATATATCAGGAGGTTGAGAGCAAAAGTGGGTGTAAGGAATTAACCATCGCTTTGTTAATCAACTGTTAATCCTAGCAAGAAAGGCATGTCAGCGATAATTGGACTGGTTCCTTGACCGTAAAAAGTTCTTTACCCAACTATGTGCCTATCTAAAACCTTAGACTGTCTTCTTGAATTTTTTGCCTTAAAGCCATTTGACAAAAACATCTTAGTTTAACTTTAAGATATTTTCAAATCTTTGTTTCAGCTGTGATGCACTCTAAAACCTGTGAACACATCTCCCAACGTTAAGGTTAAAAGAATTTAAGATGGCAGGGCTACTGGGACTCAGTTGTTTTTCTTAGTCATTAAACTAAGCCACAGTCTATATGATTCCTCAATAGAAACTCACTTGTAAATCATCTACATAATAATTCACAGGTAAAAATGCCCAGTAGAATGAGATGTTTCCACGAGAAACTACATTACAGGCAGTGGGGCTTTCTCCACACACATTCATGCCATATCATATACCAGAGAAAGATAGCAGCAGCAGACATGGAAAGGCACAGCAGAAGCAAAAGCTATTTTGGAGTCTGTGGTCTCGGGGCCTTGCCTATCCACAATTCACCCATCAGGAATTCTCCCCTGACTTGGCCACTGGCACTTGGTTGACTTCAATACACTCCTAAGAGCAGGAGTCCCCTGCTGGCCTACTTGTTGGATGTGGCTGCAAGTGTGTGACTGTGCCAGCAGGACAGAGGCCAAGGAAGTGGAGCCATTCAAGAGACCATCCTCCAACTTTTTGCCTGACTACAGACTGAAAGAGGATGCTCTCGGCAAATGTATAAAATTTGCCTATGCAGGATCAAAAGAAGCTAGAGGAGTAATTGCAGCAGAATTTACATGCTTGGGCATGGACTCCCACTTGTCAATCACTAAGCCTTTTCTTACCTCCGTCCAGGAGGCTCATTCACAGGTCACCTCTCTCCTGCTTTGTATCATAAATCCGGGGTGGTTCAGCATTGAGAATCTTATCAATAACTAGGGGGAAAAGAATGAAAATGGGATATGAAAGCATCCTGATCATGATTTCCTTCCCTCTCTCCCCCTCCCTTCCTCCCTCCTTCCCTCGCTCCCGCCCTCCCTCCCTCTGTCCTTCACTTTTGTCTCCTATCTTCTTGCCCTTTGTTATTATTTTCTCTCACTTGATTTTTTCCAAAGTATGGCTTACCTGTCTGCTTCTGCTGTCCCTGTGAAAGAGCAAGGCTACTGGTGATAAGATATTTTCTGGCCAATTGGACTTAACAATTCACTCAGACTTTGTTGTTATACCAACACAGTGATGTTCTTACCGGCTTTTCATGGAGGAGTCAGCAGTGAGGCCCAGGAGCTGAGCTGTGTGACATTAATGCATCAGGCAGAAGCCAGAGTCTCAGCTTAAAGCAGCTCCCAACAAGCTGGGCCTGGATTCCAGAAAACTTCAATTTTTCTTTGACATTTTTGGAATCTTTAAGCATGCCTGAGTCTGGCTTCTGACATTTTAAAAATCCTTTTTATTTTTAGCCCTTGAATGAGTTATCAAATAGTAAAAGCCTTTTTCTGTGATATCTCTAGTGAAGTCTTCTCGTTCCTTTTCTGACCACACATCCAGTCCAGGAAATTTCAAGGATACGCCTGTTCATAGATTCTCAAACACATAGCCTGGTGACAACAATTCCAAATCAGTGCGTGGGGAGTGAGGTCCAAGGCTCTTTTTCTGACAAGCTAATGACAATGATAAGATGCTGAGGGAACACACTGACAAACAAGGGGCTGTTACATTTGCATAGCACTCATCAGAAGGACTCTGGGGTGTAGACTCCTATTTTTCCATGATGTTTACTTTGCCAGATCCAATCTGAAAATGTGTCCTTAAAAGATGCTTTGTGGAATGCCCAGTGAAGCTCTGTGAATTAGCTTCGAAGATACACACTGAATACAAACAGACAGTCTGACGCTATGTCTGCAACTAAAACCTTCCAAGCTGGAGTCGGTCAGCTCGTTTTTTAGATACAGTGAAAGCATGGAGAACCTTGAACCAGAACACAGTGAGGCAGTGGCAGGGGCCGTTCTAATTAATGGGCTCCCTGGAGGTAAGCAAGGAGAAACTTCCTGCACCAGCCAATGGCACTGTGCAAACCCCAACAGCCCACTCACTCCCTTTGTCCTCACTTTTTACCACCATGAATCGCAGTAGAGCAATGATGCCATACCTTTTCAGCATAACTTAGGGGATGTGCAAGACTTTTAATTGAAATCGTATGGTACCAAACATGGAAAGGCTTACACACAGGATATTTCATTAGAATCATTTTGCACTCAGATGAATCTGCACAAATGTTTAAAAACATTGCTTTGAATGACAGTACTGATCACATGACAAATATTTCAATTTCCTATCATGTAGCGATACAAATTCTCTCTTAAACTGTCTTGAGAATACTGTGTCCTACATTTTATGGATAGAAGAATAGAGATGATAGGCAATGCCATTTTACATCTAACCAAGTTCCTGGACCTTGGATGCTCAGATCATGTTTGTAGATATGTTTTGTCATAAACCCTTGTGATATTTTTTTAAAAGTTACTTGCTGACAGTTATAGCCATTCTTCACTTCTTTTGAAAAAGAAAGAAAACAGGGAGTGCCTAGTGATTTAGTCTTGAGTTTCTGAACACCGAGCACCAGCCTGCACTGAGGATCATTTGTCCTTGGAAGGGCTTTAAGCACTCAGCGTTTCACAGTTCTGATCCTTTCATTTGTATTTATTACTTCCTGGCTCTAGCAACATTTGAGTTTGAACCCCCTATGTACACTGTCATCAAGAGTCTTTATATCACCAGAGGTCATCACCCTTTGCTGGGATTTTATTGAGCTTTCACAAGATTAGAAGTTGATGAGCTGGGTACCACAGGGCCTGGGTACTAAAGACAAATAGCCCAGCACTCAAGATTTATTTCTACTGCCATTCCAAACAGAACTATTTCTGGAGTTTTTGAAGTAAGGTATTTACTCTGTGTGCCATGAAAGAGCATGGGTGAATGCTTCATGGTCAATGGGCAAACTCCCACATTGCTGGACTCAGTCACCTGCACCCTAACAGAATTGCCATTCTGAATGCATCTTGGTTTTTGCAAAAAATTTATGTAATATAATGTTGGATGAATTTTGAGGATTTATGCTTTAGAATCTTCTGTGATACACACACACACACACACGGAGAGAGAGAGAGAGATACATGGAGTTTCATTGCTTTTCAAATGTTTTAGTCTGAAAGTAAATAATTTTCTTAAGGAGATATTTTGAATGATTATTTTTAATGATCTGTGTCATCAAGGACCTGGCAATTGTAGAAAAAAATGTCAGATTTTTTTTGTGTAAGCCTGTGTGTGTGTGTGTGTGTGTGTGTGTGTGTGTGTGAGAGAGAGAGAGAGAGAGAGAGAGAGAGGAGTTGTGTGCATGTGTGTGTGAGAGTATGTGTGTGAGAGTGTGTGTGTGTGCGTGCGCATGTGTGTGTAAGATTCATTCTGAGAAGACAGGATTTATCTGGTCTGGGTAAGCAGGAAGGGATGAAAACGTAGATAAGGCAGGTGGATATGGTTTTAATTAGCCTGAAACCCTAGTTGGCATAGATGCTGTCAGCATCTGTGCAATCATGTGTGCATGGGAGCTCAGGAGAAAGGAAGCTCATCACTATTCCAGAAGCATTCCAGGGTCCTTGGCCACTAAGGAAGTAGCATCTGCTGTAAATCTCCATGTCCTCTCCCTTCTGCACCCCCTCTGCCAAGCGTGCCCTGCTCTCCATTCAACAACAGTTTAAGAGAATGATTTTTCTTGACCTATCTATTCCCAAGATGTGTCAGGACTCTGACCTGCCCACCAACTAACTACAAGACAGTAAGACAGAAAGGAGTGTTTGGATGCTAGCTACTGAGGCAACGGAGCATCTCCAGTTGGCAGACAGTGTGGAAGAAGCTGGAAATGAGAACTAAGAGAATCAACTGATCTGGAGGGAGAGGTGGATAGGGAGATGGGGCAAAGTGGTTAAGGAAAAAGAAACAAGCATGGAGGGAGGACTAGGCAGAGCGGGAGAGCCAGTCAGTAAGGGCTGTGAATGGACAGAATCAAAATAGCAGATTTCCACTGCGTTTCTTTATGGGACAGACGCTGTGATAAGCACCATAATACTTTATTTTTGTTCTCATTTTTCCAGAGAAAAAGGAGAAGCCCATGAAGATTAAGTACAGAGTCAGGATTAAGCATAAGCAGACTGATTCTACTGCCCACACTCAAAACACCCAGAGATACTTTAACTGATGCTTTTGATGTAGGGGACACTAGATGGTGAGGTTTGGTTTCTGCTTATAGATCAAGTAGGAGTCTGAATTGTACCATTGCCCACACATGCCCAACGAGCTGCTTTCCTTCTGTGATATATTTTTCTCCATGTCCTTATGTCCTCACTACTGGGCAGAGCTGTCATATTTATCTGGCCCTTGCTGCTCTGTTGATTTTTCCAAGCATTTAGAAGATCAATACATTTTCTCTGTGTCACAGAATCAGTGATCTTGGCCTCCTGGGCTTTTGTATTGTTGACCATCCTGTTAGTCACTGTTATTGCTAAGAGGTGTCAGTGACAAAGTCACTGCTGTGAACTCAACAGCTACTTGGACTCTTAATGACCACAGTTTTCAATTTCTTGTATTTTGTTATGGAAGGGTCCTTTGGTCAGAGTCAAAGGAATTCATTCATCTATTTCCTGTCCAGTGACTGATAGCATTAGAGTGTACCAGTCCTGGTTTTCACATCGCTTTGTACTGCTTAGAGAGCACTTTCTAACTAGATTGAAGTGGTAGAGGAAGGGGCTATACATAACACTGAAAGGGGAGGTAGTGATGACCTCCTCCTTCTCCTTCTTGCCTTACCAGAGGCTAACTGTGCCACTCAGTCTAGGACCACTTGGAAAGTAACATGATGGCTGAGCGCCTCATGTTCTTCATTTTCAGGATCTGCTCTAAAATCCCATTCATCTTACTTCTGTTCCTCTTTCTGAGGGTTCTCAATTGGAACATCACTGATCCTAACAATGGTTTTTTTTTGTATTTTTGTGTGTATCGAAGAACCGCCTCTAGATAGGAAATAAACATGGCCCATACACAAATGGCTGTTTATAAAGAGCAAAAGGGAAACTCCATGCTAGGATGAGGTTTTAATTTTAATCGGTGTGTTGATTAGGGTTGATAAAAGGGGGCTTCTGATAGGTAGGCTTCCATACTTTGATAGCTGGTCCTTGGTAGTCAGCCTGGGGGTGGGAGAATGACAAAATAAGGGAACTGACCTTGGTGACTAGCTCTAGGAATGTAATCTAACAATTTTATCAAGGAAGATGGAATGGAGGAAGGACAAGGCTTGTCGGAGCCATGTTTGCTATGCTTGCACCTGCTAGAGCTCCTTCACACTTTACAGTGTTTGATTTTTTTCTTTAGTGACAAAAAGAAAAAAGAGGAAGACTTTGGGTTTTGGAAACTCAAGGATTATCTTTTTGAGAGCTGAATTTTATATTCTTCTGACAAAAATTTAGACTACCTAAATTTCTCACTCTAGGACTTCACTCCTATTTATTTATTTATTTATTTATTTATTTATTTATTTATTTATCTCTCATACAATATATTCTAACCACAACCTCTCCTTCTTCCATTCCTCCCAGTACCCCTCCATCTCACCTTTCCATCAGATTCCACCTCCTCCTTGCTTCCCTTCAAAAAGACCAGATCTCCCAGGGATATGAACAAAACAAGGCATAACAAGTTACAATAAGACTAGAGACAAACCCTCATACATATCAAGGTATGTACAACCATGTAGGAGAAAAAGGGTCCCAAAAGTAGGTGAAAGAGTCAGAGAAACCCCAATGTTAGGAGTCCCACAAAAACACCAACTATAACATAAATGCAGAGATCCATGCAGACCCCACGATTGCCTAAATAGTCTCTGTGAGCCCCTATGAGGCTTGCTTAGTTAATTCTAGGTGCTGTGTTCTCCTGATGTCCTCGACCACTCTGGCTCATAAAATTCATCTCCCTCTTCTGCGGATATGAATTTCAATTTGGGTTCTCTCTCCATGTAATGTTGGGTCTCTGTGTTTGCTCCCAGAAGCTGCCTGTGGAAGCCTGTCTGATGGCTATTGGGCGAGGCACTGATCTGTGAGTACAGCAGAATCTCATGAGGAATAATTTCATTGACTTTTTAAAAAAATTTTTCCAGTTGTGTTTGGGTCTATTCTAGGTTACTGGGTTATTCAACCTCTCCTTCCTGGCCATCCAGGCAGCATCAGGCATGGACTCCTTCTCTTGGATGGATGGGCCTCAAATTAGATGATTGGGTTAGCTAGTCCTACAAGTTCTGTACCTCTACTGCCCCAGCACATCTTGCAGGCAAGATGAATTTTAGGTCAAAAGTTTTCTGGTTTGGTTTGTGTACCAGTCCTATCACTGGAAGTTGCAGACTTCCAACTCTTTTGATTCTGTTTGCTTTAATGATACTTACTGCTAACCATCAACGAGCTTGTGGTCTCTTCATTCAATTCTTCACTCAAATACTGTATACTTTGAAGGCCCTTTAGTGTGGAAAATCCTTCACGATATATTAGTGTGGGTATGTTTTGCTTTTATTGGTTAATGAATAAAACTGCTTTGGCCTGTGGTAGGACAGAATAGAGCTAGAGGGGGTGGCGGTAATTAAACTCAATGTTGGGAGAAAGTAGGCAGATTCAAGGAGATGTCATGTAGCTGCCTAAGGAGACAGATGCTAGACTTTACCCAGTAAGCCACAGCCTTGTGGCAATACACAGAATAATAGAAATGGGTTAATTTAAGATATAAGAGTTTGTCAGGAATATACCTAAGCTATTGGCCAAGCAATTTTGTAATTAATATGGTTTCTGTGTGATTATTCAACAAACAAATGACAAACAAACAAGCAGCCTTCATTTACAGCCCTTTGTTTCCTGTTATCACATTCTATATTTGTTTGCCTACTCTAAAATAGAAGATGTAGGGTTTTAGATGCACTGATATTCTTGACCACAAGCGTATTCTCTAAAATAGCTTCTCAGTAGACTCTATAATTGTTTTTTTAATTCAAGGAAATGACTGAAAGAAGATATTCTTTTACTTTCTAGTAACATGTTTTAAAAGGAATACCCATGTCTAGATTTTCTCTATGTGCATTTTTTGATTGATTCAATAAATACTTAAAATTTACAGAGCTATAGATTATGTGGACTGATGCTAAGGCTGGACAGGCCTGGCCTTGGATTGCTCTCAGTCCATCAGAACAGGCAAGTGAGTGTGAGAGCAGCCTAGACAGCAGCACTCTACAGTGCTTTTGTGGAGTAATAGTATCCATTAGAAATAAACAGGAGACCTGGGGCAGGGGGGATATCTTTCCAGACAGAGAAGGTTAATAAATGTAAGCTGGAGAAGGCAAAAAGTTATGTGGACTCATGTGAGGTACCTGTAGATCAAAATGCTTATCTTGGACAAAACAAACAAATTCTGAGTAGGATAAAACAGGAAATAATGAGAAGTAATGATTAATAAGTGGATTTCCGCCCTTACATTTATCAAAGGATTCTAAATAAAATCTAAAATGCCATTAATATGTGCAGATTTACTTCTAGGATTTTACTTTACACCAGAATTATAATCTACCACAACATGTGAGCATGTGTGAAGAAGTCTTATTTATTTGAATTAAAATGATCAAAAATAGTTAATGACAAAAAAAAGCTATAGTACTTATGACCCTCTGGATGAAATCAATGAGAATTTCAGTCATATTCTAAATTAGCAAACACTATAACTGCTCTCCAGGGACCTATCATTTGGTTTGACTCTACCTCTTCCCGCATCCCTGTTTCCATGCTTCTTCATTACTGCTACATTCCCACAGCCTTTGGAAGATCCTATTTATATGTATTGAAAGGCACAGACCCTGCATTCATTGACCCATAGATTGGGCCTCTGCCTGAGAGGTCAAATGACAATCACCCAGTACAATAATGGACTGGGTGGTCATCTATAACAGGAAACTGGGCAGTAAGGGAAGTATTAAAGAGCAAAGAGGGGAGAGTGGAGGATCTGGTAAACAATCCATGTGTGTTCTGATGTTTTGATTCAGGTTTCATCCTTGCTGAAAACCTTAGACCACAGGGCTATTTTATACTAACCTCAAGTTACATAGTGAGGATGAAGCCGATTCATATCTGAAGGGTGCTGTGTCTTCCTAAGACAAGAACTCTTCTTCTTTAATTTGGGGTATAACTTAGATATACTGTCTTGAAGTGAATAGTCATTTCAGTGCTAGGATCTCCCCTCCCCCAAACCCAGTGCAGATCTGTGTAGGCTGTATGCATGGTCCTGCAGGCTTTCTTAGCAAATACACAGAAGTGAATTATTAGGTAAAAGATAATAAAAGTGTGTTTAATTGTTAAAGATACTTTCAATCAAATATACACATTAACTGTAATTTTTTATGTTTGTTTTTGGGAAAGCTTCACTGTGTAGCCTGGGTTGGTCTTGAAGTCGTGACTCCCTAGCCTTAGCCTCTTGAGTTCCAACAGTGTAGTTGTGTGTTATCATTCCCAGGAGCTGTTTTCTGTTTACACCACAGCTCCTGCCAATGTGGCCAGTGTTACATTTTAGTCACTCCAGTGTGGGTGACACACTGTCTCACCAACATTTGATTTTACCTCTATATAACTAACGATGCTAAATACTTTTGAAATGACTCAGTGGCTCTCTGAGGTCTTCTTTTGTGTAGTACCTGTTCATGTCTTTATTTCAATTACTTGTCCTTTTTTAATTGAGTTATAGAATTTTTTATATTCTTTAGATGCAAGATTTTGACTTGTTTTATAACCATTTAAACCCATGGTACAGGGGAATTTTAATTCATTTTCCTAGTTATTGTGCTCATAAGATACTTTTATTATCAAAAGTATTTATTTTTGATGAAGTCCAATATTTCAGTTTTAAAGCAATTATTAATTTATTTATGTATCCCAGTGTGAGATAGTTTGTAGAATAAATCATCTTTCAAGATTCTGAGAATACAAGTTAGGTTTAACTGTCAACTTGATACAACCTAGCATTATTTAAAAAGGGAGTCTCAGGTTGGTCAGTGGGCATGTTTGTGGGGGATTGTTTATTATTAATTGATGTAGGAAGGCCTAGCTTACTGTAGGCAGCACAATTACCAGGGTAGGTGACCTGAGGATTTATAAGAAAGGTAGTTAAGCATGCGCCAAGAAGTGAGCTTGCTAGCACACTCTCATTTCTCCATGAATTTTGCTTCAAGTTCCTGCTCTGTGTGCCTTCAATGATGTACTGTAACCTGGAAATATAACCCAAAGAAATCTTTTGTTTCCTTAAATTGTTTCTGGCCAGAGTGCTTTATGTCAGCAACTTAAAGGGAACTAGAAGACTGAGTATTCCATTCTGTTTTAGCTTCTGTTTTACGTTTTTTCCTTATGGCTTTAGGTTTCATGCTTAGGGCTAGGTTTCATTAATTTTTGTTTAGTACAAAGAAAGACTCACTTTTTGAGGTCATTCTGGACATTCGAATTCAGGGGTCTGTGTGAACTGCGGAAAGAAGAATTATAAACATTAATGTAGAGACAGTTAGCACTTACATTCTTAACAGTTATTGACTCTATACGAACAAGATGCAGAGCTGAGGCTGAGGAGGGAGGAGGCTAAGGGCTGAAGTGGAGCCTTTGGAAGCACTACCATTTAAAGGGTCAGTAAGAAACAAAGCAAAACAAAAAACAGCAAGGAATGTGGCAATTGTGTAAGGGAGAATTTTGCAATGAAGGGATATATACTGGATAGTGTCAAACGTTTAACGCAGGAATAAAAGGTCATTATGAAACAGAACTATAGTGACAAATATAACTCAAATCACCCTTAGCTAAGAAGGAAAATTACAACTCAGGGAACAAGCTATAAGCAAAAATTGGGGTTGGTCTTAGTTATACCTGTACCAGGACTGGGGAATCTCCAAGACTGTGTTTCTCATTTCTCCCTCCTGGTTGTTGACCTTAGCATATCAGTGGGGGACAATGCCATAAACATCTCTTACCTAAAATCATATCAATTTCCAAATAGAGAATAATTTTTTATCACTCATACTTTTTCTCCTATCCTACTTTTAGAATGTGTAGGAAGGATTATGAGAATCCCAGTTTGGTTGAAATCACCTCCTAGCATAGTTCCATCATGTAGAAACATGCCGGGAAGATGCAACAAATTTGTACTGAAGTATAATGATTCAGTTAAAAGCATAGAATCCCGGATATGTGTGTTGGGATTCATATTCCACCCCATCCACATAGTGCTACGTGAAAGGGCAATTGTCCTTTCGATGTTGTGTACTGTAGATGTTAAAATCAGACTTTTGGACTGATTATGTTAAAATCAGCGCAATGCAATGGTGGATGTGAAACCACATAGAACTGGTTTGTAGAGTGCATGGGAGGTGGAGAAGTAATACAAGGAGCAAATGCAGCTCTAGAAGCTGTTTATGAAGGAGCTAGGAAGGTGAAGTGGTAGTTACTGGGAGGGAGATAATTACAGTTTTAAAAAATCTTAGGGGAAAGGTGTTTAGTATGGAAAGGTGTGTTTAGTGTTAGAGGCTTAAGTCAGTAAAAAGAAAAGGTTGACAGTACAGGTGAATTCAGTTGCGGTGAAGAAAGGACATGAGGAGTTAAGGGGAAGTAAATAAGAGTTCGGTGTAGATGAACTAGTTTTAAGTAAGTTCCAACTGAAAGAGAAAAAGAAGGGTCCAGATGAGGGTGAATGTAGGCAGAAAACAGAGCAGCAGCAAGTGGCTAGCTTCTGGGATGAAAGGTCTGGCCTGTGGGTCTTCGCACTGTCACCATGCAACACAGATCTTCATACCATTGCCTGGGCCGACAAAAGTAGTGAGGGAAAAAACAAAAACTAGAATAATGAAGAGAGGAAAAGGTGAAAACAGCAGAGCTGATGATTGCTTGTGTGGTGTGCAGTGTAGATCAGATGATTTTGGCATGTCCTGGGGATGCCTGTTATGTGCTGAGAAAATTAAGTACAATGTTGAGAAAAGGTGGAGTCTTCCTCTGTGTGTGAAGAAAAGTGTGCCTGCTCGAGGTATTTTAGCTTCTGGATTCTTTGCATCTGAACTCTTTGAAATTTAACTAGAGATACTTAAAATTAGATCCTGGGTCAAGATGTCAGTAAAGATTTTTGATGTCTACTCTGATTTCATTTCTTTTCTCCTCCTTTCTCTATATCTCCCATATTTTATAACATCCATGTTGCTGGAGTTTCTGTCATCTAACAGCAGGCTTTTTACCAATAGCTTAGGAAATGACCAAGACCAAAACTCAATGAGTTAGAGAGGTTGTTCTGCATTTCACTTCTCTTAGGGGGCAAAATATAGGATAAAAATGAGATATAAACCAGAATTGACTTAGCTTTAGAAGCTTGATTGAGGTACATAAATGGAGTTCATCACTTCTGAGCTTACAAATGATCTTTAACGGCCCCGTGTTAAAGAAAGGAGATTGGGCAAAATGTGTGGGCCATGTGGGATACTTGCAGTTATTCATCTAAAACTATTCTGAAACGTAAAAGATTTCAAACACATTAAATTCAATATCAAGTATTATGTGTAGATGTCCCAGGTACTGGATAATGTCATTTTCTATAAAGGAAAAGAGAATGGAAAAGATCATTAGATTTTTACAGGCTGTTTTAAGTGTGTTTCTATTACTATCATTTTATAAAAGCTTAAAATCCTTAGGAATCTGTTTTAAAAAGAGTTACGTGCTGTGTAACATCATGGTCAAAATGCATTTGATCCTTTCTTCATTCCTATTAGGAAATCAAATTCTAGAAATCTTATGAAACACCAGGCATCAACAGTGGAAAAGCCTTGTCAACACCTTAGTGAACCTCTATGTGAGGTCGCTCAATGTTACCCAGTTATTGTTTATTTGTTTGTTTCCTTCCATTTGCCTCGTATATCCCCTGGTCTGGCTTCTTATACAAACTTCTTTCTTTAAGACAGTCCTGCTATGTGCCCCAAACTGGCTTTCAACTTGAGACTCTTCTGCTTTAACCTGCTGAATGCTAGGATTAAAAATGAGCACCTCCTACCTGGTGAGAAATTCTCACAGTGGTTGATAAATAGAATGTGATTTGGTTTCCCTCTCTAGAGTGATGAAGGGCAGAAATCATGTCATTGTATGGATTATCTTTTAAAAAACACATCTTTGCAGAACAAAGACCCTTGAAAGATGTAGAATTTCACTGTAAGGCAAAGGGCAGACTTTCCAGAGCAGAAAAATGAATATTTAGAGCAAAGGTTAAGGAGGATTTCTAGCAATCCCTTTAAAAGATGAGACTTCCTAAGTTCTTCACCAATGACAAGCTTACTGTTTACACTGCCTCTGTCTGTGCTCCTGAGAGTGACCTGCATACAGCTGTGGAGGAAAGGCACATAAAATTGGTAAGGACTGATGCTCATAGTACCTTTTAGAAAGCAAATAGACAAGTTCTATCCTCTGACCCTTGGATTTCATGGCTCTTGCCAACATTGCTGACATGGGGCTGACCAATCTGTTAACTTGCAGAGTGAACAATATCTTAGACTTTGCACAGCTTGGACAGTTTCTCCTATATCTGGCATGTTGTCATGCATTGTAGGGAAAGTAACTTGATGTCTTAATTATTTCTATAGCACTATGATGAGACACTGTGCTGAAGGCAACTTAAAGATGGAAGAATTTATTGTGAGAGTGCAGTTTCAGAGGCTAGGTGAAGGACTGTCAGGGCAGGGAACATGGTGGCAGGAGGCAGGCCAGGGCACTGGAGCAGGTGCTAAAAAACCTACATCCTTAGAGCAAGGAGGAGGCAGAGAGAATGATATGACTGGGCATGACATGAGCTTCTGAAACTTCAAAGACCGCTCCTAGTGATCCACTCTTCTAGTAAGGCCATGTATACCTCCTAATCCTTCCCAAACCAACCCACCAACTAGAAACCAGGTAAATAGATGAGCTATGGGGACCGTTCTCATTCAAACCTTTATACTTGCATTTTAGATTTCAGTACATTGAATTCAAGTTAGAGTTTATGTTGGTTGTAGACTTAAATTTTTTCAGATACTTAGTTGTATCATCTTAGTAAATTTCTTAATCTGCTGATATCACAATTTTATGCATAAAATGTGAAGAACAGAAATATTTGGGTTGCATGATTGTGGTAGACATGAAGATGCATTGTCTAGACCCTATTTCTAGGAATGACCTAGTTACAAAGCCAGTAGTGAGCAAAGGCCTTCACAGGATCTGCCTCAACGTCAGAGTCCCATTGCCTGCAACCCCCTTTTTTCCATTTACACAGCATTGCATGTATGTTGTTTAGCAGATCAGCCACTTTGGCTCCAGTGAGCAATTTTGTTGGACAATATTTGCTTCAGAGCCCACTGCTGAATTTATTCAGATATTCAGAAACCTGAATTGTAATTTGATTTCTTCTGTGAAATTGTGCCTTGCTTTTTGTTGTTGTTTGTTTTGGTTTTTGTTTTTTACAGATTTCCTTTTATCATATCATCCTTGACCCATCCCTAAGAAACACTTCCTTGGAGTTCCTTGGTATCAGGATTACTGTAAGTAGTAAATGAGGTAGAGTCGCAGTAGCCATTCAAAGCAGCCCCTTCATGTAGGACACAGATTAAACACCAGTGTATTCTTATTACCATTACTATTAATATGATCAACTATATGGAACATACTAGAAGCAGTGTCCCTAAAACTCTGGAGTGCTCCTAGGAGTGAATAAAGAGAATGATGAGGTTCCTCAAAACTGAGTCATGGTCTAGTTATTGAAACAAGTAAAGGTAGCTCACCCAGAAAAATGCAAGTTTTGTAAAGAACCTGGCCTGCTAATACACAAATTCTGTTACCTGGAAAAGAGATCACAAGGACAGCTATGTCTGTAACAAAGAGACAGACACGGCTTCAAAGCAAGAAGAGGTTTTGATTATGACAGCTTATGATGGCTCCAGTTCTCACGAGATGGTTGCTTGTCAGAGGCTCTCACTGAAGGTCTGCTTGAAGATGAAAGGGTTTCTAAACCAGGTTAACTCTTTTTAAAGGAAATCTGTGCGATCAGCCTTCAGGAGAAACCAGATGGTTTGTACTCACTGTGTCACTATTTCCCAACAGATCGACTGGAGTTGCTGTTCATGTCTGTCCATTATCCCCATGCTGTCAATGGGCAAACGTGTTGATTTCAGCTCTGCTAGTTTCAATCATCTGTTGTCACGTGTGTACTCACAAAGACAGTTAAATATCTACCTAATTCCATTGTACATTGGACCATCTTGGGATGTGAGACATCAAAGAATAGCATGTGAGTTTGAAGGAGATTCAGTTCCCTGAAGGGCCCCAGGTATCAGAGCTCCAGCATACTACGGAGAGCTCCTTGTCTGGAAAATCTACTAGAACTGTGTTTTTGTAATACATGTGTGCAGAACTAGATCTATGAATGTCCTAAGTTTTAAAATTCATCTTAAAGTGGCCGGAGTGGCTTTAAAAATGACAACAGGGCAAAGGAGACAAAAAAAAAATATCTTAATGCTGACCATGATGCTGTCACTCCTTACTATTTCCTGATAAATTTTTAAATTTGAAAGTTATTAAATTTGATCTGATGTGCTAGTCATGCTTGGTCCAGCCCTGAGGTGAAGTTCACTGGAAGGAAAGTCACATAATTAACTCTCTCTCTCTCTCTCTCTCTCTCTCTCTCTCTCTCTCTCTGTGTGTGTGTGTGTGTGTGTGTGTGTGTGTGTAAGAAGGCTAAAACAGTGTTTCAGGACTATCTTAGTTCACTGTTTGCATCTGTCAAGCTCCAGCATTACCCTGGCCCTGGCAACTGTGAGGGTGCCTTATTTCTCTTGTCCCTTTGATGACAAGCTTTTCTGGTTTGTAGAGGTGGGCAGCTGGGCAGCATGCTTTTATCCCTTCGAGTTTCAGCTAGTATCAAGGTCAGTACAGGTTATATAGAATAGATGGGGATTTCCTTGTGTGTGTGAGAGGCGGGAAGCCATTGTCAAAGTAGATGTTTCTAGTCTGTACCCAAAACCAATGTCCTGAGTCAACATGGAGACTCTGCAAAAAAGCCTTTTTTTGATTTTTCTGAGCAATCACTTGCCTGTCCCCAGCTGAAGGTAGTAAGAGTAGAACCCCTGAGGTGCAAGAACAGCAGGGTGTTCTGCTTCAATCTCTAGAAATTGGCCCACTCTCTTTTCCTTTGTTATCCTAATTTGATAGACAAGCCTCACTTTTCCCCCTAAACCCATTTGAAGCCTGCACTTTAGTCTCCCAGGGAGATTTCTAATGTGCAGGGACAGTGCTAAGAAAGACATTTTATTTTTAAACTCTATTTATTGGTTATCTATCTGTCTGTTTGTCGTTGACACCCTCCTGAGGAATCACCTAGTTGCTTTTGTAGCTCATGCCTAGATTACTGCCAGACTCTCTGATTTTGCCTACAAAAATGGCACCAAATATCTTAAGAATGGTAAATTTGGGGGATTGATGGATGTTTCTGATATATTTTCTCTCTCTCTTTTTCTTCCTTCGTCTCTTCTTTCCTTCATTCCTTTCTTCTAAGCCATGAATAATGAATAGCCACGCCTTACCCTGTTAATTTAAGTATACACTTTGATCTTTGTAGGCATTATGAAAAGGAAATAAAACACTAGCAAGTAAAGGAAGACTTTCTCCACAAACCTAACAGTGCGTCAAAGTGGTTTAATCAGAATGTTAGTTGGAACACAACCTTATTTTATGGAGTGAGATATGGTTGATGCTATTGCTTAGAATAAGTTAGTCATGAAAAAAGCTCCACCATGTGCCATGACAGCCAGAATCTAGTGAGTCTGATTAGATTTCAGTCAAGCTGAATCTTGGACTCAGATTAATATTAACTGCCAGAGCAGTAATTCTTCATGGGTTTATGGCTCCTTTGTTAGCTTGGGACCCTCATCCAGGTGATAAGTGCTCGCTTCTGAAGACAAGGCATTCAGTCATAAAATCAATAAATCTCAAGCACAAAGATATTTGCTCAAAAAAAAAAAACTTGGCCGGAAAGCCTGCTGGGAGAAGGGTGCCTCAAGGACTCAAGGACAGGGACTGTAGACTGTATTTTTTCGGTCCTAGCAGCTTGAGAACTGAAGGTCCTCTAGATAGTGATGATGTCCCAATGCGCGCTTTATGTATAAAGAAAGCAAAATGAGTTGTGTGTCTGCAGGGCCTGATCTTGAGGCTGATTGTAGAGGTGTGGGAACCTCTTAGGTCTGAATCTTGCTGAATCCTGCTTAGAGCTACAGCCTCTTGTCTTGCCAGACTTTGTATGGACAGTTAACACACGAGGTGAGGAAAGCTGTGCCCAGTGTTCTGAAAACACACAGGTAGATGATCGGAGGCATCAACTTTTGCTGTATTGCAGGGGGCTGAGTGCTGAAAGCTGATTCAAGAACTTCCCTTTTGTTGTCTAGTATAGACGTAAGTTCAGTGTACCACAAAGAGTGTTGGAAAAGAGCAGAAGAGAACATCCACCAAATGTGTTGGCAGGGACCTAGACTCCTAGTCTAGTCCTAGTACTCCAAGGTAGAGTCAGGAATGTGAGTTTAAGCCAGCCTGAGTTGCATAATGTGTAAGACCCTTACTCAAAACAAACAAAAAGACAACAACAGAACCAAAACCAGGATGGGGAGGGAGGGGCAGGGTGGGCAGTGCATAGAAAATTTCAACATTTTCTTCAACTTTCCAACTCTTTTTGAGTAGTTTGAGTCTGAGTATTGTCTTTCACCGTTATTAGGATAGAACAGCTATTCGAAATAGTAGAAGTATAGATACTTGGTGATTTTATCTGTATGAAGACAAATTTTTCTCTCTCATATGCGTACACGCAGATACACAGACACATAGACACACAGATACACACACACACACACACACACACACACACAGTCACCAGACTTTTTCTGATGAGTATATGTACAAGGAAGACATTCTCCTTACTGCCTCTGATAAAATGATGTGAGACTGAAGAGTTGAATCAATGAAGGGAAAGGAAGAGGAATATTTATTCCTTCCCTGTCATAGAAAAATGGCCATAAAGTAAATTTAGAATTGTAAAATAACAAAATGAATATCCATAGAGGCAAGAGGGATTTAAGAATAATATTGTTTTCAGCTTAAATTAGTGTAATGTTTAATGCATACTAGCAATTATGACATCTCATGTTTTATAGCTATCTGCAATGTAAATCCCAGAATTTGCTTTAAATGATAACAATTTCATTAGTGAAAAATTATTATGGTATTTTATTCTAATTAAATGTTTACAGTGTACGTTTTCCTGGGGAATTCCATATTATATTCCATATAATAGTGCGATTTACAAAGTGATTTATGAAATACTGTCTTCAGTTTCTTGGGAGTCTTGAAAAGTATATTTATAGAAAGTTATTTAAATATATCTTTACAGATTGTCAGGGTGGCCCAATGATCTAAGGTGACAGACTTTCATATGTATTTATTACAATGTGTAAAGTAGAAAGAAAAATCCACCTGCCTTACCAAATAAAAATGTGATGTCCTGTAAGTTTCAGCTCCTCCTCAAGGCTCAGGGGCCATTGTCCAAGAGGGGAAAAGAAGGACTATAAAATCTAGAGGTCAGGGCGGGTGGAGAAAACAGTGTCTTCTGGATATGGCAGGACCATTGTGCTCATGAACTCAGAGCAGCTGTGTACAAGACCCACACAAGACCAAGCCTCTCGACATTGCAGAATGGAGTGGGGAGTTCACAAGCTCCTACCCCCAGCTAAAGACCTACGGACAGTTACGGCTCCTAGGGAAGGGAGAGTCAGCCTCACTGGTGTGCTGACCACACTTCAGTGATGATCCCACACCATGAAGCGTGTGGAGTGCACAAATAGAGTGGACGGTTTGTTAATTTTTTTTAAAAGAGAGGACATGAAGTTGAGGGGTTGAGAAGAGTTGAGGTGAATATGATCAAAATTTGTTGTATTAAATTCTCAAGAAATCAGTTAAAATACTTACTGAAAATAAAAATGTTCAGGATTCAATAATTACCAGTCATTTAAACTATATTAATTTGTGCAATGGTATAGAGGAATGAAAATTCAGGGATTACAGGACTAACCCTTGGTGGTGAGATAGTGTGGTCTCAACTGCAGGAAGAGTTGTAACGGGAAACCCTGCTAGCCCAAAAGGACTACCGAGAAGTCACAGGACCTGTGGACAAACCAGTAGATACGGGGCTGGAGCAGGAGGCTGACTTAGCAGTTAGAGCACTTGCCTTGCAAATAAGAGGATTGGAAAGAGAAGAGGAAACTTTAGATCAAGGTAGCACATGACTCCACATATGTCCACTCACACACTTCCACACACATGCATGCTCACAAAACCACATATATGCACACATGAAAAGAATTCAATAAAAAACCAAAATATGAAATATGGTTCTCAAAGGAAATTATTAACATTAGGCTCTCTTTCAACACAAGGCCTATATTTCTTAATGCCAGATAAAGGTTTTTTTTTCTCATTTTCAAAATGGAATTCCACTTTCTTGGAGTCAGTAGGGTTTTTTTTTCACATTTTAAAAACTAGTACATTTATGGAAATTTTGACAATTCCATATAACTTTGTGAAAAAAAGACTACATGCTTCAGATAGCTCTAAAGGATAAACTTCCATAAAAGAATGTTCAAAATGTAGGACTTACATTTGATTTGCAAGATGATTTTCAGAGGCAATGAAACCTTTCATATTTTAGTGATTATTTATTTTATATTCTTTTTATCAGTGATGATTGACTATATTGGTATTACTTCCTTTGATGTTAACTAATGGTAATAAAATTATGAATCAACTTAAGTAAAACTATGAAATACACAAGTGAAATGTAGACATGGAAAAAGCTGTGATGTGGGTTCATGAGCAGCTAAAGTTCAGGAAACACTACGTTCAGGAGAAAGAAGTTCGGCTAAGAGTTTCATATTCCACCATATGGATCTCAACTGGCATTGTTTAACCTACGATGGCTGTGAACATACTGTGATAAAAATAAGACATATGGGGCTCTTTAGCAGCAAAGGAGGGTAAAAAAAAAGGAAGAAGCAGATGCTAGTTGTATTTAGGAAAGAAACCCTGCTGTAGATGAAATGCTGGCCAATATAATGTCTGTTGTTCTGAGTTATGTAGCTTAGATGTTGGATTGGATTCATGGAAGGAACAAAGTGCCAAGGACAAAAATGTACACTTGTTTTTCACTTGGCTTTAGGGTTCCCACAGATATCAAAATGGTTTGATGCTCAAGTTTATCATACACAACACTATGATGTTTACATATAACCTAGGCACATCCTGTGTATGATATAAATAATTCCTGTATCATTTGTAATATTTAGTATAAGGTAAAGTTATATAAACAGTTGTATTTCAAAAATAGTGTGAGACAAAAACATTTGAACACATTCAATACAGACAAAGTCACAAATACTTAAAAATAAGTGTCTGGATGAAATGACTCAGTCAGTAATGTGTTTGCCACACCAACCTGAAGACTGCACTCTCCAGCCCCCTTTTAAAAGTCTAGAGAGACAATGTATGTCTGTAATCCCAGAACTGGAAAAGTGGAGACAGGAGAGTTCCTGGAACTTGCTGCCAAGTCATTCTAACTGAATCAATGAACTCCATACTCACTGAGATACACTGCCTCAAAATATAAGGTGGAGACGGATCGGGAAGACACCTGATACTGTCTTGCGGCCTCTGGATTCCATCATACCTGCATGCATACACCCCCACCTGTGCACATCCAAATGTATACACACCCACAATGTTAAAATACATTATTTTTAGTAGGATCAATTCAAGATGTGTATATGTACACCTCTAGGCAGGACTTGTAGCATTTCTGAGAAGTTATATCTGCATTAAGCTCATTTGCTTTGGGGAAATGTAATTCTCAAAGTGAGCAAACCAAATTGCCTTCCTGATCTGAGTCCTTCAGCCCTGACATCCCAGTGGGTCACCATCACTGAATGTGCTTGAGTTAGTAAAGCATCAGATCTGGGGAAGAGCCCTAAAATCCTTTTTCTGTCATTCACTCTCTAATGCTACTGGGGTTCTGCCTGAAAATGCATTCATGACCTCAGGCTTAGGGAGAGTACCAGGCTTAGGCACAGATGAAGTAAGAGATGCCCCACAGTGGGTACCTGGCTTCCTCTGTGACCTGGGAAGCAACAATATTACAGCCATAGGTGGGCTCACTTCTGCTTGCTATGCAACCCCTTTCCTATTAGGCCACGCAGACTTCTGAGGGCAGAGGGCTCTTCTTTAGAGAGCTTGTGTACCGCCCCACACCGCTGTCATCAAACTTGGGTTCTACCTGAGATGTGAAATGTATACAGAGTCCTCCTGTGAGTTTGTGGGGCAGCAGCCAGCGCCTGCATCCAAATTGGAGGATTCCCTGTCTCAAGCTCGTCTGTATGACAGACCCAGTCTCTGCTCTTCAGTTAGGCTATGCTTGATGTTAGACCTGCCTGTGTCCCTGCTGATTCCTCGCGTCTGCGCAGTTCCGACTGCCAAGGCACTGCTTAGGTAGCAGTTCAGAGGCAAGACGGAGTATCACTTTCAATTATTTATCTTAAAAATTTTCTTGAAGCCCGAAGTTTAAACTCAGCAGGGGAACTGGAATTGTTCAGGCACACAGTGATCTTATTCTTCTAGAGCATTGTATGAATTATAATGCTTATAAAGAAAAGAGCAAATAGAATTCTGCAAGGTAATCAAAAGCAAATTTGCTAATTTGGGCCTAAAGGACGGTATTTTTTCATCAGAAAGAACATTAAGTTTAGATCAGTTATCTAAATTAAGGAAACTGAGAAAAATAGCAAGACCAGAAAATCACCTTCACTGATGTGGGGAGAGGCAGCCTGTCTTGGCCTCTTTCTTAATCGCGTTTCTCGGTATAAGACCTCGTTACTAGGATACGGCCATGTGGCAGCATCTTTACAAGAAATTGTGCGGGAGAAAAAAAGGTCAGAGGCTCATTTCCAATAACGGTTTGACAAGTGACACGGAGAAAAGGGCAGGAAAGAATTGAGGTGTGTGGTGTTTCCCTAGATCAAGATTTTGAGATAATGGAACTTATGCGAATAGGAAACCTCTAAGAATACATTTTATTAATCTTGGGTCTCAAATAAACCGAGACTATCAGAAAAATGAGGCAGAAAAATAGACAGACTCGATCTCAACAAGCAGAGACTGCTTTATTAGATCAGTGAGGGTCCCCAACCTTTCCACAGGATGAAGGTGAACATATTAAGAGGGGCTGGGAAACATGTGTATACATACACAATTAGGTACCAGAAAGTTACAGCTGTTTTTGTGATTGACGGGAGCAAGGTCGCTTGTTTCTGATATAAAAGCATGCAGATGGAGCAGAACTGCCAGGCTGGAGGCTAAGCCATTCTTTACGGGCTCAGGACTTGCCCGCTAAAGCCTGGATTCAACTTCCAGTGACCCACAATATCCAAACTCTGGAAGTAAAAAGAAAGAGGGGGAGGGGTCATTTCAGGAAGGCTGCTTGCTATTGGCAGATGGAGGTCAGTAGTCTCAATGGTGGAAGGGATATTGAGACCTCTTCGAGGTAAGATAGGGGCTAGTGGTTATTGGCCATGAAGAATTCAGTGACCTTTAGGTGCTTAAAGCTTGAAGTCCTTATTGGTGAAACTTGGTGAGACAGCTGAAAAGGCAGGGGCCAGAGAGTAAAGTTAGGACAATGGTAGTGATTGTGCCTGCCAAGGGGGCAATTCACAGTCCGCAAGCACTCGGGTATCTTTCCAGAAAGTATTGTTTGCCCTTCTTGTTTTAATTCTTCTAATAATTGTTTAGCACTAGACCAGATTGGTTTGCACTAATAATAATAATAATAATAATAATAATAATAATAATAATAATAATAATAAATAAATAAATAAATAAAATAAAGCATTCTTCCCCAAGAAGGCGCGGTGAGTGAGGGTACATTCCTTTTCAAGCAGTCACTAAGTCTAGTCCCCAGTGGCTCCGAAGGGTGGCTATACTTCGTTGTACCAAGGTCAGGTCTTCCTTTGTCTGTACCTGCTGGAGCCCTAACGCTGTTCGTTGGCAGCGACTGCTGTTGGGCAAGAGTATTGAAGAGGGCTTATAGGAAATTTTTTTGCTTGAGTACAGGGGCAAGTTCAGTAAGCAAAATATTTTAAAGACAGGGCAAAAATGAGAGGAGGAAAGGAGCGATCCAGGGGTGAAGCCAGAGTGGGAGGGAACCAAAAGCTCACTCGTGGGAGAAGGTTTGTGGTGGAAGTTTTTGTCTGGTCCCTGTATTGGTGGGCCCCTTCTTAAACCAGTTGGGATTTGTTGTTGTGCAAGATGGATCTTTCTCAGAGGAGGATCCAAAAATAGGGTGGTGTGGAAGCAGCATCCTTTGTGGAGGAGGGCACCAATCGCATCCTCAGCAGTAATCAGATTTAGTCATGGAGTACTGTGACACAAGGAAGTGAGTTTGTCTTGAAGTACGTTAAGCTGATCTAAAATTTCTTTAAGGTTTTTGAGAGCTAGTGGGACTGAGAGGTTAATTACTGTCTAGCTGTGTTACTTCTGAGTCCTGAAAACAATGCCCAGAATGACACAAAGAGGGACGAGTTGATGGAGTTGCATTGCCCCTTTAGAGATCCCCTGAAATGGTTTCAGTGGTTGGGGTGCAGATTTCTCTTTAGGCTGACAAGGGGAGCAATGTGGAAAAGGCAGTAGCTACAGTGCCTCAGAGGAAGGTGTGTGGTTCAAGGGACCACAATAACAGCTGGCAAAGTTCTAGAACAAAAGTCAGGAGATAGTAACTATACAACCTTGTAAGCGAAGTTAGCATACGTTTTGTTTAACAAGGTTAAATAGTAAGGTACTATTCTGTAGAATAAGTTTTGTAGAAGGAGACAGTAACTGTATTCAGCTGTTCGTTACATCAGACTCCAGAATAAGGAAGAAGCACCTGGAAACCTTATAAAAGCAGTCAGGTAAAGTCAGCATCTAATTGGCAATTTAAAAGGGAAATAGAATCCCACTGAGGCATTTTTATAGGCTTGTCTAGCAGTTTCCAAAGTCATGACTTGAGTATTCTGAATAATTACTCAAAACTGTGAGTGTGGTGAGCGAGGGTCTGCCAAGCTCTCACAAACAGGGAATATTAGTAGTTATGATATTGACTCTGAAATCAGCTTCTGTTAAAATGAAAGCCAGGGTAAAGGACATGGCTGATTGAACTAGCATGCAGGTCCCATACCTGACTCCGTGGTAGGTTTAGGTGCAAGGTTCCACTGTTCACAGTTCTCTTAGGTCAGTTTAGGAGTCAGAACTGGATGGATGGCTACCTCATTCTGCAGAATTTGCGTGCATGGATGGCAGTGGTCAAACAAAGAAAGGCCTCAGTGGAGAAGAGGTCAGGAAAAAAGTCATAGGAAGACAGAAGGGGAGGACTCAAAGGAGAGCAGAGAGGATGGGGTCAAGCTGGGTTTATACAGAGCACCAATCGAGTCCCAAGAACTAGTGTTCTGTCTTCAGGACTTGTGCTACTCACAAAAGCAGAGGCCAAAGACCAGAGGTCTCAGGAGGACCTGGTAATTGTTTAGCCTCTATAGTGTAGGGGTCCTAAAAAATGCTGAAAGTAGAGCCCAGACTCAAAATGTATGCAAGAACCAAGGGCATTTATTAAGATGCCAGTGTGCAGGATTGGAACACCTGTACAAAATGGTGACAACCCTGAGAGGAGCCTGCAGCCTCCTTTAAGTGCAGCTAGGAGAATTTTAGGAATAATTAGGTCATCTCAAACAGAATTTGTCAAGCAAGCAACAGTCACACTAGTGTACTTTTAATTGGTTGAAGTTTAGTTTTAGCATTTTTGGAAATACTTGAGCAATTCTGGGGAAGTCTGGGCATGACTCAGAAGGGGGGGGGGGCTGCAGGATTTGTCCCTGAAACATTGTGGGGCTGACTTAGGTCTTAAATGGGCTCTCTGCCTCATCCCTGAACAAGGGTGTTGTTGATAAATGACTCTTTGTCGGGAGAGGCATCTGTTTTGCCCCTCTCAGAGGACTAACCTAAATCCAGTTGTAAAAGTGGGCAAGCTTAAATCCTTCAATAGTAAACTTGGAGGGTCTCCATGCTCTCAAAAGAGTGACCCCTGGGAGGGCATAGGAGGGCTCTCTGCCTGGAAGGCCATGAAAGGGTCCTTGGTTTTGTCACCAGATGGAAGATCGCAGACAAACTTGATCTCAACAGGCTGAGACTGCTTAATGGGAAGAGTGAGGGAGCCTCAACTTTCCACAGGATGAAGGCTGAGAGAATTTAGGGGGTCTCCTCCACACTGGGGTGTATTGTTTCTGCAGGTAGAGCTGAACCACCAGGCTGGAGCTAAGCCATTCTTTATGGCTAGAGGCTAGTGCCCAACATAGCCTGACTTGGTTTCTCAGGACCTAGGCTGTTACCCAACAGAGACAGGGAACCCCACTATCATTGGAATTAGAAGGAAACCAAAAATCTATAATTACCAGGTAAAGAATAAAATTCCTTCTTGGGCCACTGATAGACAACTTCTTAACTCTGGTTGAGTCCTGTAATTCTACGAGTACAAGTTCCACTTCCAGTTTGAACATGAGTAGCTGGAGGGCTTAAGGCTGCAGAAAACTTCTCAAGATTCACATGGCTGACCTTGAAAAAATGCCCACAGACAGCCATTGCCCTTCCCTACTATCAGGCCTTGTTTCTGCTTAACTGAGAACTTAACTGGGAAGACACATAGTAAAAATTCTTTGATTTCAGCTCTCTCTCACCATTGCATTTGACTAAAATCATATGAACACTAGAATATTAATGTATTTTACTAGCGATATGCTAAATCAGAGGTATGAGCTGTCTTAGCTACTGAAATTCAGAGGCATTTTAATAAGTTAATGAGACTTCACAAAAGGTGAAGGAAAACTCTATGGGAAAAGGCTAAGTTGTTAGCATCACAATGTGCCGAGGGAGAAGGTAGACAAAGTTATCTGACATCCCAGAGGCTCTCTCTGGGTTATCTCTCTGTACTCCTTCCTGCCTTCAGCATCACCATCTTGCTCCACGGAAAGAACATTCATAAGTGCTGTGAGCTTTGTGTCAGCAGAAGTGTTGAGTTGCCTTGTGCGACTTCTCCCAACCTTTTCTTGAATGTGGCCCTCCACAATAGGGACACCATCTTCCAGGCAAGAGACAGTCCCAGTATGAGTAGATACACTGAACTGGCTTTAAAAAAACCCATCTGTGGTCGCTAATGTGGCCATCATACTGGCAGCTAACCCGCATCTCTCACATACAGGGATAGGCTGAGAGCAAACAGGCTTGTTTGTGTAACAACCGTGTTGACTAGAGAGTATATTATTAGTTCTTCTTAGAGTCTTGACATAATACCTTGTCCTACTGTTGTCTCAGATGAAAGGCAATTATAGTATAGTATAGTTAGATCTGTGTAAAAGCTATAGGATTTTGCTGAGTCAGCTCAATACTTGTTCACCGGTTACTGCTATACAGATTTGCTACACAGTTTCTGTGCTTGATAGGACAAAACTATGTTGTTGGTCATATGCTGTAGTGTCCTGAGTACCACCAGAGCTAACTAGCATGATCCATATAGGGTAATCTTAGATAGACTGATGTCTGCATTCAGAAGGCACCTTTCCTTAAAGTAAATATTCATATATTAAGTTCTAGTGAGTGCCTGTGAGTCAAGAGTATACTCAGTTACTGTAGAGTTTTTAAATAATTCAGTCTTGTAGGTGAGTGTTTCAAATGTGTTGCTTGATCGCAGAAAGAGGGTTGTGGCCAGTAGGTTCAATCTTATTACAGTACAATAAGAAAAACACACTTTTTTTCTTGAGGTGCTGAGGATCAAACAGAGAGAGGATTTTGCACACACTCTATTAAAGAGTACTATCAATAAAATATTTTATAATGCAATGTTATAACTCAAAAGATTTTCAACTCTAGTAAAGACAATTCACCCTGAGAAACATTTCAGTGACCTCTGATGTGTCTCTGCTACATTCCACGGAATTACTTATTACTTTTTTTTCTCTTTTTTTTTGAAAGTGGGGTTCGAGACACTAAAAAGTGAGCAGAGATGAAGGTTTTTAATGAACTGGCAAAGCTTATTTCAAAGGCCAGCTACCATGTGTGCTATTAGGTCAGGGTTGATAGAGAAGATGTGAAGAAAAAAAAAAGAGGAGACAGACCTCCACAGAATGTCTTTTAATGAGAACGATGAAGGGCAGAAGTCTCGGGGAGTAGAGACACACAAGGTGCTTCAGTTAGCAGAGAAGGGGACTGTTGGGGTTGAAGGGTCCATCTGCAGATCCATTCCCCTGCAGTGTCTCAATTGTAAGGAGCAGCGGAGGTTCATCCATGGATCTTAATAGAAGCTTCCTATAGAAGATGTGATCTGTCTGTTCAACCTGAGAGTTTCTCAGCTCATCAGAGACTTTTGTGTTATTAGCCCTTTATTCCAGACCCTGAGAGTATAAAAAGGCAATGGAGGAGCTGTACCACCTGGGTAATTCCTGCTGATTAGAGACAGGGCTGTCCCCAGGACTTAAGGGGGTATAGGTCAGATTCAGACATCATGTAGCTGGAAGAGAGTTTTGACTTGATTGTAGTGGATCTAGCAATTGCTTTCAAACGGTCCTGGAGAATCCATTTAAAAATTATAGCAGGAGACTATAGTGAATAAGATGTGACCCAAGATTAAGGGACACAGTAGGCAAGGTAGCTATTGTCCTACTGTGGACTAGTCTTTTGTTCCCTAATACTCGTGGAATTCTCATGCCCAAACTTGGAGTTTTCTTTCTTTTCTTTTTTTTATTTATTTATTTTTTTAATTTATTTATTTATTGAGGATTTCTGCCTCCTCCCCGCCACCGCCTCCCATTTCCCTCCCCCTCCCCTGATTAAGTCCCTCTCCCTCATCAGCTTGAAGAGCCATGAGGGTTCCCTGACCTGTGGGAAGTCCAAGGACCGCCCACCTCCATCCAGGTTTAGTAAGTTGAGCATCCAAACCGCCCAGGCCCCCCCAAAGCCAGTATGTGCAGTAGGATCAAAAACCCATTGCCATTGTTCTTGAGTTCTCTGTAGTCCTCATTGTCCGCTATGTTCAGCAAGTCCGGTTTTATCCCATGCTTTTTCAGACTCAGGCCAGCTGGCCTTGGTGAATTCCCAAAAGAACATCCCCATTGTCTCAGAATGTGGGTGTACCCCTCGCGGTCCTGAGTTCCTTGCTCGTGCTCCCCCTCCTTCTGCTCCTGATTTGGACCTTGAGATTTCTGTCCGGTGCTCCAATGTGGGTCTCTGTCTCTGTCTCCTTTCATCGCCTGATGAAGGTTAATATTCAGGGGGATGCCTATATGTTTGTCTTTGGATTCTTATTTAGCTTCTTATTTAGCTTCTCTAGGATTGCAACTTATAAGCTCACTGTCCTTTAATTATGGCTAGAAACCAAATTAAGACAAAAAGGCAACCCACTGACTGGGAGAAGATCTTCACCAACCCCGCAACTGACAAAGGTCTGATCTCCAAAATATATAAAGAACTCAAGAAACTAGACCGTAAAAGGCTAATCAACCCAATTATAAAATGGGGCACTGAGCTGAACAGAGAATTCTCAACAGAAGAAGTTCAAATGGCCAAAAGACACCTAAGGTCATGCTCAACTTCCTTAGTGATCAGGGAAATGCAAATCAAGACAACTTTAAGATTCCATCTTACACCTGTCAGAATGGCTAAAATGAAAAACACCAATGATAGCCTTTGCTGGAGAGGGTGTGGAGAAAGGGGTACACTCATCCATTGCTGGTGGGAATGCAAACTTGTGCAACCACTCTGGAAAGCAGTGTGGCGGTTCCTCAGGAAATTCGGGATCAACCTACCCCTGGACCCAGCAATACCACTCTTGGGAATATACCCAAGAGAGGCCCTATCATACAACAAAAGTATATGCTCAACTATGTTCATAGCAGCATTGTTCGTAATAGCCAGAACCTGGAAACAACCTAGATGCCCTTCAATAGAAGAATGGATGAAGAAAGTATGGAATATATACATATTAGAGTACTACTCAGCAGTAAAAAACAAGGACTTCTTGAATTTTGCGTACAAATGGATGGAAATAGAAAACACTATCCTGAGTGAGGTAAGCCAGACCCAAAAAGAGGAACATGGGATGTACTCACCCAAACTTGGAGTTTTCTGTAGCAACTCGGGTGGTTCCTGATTGATTCATGTAGAAGCATTTCTTCTGGCGAAAGTGATGTAGTACCCCTTTTCTGCCACTAGGAGATCCATAGCAAACCTATTTGGGAGAATTATCCCTACAAGGAAATCTATTTGGTTTTGGAGAGTATTGATGGTGGCAGTTAGTTCAGCTAGAGAGTCAGAGAGCACCTTAGACAGTGGTTAGAAATAGTAAGTTTGGGTAGACACTACTGCTATGCCTGTTGCTGAGGCAGATGTGGTGGGCAGGAGTTGGAGAAAGCTCTTTAATTGTTAAAGTGGAGATTGAACAGAGGGAAATTGAAACTGTCTGGTTACCCACGAGGATCTGTATGTCAAGGTATTGGAAGACTGGGGAGCAGATTTCTGCCGTGCTGACTGGGAGAAATATATGTAGCTGCATCACAAAGAAAAAAGATCCTACATAAGTTATAAGCATCTGGAAGTTTGTAAGAGAAGTCAGTATCTAAGTAACAATTTAAAAGAGAAGTAAAATTGGATCACTTCTATAGGAATGTCTAGCAACATCCCAAGACCCACTGAGATATCCTTGTCAGGCCCCAAAGACACTCAGGTAGGGGGAGTAATGGGTAACAGTGGTAACTATTAGCATACTAAAGCACTCACTGGCCACCAGGTTCACTCAGTACCTTTGGCTCCTCTCTGCTCTCCTCACCTCTGATGCCCACCCTAAGCCTGTTTAGTCCAGGGACATCTCTTTCCTTTCCCTCAGCTTCTCTTTCCTGTATAACCCTGCCATTTCTGTCACACACTCTCTTGGTTCTTCTTTGTCTTGGTCCACTTGGCCCCTCTCTCTTGTTACTCTCTCTTCTTTTTCACTCCTGTTTCTCCCTTCTTTCTTCTCTCATGGCCTGGTAGTTGCCCTCATGTCTACAATAAAATCCTTTTTGGAGTGGACATGAGCTCATTTTGTTCAGTGCTGAAGAGTCTGGTGACAGAGTATCTGGAGCCTGCTTTCATCAGGACACACTGCAGCTTTCAGAAGTACTCTTCCAGAAAGAGTCAGTGTCTCATAGCTGGTAAACACAGCTTTTTGATCTGGCCGCAGTATTTAAGAAAACAGGAATGCTTCTCAGCTGTGAATAGATGCTACAGTGCTGGATATACATACACAAATATGTATATACATATGTGTGTGCAAGCATGCAAGAGAATCATTAGTAAGAAATAGTTGTCCAAATAACATTTCATGTGACTAACCATAAATTCATAAGACTAAAATATTCTGAACTATTAAAGAAATATACTGATCATTTTTATCTTGGTTATACTTTTCTCCTATGTACTTAAGGCCACATAGGTATGTACTGCTAAAATGGATTGTGAATCTAATCCTTGGGGGTCACTTGGGCTTGAGAAACCTCAGGTTCCTCTGTGCTTTATTTATTTGTTTGTTGTTTGTTTATTTTGCCAGTTGTCTGCCTAGGATAAACCAATCCTTGTTTAGCCTGGAAGCAGTAAGGAAATCTTCCCTGTGTTGGTTCTCTTCTTTGTAGACAACATACACCCTCTTGAGATTTCACTGAATGTAGTCTTCATGGCCTCCCTGAAGAACAGATGACTTTCCACAGTTACAGAACATTGAGAGATGGCCAACAGTCCACTGGGACCTCATTGACCTTGGAGGGAAAGATGGAAAACACTTTCCTTTTTAGTTCCAGTGACCTCATTAGAATAACCTCCAGGTATGGCTATGACATACCCATAAGGTCAGTTTCACCAGTCTGGAAGGCTACTGTATAATATTTCACTAACCAGATGTTTCTAAATAAACTTATATTAGATGTTTATTTTAGCCAGTTCCTGTAATTGTTGATCTTTGACCTTGGAAATGTCGCCACCATATATATCATCTCTTAAGTCTCATTATTATTTTCCTTAAGTAGCTTATGCAGACTTTTATAACTTGCAAGAACTTTCTTTTTCACTCTGGAAACATTTAGCCATCTTAATCTCCACATGCAAACACACACACACACACACACACACACACACTTTACTAAAACCTAAAACACTTTCTATCTTTAGATCCTTTTTACATTTGTTCTTAATATCATGAGCCGTAATACCATTATGAATTAGCTATCTGTTGTGAGAATTTTCTCCCTGGGAAAGGGGGAGGAACTAAGCAACGCCTATCCTTTCTTCATCAGGCCTCGGTGACAAAATCTGAAATTGGCTGGGACGGCCTGTTAATGTCCTAGTTTTGTGAAGGAGTTTTAACATTTAACGAATCCTGCTGTGCTCGCTTTAGTCTCTCACAGCTGAAAGTATAAAGATGACAGCGGCTTAACTTAGAAAATTGGACAGAGCCCTTGTATTCCGAGATAGAGATGTTAGTTGTTGTTGTTGTTGTTTTTCCCTATAGGTCTGGATAAAATAAGGACCTTCAAGTAACCCATGTATTCATTTGTTTGCTTTTAAAGGGGTGATGGTGGTCAAAATAAGCCTTTCAATTTGTTTAGCTATCTGTATATACAAAATACATCTAAGAGTACATCCTAAATTATCCTTACCTAAAGAGTAAGGATAATTGTCCAACGGGAACAAAACAACCTATCCTGGGGTAGTGGCAATCATCTCTGAAAGTTAGTTTATTCCTTCCAGCAATAGGGACATGTTGTAGAACCAGAAATGGAGGAAAGATCGGGATGCTATTGTGATCAGAACCATATGATTATGCTTGTCTGGTCTTTGAAATCAGATTTAAAGTTTTAAATTAAAAAAAAAAACTCATGCGAATTATCCCAAAGAAAGATTCAGAACCATTAACCATCTCTCTCTTTTTGTCTTTTTTTAACCCATGTGGTCACATTTATTAAATGTGTCTTGTCTGTTTTCATTATTTTGTTTCTTAAATTTTTAGTATTCCTATGAAAAAAACTTAAGTTGGACCAAGTTAACAACTTTAGTTTACATGAACACTTACTTATAAGTAAATCTGGTACTAAATACATGTAAAAAATAACAGCAATCATATGTAGACAGTCTACATATTATATAATCATACATAAGATATAGTTTAATAAACCAAGATTTTCAATGTTATTGTTTGTTGTAAATATTTTATAATCCTCATTGTGAAAGTGAAACAACATAGAGGTTTTAGGAAACATGTTATCTTTAAGAAGACACTTTAGTTAGGCTGGTGATATATAAGAAGTGAGGGTACCTATGGCCTAAGCAGGTATGCCAAGAGTATCAACATAAAGCAATAAAGGAAAAAATTTCATGGTCTCAGGTGCCTTAGTGTTTCTATTGCTGTGATGAGCCCCCATGACCATCAACAATTTGGGAAAGAAGGGTTAGCTCATCTTACAACTCCCAAGTCACAGTCCATTGCTGAGGGAAGTCAGGGCAGGAACTCAAACATGGCAGGAGCCTGGGTGCAAGAGCTGACGGAAGCTATGGTAGAGTGATGCATACTGGATTGCCTTTTATAATATTTTTTTTTATTTTTATTTTTTGAACCAAGGTTTCTCTGTAGCTTTGGTACCTGTCCTGGAACTAGCTCTTGTAGACCAGGCTGTTCATGAACTCAGAGACCCTCCTGACTCTGTCTCTTGGGTACTGGGATTAAAGTCGTGTTCTTCCACCTCCCGACTTTCTCATTATTTCTTATAGCATGCAGGACCAGCAGCTGTAGGTGTGGTATTGCTCACAATGGGCTATCACTATCCCACATCAAAAACCAAGAACATGTTCTCCAGGCTTTCCTACAACCTGATCTTATGGAGGCATTTCCTTCTCTCAAATGACTTTAACTTGTGTCAAGTTGACATAAAACTAGCCAGTGCACACTTTTAAGAGGTAGAGTCCATAGGAAGCTGTTAGAGTAGTTCAAATCACAGCTTGAAGTCTCTCTCAAAGTTGCAGAAGAAACAAGGGAAGGAGAAGGAGGTAACGGTGCTTTGAAAAATCCAAAGGTTTGTCTCTAGGTGGAGAGTAACTCCCCAAATATCCCTAAAGAACTTTCCTAGCCCAGTTCCAGGATGGGGGAAGGGTACCAACAACTCCTTGTCCCACAATGGCGGGGGGGGGGGGTGTAACTTTTACTTTTGTATCCTCTTGCAGTATTCGTTTTCCCTGTAGACATTTCTAAGATTTGAGACAAAAAATAGTAACCCATGTAAGAAACAGTTTAACCACTAGCTGTCCTTAAGAGTGTGATGTCTTTATTTCTTGGGCCGTTTTGTTCTGGGTTTTCCCATCACAGAGGAGGTGGGGGGGCAGCCTGATCCAGGACAGGGGTTTGGAGGATATTTCAAGGCAAGCATGCTTGAGTCTGAAGGGAGGGTCAAATGCCTTCTCTAGAACAATCTTCTCAGTGAGCTTAAACTGCATGAGGGTAATGTAATCTAACAGGGGTGGCTGTGCTGCTTTGATGAAGCTCCTCAACCAGATTAGCATTTGAGAATTTAGGGAACCTAGTTTAGAAGTTTGCGCTGGTAAAACCTGATATACAGAACTGGAGGAATAAAAGGATCGATGGGTGGGGACAAAAGGGGAACTTGAAATTGGGTGACATCAGACCATTTTCTTTTTATATTTTATGTTTTCTTATTTTTTTCTCTGAAGTATCTGTCATTCTTGAATTTGTAAATTTTGCAAATTTTAAAGTATATGCAAGGGTTCCTATCTTTTTGCTTCCCCTACTTGTACCCTTCTGTACCAATTATTGCCCTTTTACTTTCAGATCAGAGTATTTCATTATCCTACACAGGTGAATAATATTGTCCTTCCAGGAACCATAAGTTATCAAACAAAAAGTCCAGTTCCAGGTATGGGATGCTTCCCTTTGAGCTGTTGATCATGGGTATCTCAGAAATTGCCTAAACAGTGCAAGCTATCACCATTACATTTGGTTTCCCACTAGAACTTTATATTAAGTCCCTATTGCTGAAGATATCTTATACTTTGGTCATAGAACATGGCAAAATCAAGCTGCTACTATCAAGTTCCTCCCTGCAGGCTGTTTTAGAAGTGACAAATTTTGTGTTGCTGGGGTTAAAAAAACAACAACCCAGCATCCTTGACCTTACCCATTTGTGAGCTCTGTGAATAGACTAATAACTGGCTTGGCAAAATATTTCCATGGGTGCTATGGTGATATGAATGATTTGGGGCTAAATAGCTGCTTTTTGGTTGAATTTAGGAACTACTCTGTAGGATGGAACTTATACCTGATACTATGAACTTGAGCAAGAACCCATGGCTGCAGAGGTCATAAACAACTAGGTGGGAATCTACTGCCATTATGCTCTTAAATGGACATGGTATCAAACTCTATTCTGAATAGGTTGAATGTGGGTCTCGATGCTCAATTCAAAATCTTCTATATCAAGCCAGCCAACATTCCAGCATGAACTATGGAGACACTTATGAGGTCTCTCTCTATACTGAGAAGCTATTGGCTGCTGATGGCTGCTGGGGTGAGTAGCGTCAATTTTCTTTAAGGGTGAGGCCTTAGGAGGTTTTCCATGACTCCACATCTGTATGCACACAGGCAGCAGTAATTGGACTGACTGGGTCATTAAAATAAAAAAGAATAGAGCATGAAGGTGTGAGTTGCAAAGTTTGGGGTTCTGGGAGGAGTAGTGGGGGTGAAGAAAAGAGCAGATATGATCAAAATACATTGTATGTATGCATCTATGCAAGTCTCAAAGGATAAACTTAAAATGTTATTTCTCAAACACCAGCATGAAAGCCTCGTTTTACTCCTTACACATGGTCCCTTTCTATTTGCCTGGCTTCTACCCACGCTCACGCTCGTATAAACCCACACACATTTAAAGAGTTAAATTAAGTTTCCCACCTGAGTGAGAACATGCTGTATTTGTTTCCTGAGACTGCTTTGCCTCTCCCAATTATAGTATTTTCCAGTTCCGTTCAGGCTCCTCAATATTTCTTTGTGACTGAAAAAAAATTCCATTGTGTATATTGATCGTGGTTTCATTCCCCACCTCATTGACTGCTGAGCATGTAGGCTATTTCCATCTCCTAGCTACTGTGGCCAGTGCAGTAAACACAGTTATGCAAGTCTCTCTGTGGCTGGACAGTCCCTCTTGTAATCATCCTCTAGTAAATCTCTATGTTGGTTAAAAATAAGCTCCTTGTAGTTTACTGCCAATCAGTGTTCAGCCTAACTATGAATGAAGGGCACAAAAGTACTCATTTGACATCATCTAGAGATAACACCACAACTTTGATTTATGAGCATTTGTTAACCCTTTTAAGCCATGATTGACCTTCATTTCTCCACAACACGAACTATCTGAGTCCTTAGCCTAAAGTACAAGGCCCTGTAAACTGCACCTCCTCATACCTCTTCAGGTCTGTCTCCTGTCTACCTTAGCCAGACTGGTCCAAATCCCTGCCACATGCAGTGCCTTCCATCTAGACAGCTGCACATCTGCCTCTTTCTGATCTCTTTCATCCTTTCATTCTTCAGACCTACTTTCCATTATCTATTCTCCAAGAAAACCTCTCCTTGTCCCAAAGTTCTATCAATGTCCCTCTTCTAGCCACTGGCTGGATTTATCACAGTGACAATACAGCAGTTATTCACACAATTTTGTCCTCGTTGTCATTCTTACGTATTAAGCTTTGAACTTCCTAAGAAAGTGGGATTATTCATTTGAGCTTGCCATTGTATTTGGAGCATTTAATAAAATGTTGGGAATGTTGTAATTGCTCAGTGAATATTCATTGCTGACTGGCTTATTGAATGAAGTGCTACTCTGTCGCCTGAAAAATTAAATCAAACACGTTGTCCTTTTACCCACTCTCCCGCAGTCAGCAAGGACACAGGAATAAGAGCATAAACTGTATTTTATCTCGACTCAAGGAATCTGGGGAGGCATCCGTGGTGTCAAGGCACCATCCGGAACCTCCAGCAATCAGTGGCACCCTGAGGCAGTTCTTAGCAGTTCTTAGGGACCTGCTATCACTGACCTCCTGGTCCTTAAAAGCTCTGTCTTCTTCAAGCAAATGCCAGGGCACTCTCTGGGGTGCTGTGCCCAGCTGCAGACCACTCTAAAAACTGCCAAATTCCTTTTTACTTTAAATTTATCTCTAAGAATAATCAAGTTGGTGAACCACAAAGGAATGATAAACACTTTATATTAAGATGCCAAGTGGCACTTTTATGTTAAAGAACAAGCAGTCTTGCCTTTGGTTTCTGACCCGCCGTGCTGGGAGCATGAATTACAGGCAATCCTTTATTACCGCATGTCAAATCTGACAGGGAGGGCGATGTCTCTACATAAACATAGCAAGTAATTATTATTCAGACTCTCTCTTCCATAAGCTTTCTTTGTGGTGAGCAGTGTTACACATTGTCACTGTTTATTAGTTTGAACACAATGGTGATAAGTTATGACATAAAGGATATTTTTAAAGTGTTTATCTTTTTAACCACCTCAGTGAATCATGTGTCTCTAACTCCATTCCTTTCTCTTTTATTAGAACTTTCAAATGATCTGAAAGATGGTAGTTTAATTGAAGGGAGGATGTGACTTTGGGGTACCATGCTGAGATAGGTTTATTTTAAATGTCCTGCTAGAACAGCTTTGGCAAGAAGCACAGATGCCAGCAGTTGATGGGACACACTCAAGAGCACCGTTTCTCATGTTATGATGGGGCCAGGATATCTCTCGCAGCTTTGTCCTGTATTTCTCTATAGCTCCATTTTCACACATGTGACACACAACACAACCATGAGGAATTGTCTTTCCTAGATTTCAGCATGGATTTGACCCAAGCTCTTCTATTTAGCTTTCAAAGTCCCAGAGTGAAAGAACAAATGCCTTCTTTTAACCACGGTTTCCTCTGATGAAAACAAAAGAGCTCAACAGTATGACCTTGGGCACTTCTTTAGTCCTTGGCTTAATTGGGGGAAGAAATGATTGCAGAAAGTGCTCACCTTTATCCCTGGGCTTTCTACATCAGTGAAGACCTATTTCTATTTCTAGAGGGCTGTTGGATATCCATCCTGTTTAGTGCCATGTTCTGGGTTGTCAGGGCATTACCACTAAGTAGGACAGAGGGAAGGTACCGGTCAGTTCCAGACTGTGCAGGGGAGAAGGCCTGGTAACAGAACATCTGGGCCAGAGATGCTGCTGCTCTCGTGGAGACTGTTATCTTTGTAGATTGTGTGATACAATGCAGTCATTCAGCATGTACACTGCCCTGTATTCCATAATTAACGTCCTAGCATGGTGGAAGGGTGAGGAGTTTTGCTGCCTGCAGGAAGAACATTTTGTTTTCATCTGATTTAGTTTGATTTTTCTTTTCTTTCTTTTCCTTATTATTGCATTGCGGTAAAACTTCTACAGAAATTTTTTATATTATTATTTCTTTTAACTTCAGCCACAGCATCACAAAGTTTACAGCAGTATTTGGTCACAACACTGTATAACCATCACTAACATGTAATTCCAGAATACTTTCCTTACATTCCACAGAAATCTCAAACCCATTCAAATCTTGTCCCTCCTCCTGAACCCATAGCCTTGGATAGGACAAACCTATTTTCTGTCTTTAATAAACTTAAAACTAAAGGTGGCACACGCCTTTAATCCCAGCACTTGGGAGGCAGAGACAGGTGGATCTCTGTGAATTTGAGGTCAGCCTGTTCTACAAGAGCTAGTTCCAGAATGGACTCCAAAAAAGGCTACACAGAGAAACCCTGTCTTGAAAACAAAACAAAACAAAACAAAACAAAACAAAACAGAAAACAAACCAACAAAAAAAATCCCTCGGAACTAATTTTTATCTTTATTTTCAGCTGTATTTACATATCATTGACAAAATTATGTATATTTAAAACACATGAAAAGTGATAATTTAATATACGTGTATATTGTAATTACTGCAATAAAGTACATTAACACATCTACCATCTCGCATAGACTTTTTTTGTGTGGGGTGATAATATTTAAGATACATTTACTTTGCAAATTAGGCACTTAGTACAGCGATATTGATTACAATCCCTATATGTTAGATCTATAGCACTGATAACTTCTTTTTGAAAGTTTAAAATTTATCTTTTATTGTATGTATATGAATTTTTTCCTGCATGTTTGTGTGAGTTTCGTGTGTTTGCAGGTGTTCCGGATGCCAGAAGACAGCATCAAGAGTCCATGGAACTGGAGTTGGTTTGTGAGTCGCCATGTGGGTGCTGGGAATTGAACCTGGGTCTGTTGGAAGAGCAGCCTGTAACCTTAACTGCTGCGACACCTCTCCAGCCCTCAACTGGCGCAGCGTAAAATGTAGACAGTAACCTCTTATCAGTCTCCACTTGCCTGAGCTAATCCCCTGGCAAGCACTCCTTCACTGCCTTCTTCATTGATACAATATTTAAATTTCAGTTAGGTGAGGTCATACAATATTTGTCTTTCTGTACCTGGCTTACGTTATTATAATAATGTTTTCCACCTTACCCTTGTAGCAAGTGGCAAAACAATTTTGAAAGAAAAGTAATAGAGCTGATAAGTAGTTAAAATTAGCCTGGGGTAGGATTTGGTACCTAGTTGACATTTTAATTAGGTAAGGACAGTGAGGCTAGTTACAGCGACTTCTATCACTCCGTCACGCGGTACTTCTGATTTTAGCCTCTTTCAGGAGCTGGTTTCCACAGTGACTGACCTAGGTTACATTCCCACCCACAGTGTACTCGGTGTCCTTTCTTTCTCATCCTAAATGTTTCTTGTCTTTTCCTTACCATAGCCATTCGAGTCTTCATGTGATTTTATTTTGTGTTTTCTAGATAGCTAAGAATGTTGAACATTGCCACGTGTTGATTGCGCAAACGGTCTCTTTTTGGACCCTGGCTTTTCAGTTCATGTACCCATTTACTGGTGGGTTTTTCTCTTTAATTCCTTCTGTATTCCAGATATTAATCCCTTGGTGTATGAGTAGCTGCCAATGATTTTCTCCTGTTTTGTAAACTCTTTTTGCTATGAAAATTGTTTTCTTTGCTGTGTGCAAGTTTTCTAATTTGATACAATTCCATTCATACATTCTTGGAAGTATTTCCTAAGCTACTTAGGTCCTGATCAGAAAGTTATTGACTATACATATCCTTTAAAATATTTTCTGTGGCCGGGCGGGGTGGCGCACGCCTTTAATCCCAGCACTCGGGAGGCAGAGGCAGGTGGATCTCTGTGAGTTCGAGGCCAGCCTGGTCTACAAGAGCTAGTTCCAGGACAGGAACCAAAAAGCTACAGAGAAACCCTGTCTCGAAAATAAAAAAAAAAAAATATTTTCTGTGCTTTTCTGTAGAAATTCCAAAGTGTGAAATCTTACCTTAAGGTCTGACCAACTTTGGAAAATATGTGTGCGTGTAAGTGTGCACACGCTTGTGTGTGTGCATGTACATATGTGTGTGTTTGCATTGCATGTAAGTGTGCCTGTGCGTGTGTGTGTGCATGTGCGTGTGTGTGCATGTGTGAATGTGCAGGAATCTAGGTAGGAATCTAGTTTCCATCTTTCACAACCACTGCTGTTTTTCCATGCACCATTTGTTAAAAAGACCATCTTTTCTCCAAGATATATCTTTAGTACAAATTAGTAAGTTTGAGCAGTCTGTTAGAGAAAAGCTAGAACAGTCTGGGAGTCCACTTCTATTGCAAGGTTTATGTGCTTTGGTGCCAACACTACCTTGTCTCTGTTACAGTCAGGCACTGTTTTACAGAAACCTTTGGTCTTTTCACTCAGGGTTGTTTTGGTTGTTTAGAGTATTTTGTACTTCCATATGAGTTTTAGGATTGATTTTTTTTTATTTTTTTAAGAATGTCATTAGAATTTTTATAGGGTTTTCTATGGATTGTTTTTAAGTGAGATGGAATATCAATACGGTTTTGTTTTGCATTTACTGAATCACTAAGGAGGTTAAACATATTTTATATCTTTCAAACCATTGTTGTGGTTTCAAAGACGATGGCATCCATAGGCTCATCTATTTGAATTCCAGTTGGTGGAACTGTTCTGGATGATGAGGTGTGGCTTTATTGAAGGAGGTATGTCGTATGAGGCCACACTATTCCCAGTTATCTCCTCTTCTCTCTGTCCCTCAATCCCTCCCTCCTCCCTTTCTTCTCCTCTCTCTTCCCCGTACTTGTGATCAGGGTGTAAGCACTGTTCCAGTGCCAGAGCTGCTTGTTGCCATGCTCTCTGCCATGATGGTCATGGATTTACCATCTATTTATTTATTTATTTATTTATTTATTTATTTATTTATTTATTTATTTATTTATTTAGGTTTTTCGAGACAGGGTTTCTCTGTGGTTTTGGAGCCTGTCCTGGAACTAGCTCTTGTAGACCAGGCTGGTCTCGAACTCACAGAGATCTGCCTGCCTCTGCCTCCCGAGTGCTGGGATTAAAGGCGTGCGCCACCACCGCCCGGCATGGATTTACCTTTTGAACTAAGTCCTTTTTAAGTGTTTTTTTTTCTTTTTTCTATAAGTTGCTTTGGTAATGGTGTTTTGTCATAGTAACCAAAGGCAACTGAGACAGCCACTTCCACAGTATGAACTCTGTTGATTTACGTACATACGAAGCACATCAACTTTCTAATACCCTTTGACTATTGCATAGCTTTCGTTATAAAACATTTGTGCTTCAGTTAAGTTTATTCCTTATTTTTTTTTTGTTTTGATTTGGTTTTTGGTTTTTCAAGACAGGGTTTCTCTGTATAGCCTTGACTGTCCCGGAACTTACTCTATAGACAAGGCTACCCTGTACCTCAGAGATCTGCCTGCCTCTTTCTCTCAGATGGTAGCTTCTTGGTATGTGTTCTTGAAACTAAATCTGAGTCTTCTTCAAGAGCAATAAGTATTCACTGATGAACCATCTCTCCAGTCCCATAAAAGGAGTTTTAAATGACAAAAATGATGTAATTCTCTGTCAACAGTGATTGTCTCTGGGTGGAAAATTATGGATTCTTTAAACTTCTTCCTTTTGTTTCTATTTTCTAATTTGTAATATAAAGCATAAAGGCACAGATGTATGTATGAATGTGTACTTATATAATACACATATTTTTCTTTTTTCCTTTTTTTCCTTTTTGGTTTTTTTGAGACAGGGATTCTCTGTAGCTTTGGTGCCCGTCCCGGAACTAGCTCTTGTAGACCAGGCTGGCCTCAAACTCCCAGAGATCTGCCTGCCTCAGCTTCCCGAGTGCTGGGATTAAAGGCGTGTGCCACCACTGCCCGGCGACACACATATTTTTGTTTGCTTGTTTGTTTGTTTGTTTTTCAAGACAGGGTTTCTCTGTCGTTTTTGAGCCTGTCCTGGAACTAGCTTTTGTAGACCAGGCTGGCCTCAAACTCACAGAGATCTACCTGCCTCTGCCTTCTGAGTATTGGGATTATAGTACTGGGATTACCGCACGGCTACTACACATATTTTTGAAGTGGGTATTTCATTAGGCAAACCTGTTATTTCCGAGGAACATTATGTTTTTACAATATAAATTTCCGTATGAGAAATGTGAGTTCCTTATGTAGGATGGATAAAGAAGTGGATGAAAATAGTGGAATAGAGAAGAGAGGAAAATTGCATTTCTTAAGAGTAGCTGGTACCTGAAAATAGATTTTATACACCAGTCCCTCTATCTACCCTACTTACACATGTCTTGTTTGTAGTTCCTTGATGAGTCTTTGTGCTTATAAAGTCATGGCAGGAGAAATGAGTTCCTTGGTATTGTAGTGACTCTCTGGAGCCATGTGTTTCATGGCAGGAGACTGACGTGAGGGACTTTGACTAAGTGCATCATAGAGGTTCATGGCAGTGTGGGCATTGTGGACTGCCCAAAGACGCCTCCTCCCTATTTCTACTATTTCCTTTCTAATGAGACTAAACCGTCTTTAGGTTTCTGGTGGCCATGTTGCACAAGCTCTTCTCTAGCTGTGTAAGATGAGATGGGCGTCTTTTCTGGTCCATATCAGGTGGTATCATCTTTTTCCTCTTCCATGCGATACCATAAACACTCACTAAGTATATCTGAGAGCTCATTGAGTGTTTTTTTTAAATATATGTATTGAAATATTTATTTAAATATATAATTATATTAATATAATTAATATTATAGTTAATATACATGCTATTTGAGGAAGAAAAGCTTGAAACTGTTGGGATCATCTTGCTCTAATGGGGGAGTAGAGGACCAAATCTTCATCCTGGGAAAAATGGAAGAATAACTGAAAAAACTGGGGTGTTCTTGATATTGCTCTGTTCCTGACATTTCTACCTATATGGTATATAGTCATCAGTTTTTTTTTTTTTTGATTCTAGCAGAGCTGAAATTATCTTAACTAGTTTGTTGCTGCTTTGAGGACTAGGTTTCAGCAGCTCAGGGATGGAAGGGGTCTACGGAGTTGGCAAACTCCTCACTCATTTTGACTTTTCCATCTGAGGGAGTAAAACTTAACACTCTGGGGCCAGTGGAAAAGGGAAGCTGGTATTAAGTAGAACTACAGAGTAAAGGCATGCTACCCGACTGCTGTCCCCCAGCCAGAGGAGCCTGTAGTCAAAGAGACATCAGCAACAGATCACCTCAGGGCTGCCAGGGTCAGGGCATTTCTGGGGGTTGACAGATGACAAATTATATAACTAGAATACCCCCAAATATTATTTTTGATTTCACATACACTGCACACACACACCAGGTACACATTCACACACACTAATAAATGTGATTTTAACAATCATTTTTGATTACTTATATGAAGATAAATATTTAAATTGGTTCTAAACTCCTAGTAAAATCTGAGGAAAACATGAACTTGCTATTTGAAGGCACTGGTAGTGCAGTATTGCGCATTGTGGGGCAGCATCAGCAGTGCTGTTTCCTCATATAAGTTCCTGGGTGTCTGTCTGTCTGTTCAGTGGTTTGCCTACTCTGCACCTCCTCTACAGTTTCTTCAACCTACTGAAGACTTGCCATTCATCAGCACCCTAGCTGAGATCCTGGCATTGTGTGTGTGTAGATAGATAATGGATTTCAATACAACAACTATAAATAATGACGTGGAACTATATGATATTACCTTGAAAATAACTATAATATATATTTTCCCAAGAAAAAAACAGTAAAATGCCTATTATATAAGCAATACATAGTTGCATAGTTCTGTGTATAAATGTGTGAACACACACGTTCTCTCTTTTATATAGCTTTATGAATGGAACAAACTGATGTTATTTTTGAGAACAGGATCAAACTGGGGAATGCAAAAGAGTATTTTAAGATTTTATTATGATTTTTAAATAATATATAAGGCTTTACTGAATGAATTTACTTATGTACTACCTACATAATTAAAAAGAGCAGAATTCAAGGTCATGTTAAAATATTTATCATCGTTTTGAGCCCATGATGATCACTTCCCACCTACTGCATTAAACAAAAATATTGACATACAATTTGCTTTCATATATTGAGATTTTGGACAGGAAATTATCTCCTCCTTCTCTTTCCCTCCTCCCTCCTGGTCCTGTTTCTTCTTTCTCGCACCACTTCGTTTTCCCTCCAGGCCTACATCTCTGTTAGGTGGAACTTTTCAGTGAGTACAATCTAGACACCATATCTACTCTTTGACTCTAGACTCCTGCTTCTCCTGTAATTCTTGACTCAGGAATGGGTCGCACTTTGTTTTCTGGGACTCTGTGTAAGTATTCTGTTTGGAAAGGACATTTTGACCTTATACTGGACACAGAGCAGTTCAATGGTCAGGCTTGTTCAATAGTAGAACAGAAATCCTGATTCTGATGGGCAACCTCCAAACTTTTTGGTGTTTTTACTTGCTCTTCATAGCCAATTCTGCAAGACGCCATGTTCTCCTAAAATGTTCCTCATTTGCTTTGGATAGTTGAGTTTACCAGTGTTGCTCATAGCCAAGAACTTGTGAATGCAATTCTGAGATGAGTAATAGTCACTAGAGGCATCTCATGGGAACGACTACAAACTGAATATCCACAACCATTTGTGGCTTTTGCAGCAGTGGGTCAGTTGTGACTCTCCTCTGTTTAATCATACTAGTGGTGCTAACTAGCTCCTCTGCATGCCCCCAGCTGCTTTCACTCCTGATTGCACAGAGATGGAACAGAACTCCTACAGACATAATGGGATGAGCTGCTTTCAACCAGGCTTTGAACTTTTTAAATATATATGTGTGTGTGTGTGTGTGTGTGTGTGTGTGTGTGTGTGTGTGTGTGTATTTTTGTAGCTCGATTCACAGAGGTGAACTTTATCTATTTAAAATGATTGTCGCTGAATTTCATCCCTGAAGGGAACTCGGTAACGGTGGAGAACACACTTTCATTCCACAGGTTACAAACTGAAGCTACGCATAGTTAATTTTTTTAAACCTCAGATCACAGAGCTATTTAAAGGAAGAATTAGGCTTTAAAATCAAGACCCATGAATTTTAGTCCAAAGATTTTATAGTTACAGAAAAGAACAAAAAATTTGAAAGGCAACTTTGTCATGAAAATTAAGATAAATAATAATGACTTTTAGATTGTGGCTAAACAATATCTAACCAAGGTGTGTTTTACTTCCTACATACAATGCTGAATTTTATATGGTTTTGTTTTCTTAATTAACAAAATAAATGTATATATTTATGGCATACACTAATGTTTTGATCTACATGCACACTTTGTAATGATTGATCAAGCTAATTAACAAGTGTCTAACATATATGGTGGAGAACTTTACAAACTCCTCCTGTGAATCTCCAGAAACAAGTAATTTACTATAATTAAAAAGAGTAACCTTACGTATGATTGAACACTAGAGCTTATACTTCATACCAGACTGCAAATTTGTAGTCATTCACCACCGTTACCCTTTGTACAGAATTATTCCCTTCCACTAGTCTGTGGTAACTACCATTCTATTATATCTTTTCAAGAGTTCAACTTTCATAAATTCAACAAATAAATGTGATCCTGAGGTATCTGACTCTATGTTCAGCTTATGTATGACACTTGACACAGTGCTCTCTAGGTTCACCCATGTTGTTGCAAATATCAAGATTCTATCTTGAGTATAAGGCATATTTTTAAAATCCATTTGTCTGTAGATGGTGAGTTCAGTTGTTTTCATTTCTTGGCTGTTGTGCTTAATGCTTCAATAAATGTGGAGATGTAGATATAGCATCACAGAGATTTCAATATATCTTGTAGTGGAAGTGTTGAATAATTTGTTAATTAAACTTTTAGTGTTGGGATAAAAGTTCATACAGTGAGCCATAATGGACATAGCAGCATACAGGACTGTCAGCTAATAGTATGTGAGAGTTCTGTTTATCCCACACCCTCCCACAACTCTTCCTTTAACTCTTTTGATAGCGGCCATTCTAACAGTTATTATACTTCACTGTGGTTTTAAGATGCATTTCTTTGATTAGTGATATGAAGTGATTTATCCGTGTTTCTCCTGTTTGTATGTTTTCTTTTGCCTGATTTTAAATAGGTGTTTTCCTATTATTGAATAGTATAAACTCACTGTACATTTGGGAAATGAGTTCCTTTCCTAATATGTAGTTTGCAAGAATTATGCCCAGTTAATGGATTCTCTCTATTAATTATTTCCTTTGCTTTTCCAAAGGCTTTCAGTTAGATGAAAATAATACCAATTTTAATAATTAATTGCTTTCATAGTCTGTGTTTTTTAATTAGCATTTAAGAAATCTTTTCCCAGACTAATGTCAGAATTTTCCACCAATGCTTGCTATTAGTCTTTTTGTAGTTTCAGGTCTATGTCTAAGGCTTTTTATCAATTCTGAATTGATTCTTGTATAAAGCCGAGATAAAGGCCCATTTCTCCCCTTCTCTCTTGTAGATTTCCATTTTCATAACATCATTATTGAAGAGACTTTTTTCATTGTGCTTTTTCGGTATGCTATGCTTGCAAAAATCAAATGATTATATATGTGGTTTTGTTTTCTGTGTTTCTTTTGGGTTGGCTAGTGCAATCTTCAGGCCAGTCCTAGGACAACTGTAACTGTAGACTTGTAATTTATTTTGAATACAGTGCTGTGATGTCTATAGCTTTGTTCTTTTACTCTGGCCATTTGAGATCATCTGTGATTCCATACAAATTTTATTTTTCTCTTTGTGTACAAATGAAACTGGAATTCTGGTAGAAATTGCATCAAAGTATATAGTTTTTCCAAAGTATATTTTAGTAGTGTCCATTTTTCCAATCCATGAATGCATGTTTACTTCTCAGTTTATTTGTATCACCTTCAATTTCTTTCCCCAATATTTTCTGGGTTTTAGAATATAAATTTTTGACTTTCCTGGTTAAATTTATATGTAACAATTTATTTTGTTTTATTGCTATTATGAATAGGATTTTTAAAAATTTTCTTGTCAGAGAGTTTGTTAGTCTATAGAAAGGTATTTACCAAAGAGCAAACTTGTCAAATTTATTTACTATTACAATTTTAGTGGCCTATTTTCTTTGTATAAGATCATGTAAAAAGCAGGAAACACTTTTTTTTTTGTTTTGTTTTTTCAAGACAGGGTTTCTCTGTGGTTTTGGAGCCTATCCTGGAATTAGCTCTTGTAGACCAGGCTGGTCTGGAACTCACAGAGATCCTCCTGCCTCTGCCTCCTGAGTACTGGGATTAAAGGCGTGCGCCACCACCGCCCGGCCAGGAAACACTTTTTTATGATTAGGTTTCTTTTAGCTTCTTTGTCTTATAACATTGTTCTGGCTGGGTCTTCCAGTGCTTTGTCAAATAGATGTAATAAAAGCAGACATTTTTGTCTTATTCCTGATCTAATAGGAAAAACCTTTACCTTCTTATCGCAGAATTTAACATAGGTGTGGTCTTGTTGGATGTGCCCCATATTTTGTTGGTTATATTTATTCTATACATATATTTTCAGGGCTTTTACACATGTATGTGGTCTATGCTTGTGCATGCATAAGTCACTGACACCTTTTGGACTCCTTCCTCTATCACTTTCCACCTAAGTTTAAAAACAAGGGCATCACTGAACGTGAAGCTCACCAATTTGACTGGATTAGATGATCAGAGTGCCAAATGAACAATGTGCAGAGAGACTTTGGAGCACTCAGTCCTAAATGGGATGTGTTCATCAAAGCCCCTACCCCACAAGGTTTTAAAGAGAGAAGGAGAAAGAGCATAAAGTTGGGTGGATAGAGTAGTGGAGAGAATCTTGGAGGAATTGAGGGAGGAGCGTGAAATAAAACATACGTATGAACTTTTTTCAGTATTTTTTTTTTAAAGAAAATGACATTTCAGTAAGAGCAGCCTCTCCATACAAAAGAGAGTTGATGAGAATTACCTACAAATATAAAAATATTTTGTTTGGGTGGTGGTATTTGTGAGCATGTACTTGCCATGGCACACATGTGGATATAGGAGGAGCTGGTTTTATTGCTCCACCATGTGTTCCAGAGACTGGACTCATATCATCAGGCTTGCATGGAAAAGTGACTTTATCTGCTGAGCCATTCTGATGGCCGTAAATAAGCGTTTTAAAATTTCATTCACTTCCTTTTATATTTACTTTTCTGAGAAAAAAAAGAAAAAAAGAAAAGGAATATATTATCTAGTTTTTTTTTTTAAAAAAAAGCAAAAAAAAAAACTATGGAAGTTTTGAGCATATCTCCTTGCATAGGATCAATACTCTATTCGCAACAAGTGCAGACTTTCGACACAATAGTTAATAGTCATTCAACTAGTTGACAGAGTTTGGCAATCCCATTTTTTTCTGCTACTACCAGGACTGCAGAAAATGCCAAAGGGTCTATAGTAAAAAATAATAATGATTCAGAATATTAGGAGAGACTCATTTGTATAAATCTGTGAACCAGATGAGGGAAATGGTAGAGGTATATATACTACCAAATTATACTTACACACTAAGTGAAATTCAGATGGAATTGAGATCTGTCTTAATGTTGCATCCTTTATCTTTTACACATAGGGTTTAATAACTCAACTGAATGGTGGTACTAAGTCATAGCACTGATTTTTCATATCAGCTCAATGCTTTCTGCTCTAGTTCATGATTTGAGTCAGGTGGAAAAAAACTAGTGGAGTAATTTCTGCAGACTGTTTTCTTAGAAAGTTCCATTCTTTAGAAAAATAAGAAGTGCTTGAGATTGCAGTTTAATGCTGTTCTCAATGGCAGAAGGAAGTGGATGGGATAAAGAGGCGATGGAAAATGTTTAATGATACTGCTATTGAATTTGGTGCTCATAGCTTGTGACCCAAGTCAGGCTTACCCACCTATTCTCAATAAGCCAATTAAAAAAGACAAAGCAGTGGTAGGAAACAGGAAAAGGAAATTGATTCAATGTTGCCACATTGGATGAGGTGCAAAGAGATCCAGGAAACTCCCCCAAGTCTCTCTGCAAGAGTCAAAGTGAGATTAAAGTTTAAACACAGGGCCAAAGATAACACACATCTGTGCAGTCCTGGCCAAGATGAGGTCCCATCCATCACTGATCAGCTATTGAATGGGCTTCAGTGAGGTAGTATGACAAGTTGGTAGAACTGTGTGAAATCTGTGAGAAAAGTACTTCCTCAGGATGGTGTCTTTTTTTTTTCTTCCAGCATAAATTAATGGAGGAGAATCCCATGTCTTTAGAATCTATTGCTTCAAGAATTTGATAGCCTGGAGATGCAGGTATCTCCAGAATATTTTCATTCCTATTCAGACCAGTTACAATATAGCAGTTTTCCTAAGACAAAGCACTATAAAATATATTCAATTTTAAATCATCTTCAAACTACATAATAATAAGTACACAATGTATTAGTTGGATTTAAAAGGGTAAATTGAATTTAGTAACATATGGCTTTTTATAATCTTGCTGTGGAGTCTTGACTTAGATTAGCTAGTTTGCTACTTACAAAAATAAATTACCATATGCAGAAAGGCAATGCTTATCTATCTGATTACTTATTTTCTAAATAAATAGAAAATTGAAATAAATGAAAATATTTTCAAATACTGAGCAATGGATAGAACTTTGGTCACAAGACAAAGGAAATAAATTAAATGAACCCTAAACTTCTATGTGGAGCCATTTCTGGATCATATACAGAAAAGATTTCAGTAGGTCGATAGGAAACGTTGAGGAAGATTTGAAAGGTTAAATTTCCAAAAAAATTTAGAAGTTTGTATAATGATTCTCCTGGTTTTGTTGATAAAAATTAAACCATAAAAGAAGAAGAAAAAGGATAACGAGAAGGACCTTAATATAAGAAGAAGGACTGGGACGTAGAGGAAGAGGAATTAGTTGAAGCAATTCCCACAGCTCATCTCAGTCTGAGAGCCAGCCGTCTCCAATCTACTACAAGAGAGTCTTCGCTCAGCACTCAGGTTTTCAAAAGGTACTCAAGAGGAATCAAATTGTAGTACTAAGTCTCACAAACTTTAGAATAACCAAAGTGATTTGAAAGTAGCTTTACTACCTGATAGAAAAATGCTGAACAGGTGTTAAAGGAAGAAAGGAAGCAGCCAGGCAATTAACAACATAAAATTCCAAGTGTCTAGCATAAGATTTTTAAAATTATAGAGGGGCAAGAAAATGTGTCTCATTACCAGAAGAAAGGTCAGCTGCTACACATAGCCAGAATTATCACAGATATTAAATTAGAAGGCTAAGATCTTCAAAGATAGACTTAAGGATTTGTAAGAAAGCAAGAGCACAATGAGGATGAGGGCCAGGAAAATTCCCAAGTGGAAAGAATGGAGTTGAAAAATAGAGTCAGAAATAGAAAAACAACCAGATGGCATTAAAGTGGGCAAAATGACAGGAAAACCAACTAGTAATGACATAGCAAAATATTGTCCAAAATATTAAATATTTAAATCAACAAACATAACATTTTGAAATACGTTGAAAAGTTTTAGTGGAAAAATATAATAAACACATTGGCCTCTGAGGATCAACACAAAGATAACTGAATCAAGGCATATCAAAGTCCAATCACTGAAAAGGAAGAAAACCAAAAAAAATTAAGCAAATCAAAAAATAGGTATAAATACATTGTTATAGATTTCTCATCAGAGAAGTAATCGAACCCACAGAATACTAAAATGGCACCTTTACATTTTCAATGTGAATTTTGTTTGATCTAATATTTTATGTCTATGGGGCAGAGATTTTACGAGCAAAAGAAAAGCATCATTATGTTCCAGCAAAGAAAAGTTGAGAGCAATTTATCACCTACAGATTTGTTTGACACAAAAAGCAAAAGCAAAACGATTCCTCAAACAGTGTATGCCAAAAGATGATCGTCGATGATCATAGAGATGGACCCTTGGATAAAATATGCAGTCCCGGGTTCGTGATAAAGGTAGGAAGATTTTAGTAACACTTATCAGTAGACTACCAAGATGCTAATTATGCAATTGAGGTTCTACGTACAGTGAGGTAGAAAAGTGATATATGAAGGTAAGCCTATTGAAGAATTCTTAGTTGCTGATAATGAGCAGGTTCATGATCTAGACCCATGGACGTGGAATTTCTGATTAAAAATGGTGCTTGAAGAAATCAGGCACAACAGATAGTCACAGAGATGAAATTTTAGTTTTGAAAGCAAAGCAGCCACACCCTCCCTTTTGTAATGATATGACCTGTGGTATTTCTAGCAGGTTCTTTGTTCTGGCTAATGTTTTGCTGTGTGACTTCTGTTAGGTTCAAGGTCAATGGTTTGCCATTTTGCAGTTTTGACTTCCATGTGACCTTGACACAAGGAATGGTAACCTTGACAGAGTAATATAAAAACAGAATTCCGTGTCATTAATTTAATTCACTACTATTAAGCCTGTTTTCAGAAAGACAGAAGGCAGCAGTGGCAGCAGCCTTTCATGGATCTTTGGGAGCAATTGCAGTTTCAATTAGTCCTAAAGGCTGTCATCCTGGCAAACCTGTGACTGACCACTCAAACATTGCATCACCAGGGACACGTCTGTCATTTTGTCTAAGTGGTGCTAGTGACTTCTCTTCAAGCACAGGTCACTGTGACTTGTCAGAGAAATTGATAAGCTGCTAACATCAACCCAAACAGGGGACCACTGGTGTCATGTGGATTTCTCTTGTATTATTGACATTTTCTACTTTCTCAGTGATTGTCATTACATTTCACTAAGATTTCTGTATATACACTTTTCTTAAGCAGATAACAGCATACTGCAGCAGGATCCACTGATAAGATAAAATTAAGGAGCAGAATGAGCCTAATTAGAGCTTAAGAATGGATTTCAATTTATTCAGGTCAATCCATTTCCCAAAGCTTATGATAAAAATGTCTTCAAAAGGATTTTTATTTTAATTCCACAATGATGGTGCAAGTTGGAAAAATGTCAGAGGTGCCCTTTTTTAGTGACCTATAGGTATTTCCTTCTATATTTAAATAGAATAAAATATATCCTTCCCTTAAGACATTGTTTACATTTAATGGCATCAACAATCCCTCTATAACACTATAACTCCTGCAGTTTTCCCTCATGTGAGCACCAATAATGTTCACATTTTACCACATAGTTAGCTATTCTTAGATACATTTCATATTGATTTTCAGCTAATTGTCTGGCTTCAGACTTGCTTCCTGAAATATTAGTTTTGTATTTCAACTTGTAGCAAGACTCCCTAACACACAGCAAGGAGTATCTAATTCTAGCAGGATACATGATTGCAATTTGAAATGTATGTAATTTGCTGATGTGAAATCAATGATGGCGATGTGGCATTAGAGCTAGCAGATAGCTAAAAAAATCGTATTGTTCTTTGAAGGAACAAAAATGCCATGATGCCATGGCTCATGAAATTGCTTGTCTTGTAAGCCACCATTGCTTCTTGATGTGCTGTTAGTTTTAAACAAATATTTATCTGTCAGCCACAACAGGAGGCACTTGGATGTGCAGGATATAAGAAATAATTCCGGATGTCAAGGACTTTTTGCCTGTAAGAGAGACAGCAGATAAAGAGGGAATTTTTAGAGTGTGATGTGTGTTAAGTGCAGGGTGCTATGGCAACACAGAAGTATATAGACCTGGTTTGGAGGTGAGGAGATTCTTAAACAATTTGAGATACCTGAGACCTGAAGGATGAGTAAGAGTTAGAAGAATCATTGTAACAAAGAGAGAGACTGTGGGGAAAAATACTTAATTTAGACAGATTACTTTTTTAAAAAAATAGAAATAATTTATGCAGGATTGGAGCCCCGACTAAGATAAGAGTGTGACAATCCGGAGGCAGCAGCATGTCTTTGTTGTGCTAATGTTCAATTTTATTATGAACGTATACAGAATAAATTAAGGTATCTTAAGAAAGACAGCATCATGATTGTCTTATCCAGGTGACATTCTAGGTGTAGTGTGAACAGACTGGAGGAGGATGGGATAGGACGCAGAGATCATAGTTAGGTGGCTGAAAGCTGCATTATATTTGTGCCTAACATCTTAGTATCTCTGGAGTGTGAATTCATATAGTCATCAATGGCTTTTCATGGGCTATCTGGACGCTTTTATTTTATTTCCAATTCTTTAAAACCTAATAGGGGAGTTTATAAAGAATGGCAACTTGAATTCAATAAAAGATAAAGAATTATTAGAGTTTTGACAAAAATTGCGACTAATGAGGAGTTGAGAAGTGGATATGAAGGCAGCAATGTGTTTGGAACTCAAATCATTGGAGTCTGATAACATTGCATTGGGAAAAATGAATTTAACAAAAAAAGCGATGATGATTTTTATATTTTCCCAGAAGAACTGTAAAAGTGGGGAGGAGAAGATCATTGATGGGAGCAGAGGAGCTCATAGAATTCAGTTTGCTACATAAGAATGTTCTGATGACCATTCCATGTGGAAAATACTGATTTTTGTTCGGTTGGTTTTGAGCCTGGGTCTGTAATATAGGCTGGGCTAGTGTTCAGATTGCAGTAAGACCTAGATCCTCCTGATTCAGGCTGCTGAGTCCTGGAATTACAGGTACACTCCACCACAGCCAGCTTACCACTAGAGATTATATCACAGCTCTGCTTATGAATGAACTTTGGAATGAAGAAACTCAGGAATGAAGAAATCTAGGCTCTTCTGGGATGTTTACTTCCTAATAAACTTATAAAGCAATGCTGTGGGACAATGGTCTGTACCCTGTCACTTGTATTATTTTTAATAAAGCACTGATTGGCCAGTAGCCAGGCAGGAAATATAGGCAGGGCGACCAAGCAGGAAGTAGAAGCGAGGTGGCAAGAACAGGAGAATTCTGGGAAGAGGAAAAGTAGTCTGCAGTTGTTACCCAGACACAGAGGATGCAAGATGTAACTGTCTCGCCAAAAAAGGTACCAAGCCATGTGGCTAGCACAGACAATAATTATGGGTTAATGTAGGATGGAAGGCTATTGAGATCAAAGGATATTGTTAAGATGTTTTAGCTGATGTATAATGGAGGTTCCCCCAAAATATATCTAAAATCCAAGGGTCTCCTATCAGATAAAGATCATTTTAGAAAGGCCCAAGGCCTCTTAAATCAGTAATGACTGAGAGCCCCTTTGCTGCTGACACTATTTAATTCAGATGAATAAAACAGGTTTTGGGAGTTTCATACGTGAGCTGTCAGTTTGCACCGAGCAGTCAACTCTGTTCTGTGGTCTGGCCCTTTGGTTTTCAGCACAGTATGTGGCTTACCTCTTCACTTTTAGGTTCAGTAAAACATTCATCTGAAATAAGCTAAGTATTAGTCATTACCTTTGGCATTGTGTGTAGAATGGTTTGGCTTTTATGAACTGTGGCTCGAAGGCATCAAGAGTTTTGAGTTTGCAGCTGACAGTGAATTGAGCCCCTTAATGACAGGCAACCCTGCGAAGGGAGATCATAAAGTTCAGCAACAGAATATGTTAGAAAGGGAAACACTTCCTGGTGTTTTGAAACATGCCCTTCAGCAAATCTGTTAAATTCATTTTAACCTAGACCTTTTCTTCTTGAATGTAATAAAGCCTCTGAAATGACTGCACTGTTGAGAGGGTCTCTCCTGTCGTTTGCAGTGGTGAAAATTCATGGAGTCAGTAAATTACTTTAGTTTTCAATAAAAATGTTAATATTTCCCTCAGATGTGAACAAAGGACAATGCCTTTCAATAATGACATCATCAAATCCTAAGAGAGAAGGGAGAGAGTCAGAGTGCTGGGGAGGATGGTGGAGAGAGGGATAACGAAGGGGAGATAGGAAGGGAGGGGGATAGAGAGATACTCTCTACACTTGATAATAACTCAAACAATCAAAAATTGGGATTAAAAAGACAGTAAATCACACAATTCTCATTTGACAATAACAGCATGCTAGAATTTTCTTCCAGGAGTGAGAAACGGCTGTATGAGTTTTTCTACTCTGATTCAGAGATGGTATTTCACTTTATTTCATTTTTAACTCTTTTTGGGTCCTCCTCTTTCAGAGATGATGCATTAATCTTTAGAAAACCATTTCTCACTGCCAGGGGCCCCACAGAAAGACCAAGCCACACAACTGTCACCTACATTCAGAGAGCCTTGTTCGGTCTCGTGCAGGCTCCCCAGCTGTCAGTTCAGAGTTCACGAGCTCACACTAGCTTAGGTCATCTGTCTCTGTGGGTTTCCTCATCATGGTCTTGACCTCCCCCTCCTTGCTCATGTAATTCCTTCTCTCTCTTTGACTGGAATCCAGGACCTCGACCCCGTGCTTGTCTGCGGATCTCTGCATCTGCTTCCATCAATTGGATGACGGTTCGATGATGACAATTAGGGAGACTTACCAGTCTGACTGCAGAAGGCCAGTTCAGGCACCCTCTCCACTATTGCTCATTTACCTCCAACTTTCACTGACACTGGGACCCGACTTCTTCAGAATTCTAAAATGAAAACGAGCAACTCTCCAAAAATCCTCAAGGCCTTCAGATGGAGACCACCAATTCTCATCCTCTTCTGCATGCACACACAGTCTTTGTTGAACTACTTAGCCTGTACTGTGTAAACTGATCTTTAAAAACCCCTTGTAATACATATACATATTCATTCATTCTATCGGTTCCTACATAAAAGTTATTAGAAAAGAAAAAGAAAACCATTTCCCGACCATAGGGTTAAGAGAAGTACAGGTAGCTTTAGAGAAAAATCACCACAGCTGGGACACATAAGGAGCCACTCAGACCTATCAGCATTGCTATTTTGTATTTCAAGACTCAAAATGTATACCACCAAACACCACAAAGAAGCTTGCATACACCCTATAAATGAGATAGTATGGACTCTTGTCTGTACATGATTTTAACTAAGCAGATTTTTTAACATGGTGTTCTTTTTTTTTTATTGAGAAAAAAAATTTCTGCCTCCTCCCAGCCTCCCACTCCTCCTGCCCTCCCCCCACTCCTCTCCCCCTCCCTCTCAAGTCTGAAGAGCAGTCAGGGTTCCCTGCCCTGTGGAAAGACCAAAGTCCTCCCCCCTCCATCCTGGTCTAGGAAGGTGAACATCCAAACTGGCTAGGCCCCCACAAAGCCAGAACAAGAAGTAGGATTAAAACCCAGTGCCATTGTCCTTGGCTTCTCATAATATCATTTAAGTAAAAGCACTGCCTGTTCTTCCAAAGGTCCTGAGTTCAATTCCCAGCAACCACATGGGGGCTCACAACCATCTGTAAGGAAATCTGGTACCCTCTTAAGGAAGAGACCTGGTCAGTTGTCTTCACCAACTTAGACCATGAAATCCAGTATGGACAAGTTCAAATGAACTTCCATATTCGGGCTGTCCATGTATGCTTCAGCATTGCCACGACATACATTTCATTTTTTCAGTCGAGAAAGTGATGCTAAAGCCAACTGCAGGCAACATCTCTCTAATTTTAGATAGCTTCACAGGTTGTGTAATTACCCCATTTTACAGATGCATAAATCAAGGCTCAGACAAGTTAAGTAACTTGCTCTAATAAGGAATGGCTGAGGTTTTATAAATTGTTAGTGTGGGGAGCAATTCAGGGAGTAAGTTCACAGTAAATGACGTTGTCCCTCAGGGTCAGGCAGAAATAGGCAATCCTGAACTTAAATTCTTTGTGATGATAGTTATTTCAGCACTTATTATTATTTATTACGCCACCACTAATTACATTTCCAAGGACTGCAGTCACTCTTCTGTGAGATAGATCTGAATAACCCGGTGTCCTAGGGTTTTTAAATATCCCATCCCTTTTAGATTTTGTTCAGTTTCCTGAAAACAACTCTATGTCTGTTTCTGTGTGTATGCATGTGTTCCTGTGTTTTGTGGGTATATGTGTGTGTGTCTGTGTGCGTGTGTTAGAGTACACACCTTGGACGTTAGCAATCAGGAATCTTCTTCATTTTGATTGACAAAAGGTCTCTCGCTAACCTGCAATTTCACCAGAGGCTACTTGGCTGGTGAGCTTCCAAGGACCTGAATGTCTTCACCTCTGCTCTCTTGGTCACTGGAATTACCGTGTGTCCACTGTGCCAGGTTTTTTATGTGGCCTCTGGGGATCTCAAATCAGACCCTCACGCTTTCAAAAGAAGTGCTCTATCCACAGGACCATTTCCCCAGCCGAGTAAACTTCCTTTTAAAGATGACTGTGAACATGTTTTGTTCTCTGAAATCTTTGTCTCCTTCCTACATCTATTTGAAATGCCTTGTCTACGTCAGTTTTTAGAGTTTTCTAAGGAATCTATGTAGCACTTAAATCATTTTCATAAATTAATACAAATTATTTACCATTCTTTTCAATTTCTTACAGAAGGTCTGGAATAAGTGAATTTAATTATCTCCCTCCTCCATATTCTAAGCAAAAATCTGAATTATAAGTGTTCTAGGTAGTATTTAATCAGGCACTCCAGAGCCCAGTTGAGCTTAATAATTCTAATTGGAACAAATAAACTCATGGGCTAAATAAAGGGTGTCTCTGAAGTAACTGCAGAGGGAATGAGGAAGAGGGAGAGGGAAGGAGCTTACACCCTGTAAACATTTACACCCCAGATATCACCTCCCTGACTTGCTATGAACAGGTGACTGCCTTACTTTGACTGTCAGGTTTCAGAAAATATCATTAAAAAACAACCTCAACACCAGAACTTCCCTGAAGGATTACATCTAAATGTTACTGTTCATCCAAAAAGTATATATATCCAAATATATATATTTGCACATACCAGAACATTTCTGGAAACATGGACTTCTGAGTACATATGCCTTAAAAATGTCCATACCAACAGATGCCTAATTGAACTTAAAGCCTTTCAACAGAAGGAAATTCATACTGGTCCTGAAGAACTAGCTGCCTTCCCAGGGCTGGTGGGGTCATAGATTAGAAAAAAAAATCTCTACTTTGTTAAACCAGCAAAACTACTTCAGACATTCTAAATCTTTCTTTATTCCCACAGAAAAAAAAATGTAGCCTCTCTTTACAGCAAATAGAGACCATCCTGGAAAATGACGACTGGACACACCACAGAAATGAATGGATCATTGGGAGAGCAGCTCTTAACAGACACAGACACATCTGTATCAGGGCTCCAGCACTGATGGCTCAAGGGACATCACAGAAGAAGGGGGTGCAAAGATTGTTAAGAGTCAGAATACCAGGAAGTCTGCTATGAAACAGTCTCTCCTCGAATTGGCTGCATAACCAAGACTAGAACAATGGTAATATCAATATCAACACTTTGTGGGGACCAACCTCGAGATAAGAGCTACAGACAACTAATCACTACTGGAGTCAGGAGAGTCACCCTATCTTAAGGAGGTACCTCTTTGTGGTTGTTCAGTGCAGAGTGCTTAGCAAAACACACACACACACACACACACACACACACACACACACACAGAGAGAGAGAGAGAGAGAGAGAGAGAGAGAGAGAGAGAGAGAGAGAGAGAG
>NC_022009.1:55704504-55715081 GCF_000317375.1 Microtus ochrogaster | reverse complement strand
AGAGAGAGAGAGAGAGAGAGAGAGAGAGAGAGAGAGAGAGAGAGAGAGAGAGAGACGCATATAACTATAATAATCAAAGAAAAAGAGGCTCACAACTTGAGAATGGGGACATGGGAATGGTTAATTACATGGGAAGCTTCATTAGAATATCCAATGGATTGCTTCAATAATCTCTCCATCCCCAACATTTTGGAAAGACTGTTTGTATATATTCTACATCCTAACAGCCTGTTCTGTCACAGAAATTCCTCAACAACAGAGTCTCAAGATTTTTTTAAATTAATCATAAGAAAACATTAGATTTCTCTAAAATGTCATGTATTTTGGATTAATGAACAGGATACCAATATATTACTACTCAATGGATGTAACTAAATGAAGGCATATATTTCTAGTTATTCACATTTTTGATGTGAATATCTGCACTTGTGTTCTCAGCACTTTTTATGATTGGTGTGTGTGTGTGTGTGCTCACAGATCATGGTGTTGAAAAACAAGATTTGCAGTATTTTAAAATTCATTATGGTTTCAATATAGAAAAACAACAAAAATTTTAGAATTTTTTGGAATTATTAGATATTTGGATTATTTTGTGATTCTCCATCTCACCTTACCTCATTCCCCTCTTTACCTTACATTTTATTGCTTGGTTCCATGGCCTAGCCTTCTATCCAGTTACACAGACCACACAATCATACCAACTGTAGGTAATTTCACTAATTTACATTTCTCTAAAAGCACACTTTTCCTAGTAGATAATGTAATCAATGGTACTTTTATAACACCGATGAGAAAATCTAGTGGTTTTTTAGTATATAAACCTGATTTTGCCTTTAATAAATGTAAAAGTATTTAATTTTTTTACTAAAGAATTAATTTAAGCTTCTTCATGATTTAATACTCCTAAAACTGAAGGATACAGTATGCATTGTTGGAGAAAGGCCACTTGTTCCCGGCTGCTCAGCCCAGAAATAACCACACAAAAACTATATATTTAAATCACTGCTTGGCCCATTAGTTCTTGCGTCTTATTGGCTGATTCTTTTTTTTTTTTTTTTTTTTTGAGACAGGGTTTCTCTGTAGCTTTGGTGCCTGTCCCGGAACTAGCTCAATCTTACATATTAATTTAACCCATCTCCATAAATCTATGCATCACCACGAGGTCATGGCCTACCAGTAAAGTTTTAGCATGTCTGTCTTTGGTGGAGGCTCCATGGCTTATCTTTCACTCTGCCTCCTTTCTTCCAGCATTCAGTTTAGTTTTCCCTGCCTACCTAAGTTCTGCCCTATCAACAGGCCAAGCCAGTTTCTTTAATCATTAATGGTAATCATAGCATACAGAGGAAAATCCCACATCACCTCCCATTTTCTGTTTAAATAAAAAGGAAGGTTTTAACTTTAACATAGTAAAATTACATATAACAAAACAGGTATCAAGCAAGAATTACAATTACATTATTTATATTACTACTTTATCTCTTATCATAACTAAGGAAAATGATAACTATAAATTATTCAACTCCATCAAAGACACCAGAAGAATATATTATTACCTAAGAAAACAGGAAGTACATTGTTAGCAACTTCCAAAAATCTAGAATTGACAAAGACATCTCACTGGCTGGACAATCACTCAAAGTTCTTCTGTACCGTTGAGGCATCCATCTTCAGCCTACAAGCCCATAGCATTCAGCAGACTTTTCCACAAATCAGGAAATTTTAAAGACACTTCCACCTATATTAGCAATTTGTCAGTCACTATTTTTCTGTGTCCATCTCCATTAACCTGTGCATCACCACAAGTTCACTCTCACCCCACCTCCTTTCTCCCAGGATTCAGTTTAGTTTTCCCCACCTAGCTCTGTTCCCCTATAGCTCTGCTGTAGGCCAAAAGCAGTTCCTTTATTTATCAATGGTAATCGCAGCATACAGAGGGAAATCCCACATCACCTCCCCTTCAACAGGCCAAGCCAGTTTCTTATTTATTAATGGTAATCACAATATACAGAGGGAAATCCCATATCAATGCATCATATGTAGTTTCTCACTAAGTTAAATTAAAGCAGTTTATGTAAATACAATTTAAGTTTTATTTTATAAATTGGTGGCTAAGCTATTGAATTTTGACTGAAAAGAGATTATCTTTTTTTTTTTGTAGACTGGCAGCAAGTACCATTCATCAAATGTACATCATCCAAGTGTGTCCTCCACAAGTCCAAGCTTTGAATCTTTTAAAATGGTATTCCTTCCTCAAAGACAGAGTTGATTGGAATACCCTTTGTTATGCCACATTGTATGAATTGCTTTCCTTTTGTGGGTTCCCATAGATGCTGCTTCCATTCTTAAGCAAGCACTACTGTCTCCCTGATCACTTCCTAGGTTTTTTTTTCAGAAAGTATACTTTAATTTTTTTCTGTATAATGATGATATAATTGCATTCTGTGTCTGTAATTAACAACATTGTATTCACTCTTACATTGATATACTGTCTACTATTACTCATTTTAAATTGGCTTTTCCCATTACTTGTTTTGTTGAATTAAAAATAATTGTACCTTTTGTTAAGATGTATGGGTACCTATTGCAATTGAAAAGTCCCCTTTATTCATAACACTTTTATGTATAATGAATACTTTGTTTTAGAGTATGATCTACTGTCCTCTTATTTTTTATGCCTTTGATGTTTGATTGCCACTTTAATAATATTTTATTATAACAAATCAATACATATATTGCAGAATATTAGAAAATAAAAGGTAGACAAAAGCAAAATTAAAAGATCACAGTATGACCTTCAAAAATAACAAAGATATGAATGTGAAAAAATAACAAAATAAGTGCCTACTCTTTAGAAGTTTGTTTGTCATGGACAAAATCACACATAAATAAATGTGAAATCTTTCTTGTCATCTAAAACATGAAGTTCTCTATTAACATCCCAGGTCAGCCTGTGTGTATTCCTCAATTGGTAGCTTACTGTTTTGCCTGCGTGGCAGTGTGTTCTCAAATTTGAAGGCCAGAGCTTCACTAAATTGTATTATAATTCATTTTGTGCCAATATTTTTTCCCACCGGGACAAGTGTGCCCTTACTGATTTGACAATTTTGGCATTTTCTTCACTGCAGTATTTTCATGGTAATGCAGAAGGGCGCTAATTTCTAGGATTCAGATACGGTCTAAAAACAATCCTAAAATGGCTTGGCCATGGGTAAGAACAGCCTATCAACCTTCACAGTACTGGTAACGTTGTTACATCAGAACATACGCTAAGACTGTCTCTTAACCCTCTGCTTTCCTAGAACGATCTTCGGTGGGTAGAATTACAACTAACTCCCCCATTAGGAAACACTGGTGAGTCTCACTTGGTTTGGCTCATTTATTTTAAAGGAGATTATTATTCTATTCTCACCTCACAAATTCTACCATAAAATTTGATGGCTGCAAACTAATTTGTATAGGATTGGTGGTTGTTTCTCCCCCTTTGTCACTCCTGTTTTTCTATCCTCCCTCCCTCTCTCCCCCTCTCACTTTCCATCATTCCTCTTCAGGCATCTGTACATACAAACACGTGTGTACACATTCATACATATCCATACCCACATAAGTGGTCAGCTTTTCCTTGTCATGAGCACAGAGACATCAGGAGAATTAGAATCATTACGTAAGTGCTTGTGTAACTGCCAAATTGATTAAAAACCTTTTCTATCTTGAAAAATTTTAGCTTTTCGGGCTTTTACTTATATTTCCTCAGATTCAAAAAATACATTTAAAGAAATTTTAACTAAATAGTCAATAATTGTGTTTGTGAGGTCAGTGAAAATCTGGGTCTGTTGAAATTTCCCAGGGGCAGAAAACCAAAGGTCAAATATAATCCATCATACAAAACAATATTCCTAAATATATTTCAGTTTCATTTTTCTCTGTCCTCATAAAGATGCCAAGCTGATCGTGGCACACCCATGACAACATGAGGATTGATGGCAGAAAGGAAAGAAAAGGGAGTGAAAGGAGGCAAACTGGTTTTACAACCCAGCTGCCCTTCGAAATGAGGCTAATCAAATGCATTTCCCCTCTGATGGTTTCCATTGCAGGATACTCTGCAGTTTTCCCCGAAAATGGGATAAATTCTTGCTTTACAAATCATCTTGATTTCCTCTTGTTGTCACTCTGTCTAATTCTGCTGAGTTACTGGCCGTACATTGCTTCCTGTGGCGGAGAGTTATTGCCACCAGTTTCACCAGATATCAGATTTTTCTGATTATAGGACTTTAAATCATATCTTCCACTAAGAACCGGTGACTTAATTTTCCTGCGATGTAATTGATAAAGAAAAAAAAAACCACCAAGAATTGATATGCTGCGCTATGATCTTGTAGCTTTGGCTGTGAAATGATTGGTGGATAATTTGCAGAGACAGTACTCAGTAATTACTGATTTGCCAGTGGACGGAATGTATGGCGGGACAGCAGAAGAAAGTGATTTATAGGACAATGAAGACAGGTGGGGCAATTTATAACTAGAATAACTCAGGAATTTCTTTTCTTGTTATTTTACCAAAAAACTACTGTGGCAATGTACAAACCTCTGCTATAGAGGGTCAGCAACTGTGTGCCTCTAGAGAAAGCCTATTTGGACAAAGGGTCATATCATTCCCACACGTACACACTGATTTCCACATACACAGTCAGACCAATTTTGATGGAGTTCAAGTTAAAATTCCTGATTTTCATTGCATTATACTGTTAGGGAATGGGTCAAATTCCCATTTTAGTTCTTATAATTGCCTGACTCTAAGCTTACAGCTGAAGGATTAGCTCTCAAGGAATCCCTTAAAAGTTTAGAGGGTTCTTCAGGATTTATTCTGGATAAGACTCTTGAAGCTTGGATACTTATCTATGTCACTCAGTCCCATCCACCTTTATGTGGTTAGAAATAGAACAAGATTATGACTTCCCTAGTGGAGGAGAAAGTTAAGCCTCCCTTATGGGGACAAAATAGAGTTATGGAACTTAAGAAATTAGGACAATTCACAGCATAGTTTTTGGTAATCTGATCGTGTCAAGAAAGTGATAGGTAAAAGCCAGTATAACACACATAGCTATGTTTGTATTTATGTATGTATGTATTTCCTTTATTTCAAGATTTCTATGGAATACAGGACTAATGGAGATGTGCATGTATTTTTTTTTATTCACATAAAATTGAAGTGTGATCTGATTGGTTTTTAGGGAAGAAGGAACGGTTACTATTTACAGGATTATTCTAAAACACACATTTGCTCTGTTGGTTAATGTGACATCATAGATTCAGGAGAGGGCAAGTCATTTTGTTTTGTTATTTGAGGATATTTGAATAAGTAATTTGAGTGGATTTCTCAAGAGTGGAGATAAAGGAACTCACTCATTATAAAGAGAAAGGACTCAGGGTGGCCCGAGACTTTCCTGGGCTGTGTGCTCCAGCTAGTCTCACTAGGAGGATTGTAGCTTTGTGACATCTATGAAGTCACTCAAGAGGAATGGCTAATGTGAACTAATTTTAAAGGCCCGGAGTTTTATCCACCACTAGCCATGATTTAGAACTTCATCCTGCTCCACTAAATTTAAAATAATACAAACTTTAAGATAATATTGTACAGTGAAGGGGAGGCACAGCCAGGTGCTGGTGGTGTGGTTGTTCAATCCTAGGACTCAGGAAGCAGAGGCAAGTAGATCTCTCAGTTTGAGGCCCGTCTGCTCTACAGAATGAGTTCCAGGACTGCACAGAGAAACCCCACCATAAAAAACAACAAAAATGTTTTTTGAAATGAAATTATATTATTATTTTACCCACTCTTTTCTCCCTCCAACCCTTTCCCATGTATGTATTTGTTTTCTTTCAAATTCATGGCCTCTATTTCTTTCATTTTTGTGGTGTGTGTGTGTGTGTGTGTGTGTGTGTGTGTGTTCCTTTTATTCATTAGATTAAATGACATTGAATATTCTTTGTTTGTTTCCTTTGGTTAAAGGTTAATAAAACAATTAGAGAGGTAGTTAATATTTTGGCACATATATTTACTTTTATTTTTTATATTTCTTAGCTATTATTATTTTTTTTAAAAGTTCATGGTCTCCTACCCCAAAATTTTTTCCAAGTTTATCTAATTAAAAATAGAAATTCAAAACTCAAGAGAAGAAAATAGTTGTTTTTAACCTCTACTGTCTCCATCAAGGACTAATTTTGACTTTTAAAAAACTTTTGTGTTGGTTGTTATAATTAAAACATCTTTCCCTTCTGTTTTCTCTCTCCAAACCATCCTGTATACTATGTTTTCTTTCAAACCATGGCCTCATGTTTTATTAACTATTAATGCATATATATATATATATATATATATATATATATATATGCATTCCTAAATATAGCCTGCTCAGTCTGTATACTATTACTTGTATGTATACTGAGAGTGGGAGAATAGTCTTCACGAAAGAGACACAAGATGCTTATCCAACATGGAAAGGAATATTGTAAAGTAAGGACCTAGAAGGAACTGTTTTTGGAATAGAGCATCAGAAGATAACAAAAACATCTCCATTTTTATTGACTAGAGTTTTATATGGATCTATTCTTTATGGTTAGAAGAAAAAAATGTTTTATTGCTATTTATAAAAGCCTGCGTTAAAAGAATTATAATATTGGTCCTCCCAGAGTGTGTTCTAGTTGGAAAACTAATTATATTAAAATGGCAGCAGAATTCCAATAATCTGCAGAAAAGACAAATCAGGATTACCATCTAAATGATTTATTGAAGTAAGGGATAATTTAGAGCTTTTGAGACCTTCTCTACACCTGTTTAAAATTCTGGTTTTGCCTCACTTCCTTTTATTTCTTTTTTCCTTGCAATTGCTGCAGATGAAAAATAAGGACTAACTCTCCTGATATGACCACACACTACACTGCTTTTGAACTTCAGAAATCCCTAATATCTGTTTTTTCCATCTCAGGGGACAGAGGGCCTTTCTCTGACCCCTCAAGACCCTTCCCAAACAGCACCTCTCCCTTCTAGTGCTCTCTCTCCCCCCTCTGCTTTTCTCTCTTCCTCCCCCTTCCTACACCCTTCCTTGTTCCTGTCATCTTTATCTCATTTCCTTTCCCTTTGTTTCATTCAGTTTTTAGATCTATTCACATTTTCCACTTTTTATTTTGATTTCTTACCTTTTTCAGTTAACATATGGAGTAGTAATAGGCATCATTATCACATTTTCATACATAAGTATTATCATGCTTTGTTTTTATTAGTTCCCCTCCCCTGTTGCTCTTTTCAGTGTCCCCTGACACCTGATGGTTCTCTTCCTCTCAGCTAGTCCTCTGTTGCTTTCATATATATATATATAAAGCTTGTATTTGTGTGTGTTTCTCCCATCAAAACAGTAAGTATGGCAGCACCAACCTGACACAGCCAGCTTCCAACTTCTCTCCCTTGTAATGAAAGGCCTGTTGTAGAACATGCACACTTCTGCATCCATGGCCAGGAAGGCTCCGCTTTGACGGTGGCATCTGATGTCAATCTCAGGACCCTTACCAGGAAGCTTCATTATCATTCTCATTTCATATGATGTTCATCATATGCCTTTTGAGTTGTGTTGTTGTTTTGTGCATTTTAACACCACAGGAAGTACTTAAAAGGCAAAGAGATACTCCCATGATGTCACCAATGATGCAATCAGTTAGCATGCATTCAGAACATTGCGGATCCAGACACTGAACTGAATGTTAGCGGGAATTATCTCATTTCATCCTACTACAACCTCATGAGACAGGACAATTATTCCCACTTTAAAAAATGAAATTTGAAGCAGCAGACACTAAGTCACTAGCTTGGGTACACAAAAGAAGTAGGAAGCACTTTTGATAACTTTCCTGCTGGGATTCCAGCATTATCTCTCTTTGGGGACAGTGCTGTGTGTACCCAGGATGCTAGCTAGCTTCAGGTCATAAGAGCTTCTACTCTGTGAAAAGCTCCCAAGCCTGCCAGGTTTCCTCATCTGCCCTGCTGTCATCTGTACAACCTCTTACCTGGTGGTTTTCCAGGTAGGCTTAGCATGAGAAACATACCTGCTTTCCATCCTGGGCGGGTAAGTCAAAACCTCAGGGTGAGTGTGTGTATCAATGCTTTGGACACTCATGACCCCTACCCGTGATCTGGTGTGAAGAGGTTTGCAGTTAATCTTTCTACTGAACACCCAGCTCTTGTTCTGCTCTGTTCTCCTACTAGTGGAGGAGACATCACATTCTAAATAAAGGAATAGTTGACAAATCAGCTTTCCTATGGACAATGGAACTGGGAATAATTCTTATGGTTCTGCTTGATTCTTTTATTGAAATAAAAGTACAAGCGCCCGGGCTTGACTGAATGAATCCGTGTGGAGTCGTGAGCTGCCTTAAGAACTACATGATTTTCTCTGAATATTAGGGAAAAATGAGTCATCTTTCTTTAAATCATTTCGGGTCAAAAGTTCACTGAAATCTTCAAAACAATTAGTGAATGAATGTTTCTTTTCAGTTTCTCTAGTAATAACCACTGTTGTATGAATTGGATATTAGTAAGAAGTTCTATGGAAAATGTTGAATTGACATGATATTATTAACATGTTGCTCATGACTTTAATTCATTTTGGTTTGTTTAGAAGTATTCAACATCACCAAACTGTGGAATATATACACTGTGACAGGGGAGAGGGTTTCGAGTAATTTTTCTTACATTATCAATTTAACTCTTCTGAGAAACAAAATGCCAAAAGGAATTTTGAAAGAAAGAAAAATGTTGCTTTTCAAAAAGCTTCTCTAAAATGAGAGAAAATCAGCAAAATGGCTGATGTTAATAAAATTGTGGGGTTCCCCACATTTTCACCATCCAGGTAGGGAAACTGTCAAAGGAACCACTGACTGTCAGGCTTCATGCCCAGAACAAGTGCCTTGTGCCTAGGACTTATGACACTAATGGAATCTCCAGGGAACAACTTATTTTTGCTGATACTCAGGAAGCAGACACAACACTTATCTTTTATTACACAGTTTCAAGGACTGAAAAAAAACACACATTAATTATCATAGAAACAAGAGATGTGAAAGACTGATTGTATGAAATGCTATAATAGTCATATATAAAAGAATTAGATCTGATCTTGCTTCAAGTAAAAATTGAGACAAACATTGACGATCTAGGTGCTATAGAACTTTATCAAAGGGCAAAAGAATACAAATCTTATTGTGAATTTTAAAAGGCTGCTTCTGTTTTGTCAGATAAAATTCCTGACCTGAAAAATAACTATATATATAGATTTAGCCTCAGGTAGGAATGGTTCTTAACTTTGAAAATAGGCCTGAAAAATGAGTCTTTCAAAAATTAAAGACTGTGAGACTCAGATAAAATTGAATTCCAACCCCAGTTTCCCTCATAAAGAGAGGTGAGAACTTAGGCCAATTATCTGATCTTTCCAGGCCTCCATTTCTTTGTTAGACAATCAACTCAATCATTTTACAGCATTAGGTTTTTCAATAGCAAAAATGAATGTAATGGAATTGCAATAAAGGAGACGACACTTCTGAAGGGAAAGGAACCTCACTGCAACAGCTCCGCTCTACCCACTGCGAGATGCTGTGTGAAAGCCGTGTGGCCTGAGTGAGGTTTCCAACCTCTCATTTCCTCAGCCGTGACTGAATTCAACCCCATGACACTGACAGCGGTTACAAAAGAAATAGAATATGTGTCACTGTATTTGAGCTACCATACCCAAATACCACATACAGAATGGCTGAAATAAGAAAAATGTCTCTCATTGCTCTGTAGTTATGTGTCCCAAACCAAGGTCTGTCACAGTCTGTGTCTGGGGAGGCCTCTCTTCCTGGCCTGCACACACGAGCCTTCTCTCTGAATCTTCACATTCGCATTGATGGAGAGAGAGAGAGAGAGAGAGAGAGAGAGAGAGAGAGAGAGAGAGAGAGAGAGAGATTCTATCTTCTTCTAGATTTCAATAACCTTATCATTAGTTAGAATGCCAGTTGTCAGGTGTCTATATTACCTCTGCTAACTCAGCCAATACTGATATATGGAAAAGCCATCCTTAAAACATGGTATATAAAATTTAAAGATAAGGGATATTGAGTTCTTTGGCTTATTGTTCCACGCTCGTTTCCATGAAGATCACCATACTATCAGATTCAGTCCTATCCTTACGATCCTGTGTAACCTTCATCATGTCCTCGCAGGATTGCTCTAAATACTCAGCATTGGGTTTAGGGTTTCAACATACAAAGCTTTGGTAAACACAATCCAGTCCACGGTATCACACATGAATTTTTTTTGTGAACATCTACTTTTCTATTAACATGCAAATAACTGTAGCAAACGTGTATCAGGCTATTGTGTGGATGCTTTCAATGTTAGTAGAAGTACCGAGAGTTATAGTGTGTGTGACCTATTTAGCCGTAGCCAGTAAAGTGAGTTCTCACACCCTTTTTTTTTTTTTTTGGTTTTTCGAGACAGGGTTTCTCTGTGGCTTTGGAGCCTGTCCTGGATCTAGCTCTGTAGACCAGGCTGG
>NC_022009.1:55692872-55701524 GCF_000317375.1 Microtus ochrogaster | reverse complement strand
GGGGGAGGGAAATGGGAGGCTGGGAGGAGGCTGAAACTTTTTTTCCTTTTCTCAATAAAAAAAAATTTAAAAAAAAGAAATAAAACAAAACAAAATTTATGTTACCAAAACATTTTGTTTGTTTTTGTTTTTCCAAGACAGATTTTCTTTGTGTATCCCTGGTTGTTATGGAACTCTCTCTATAGACCAGGCTGGTTTCCAACTCAGATATCCTCCTACTTCTGCCTCCTGAATGCTGGAATAAAGGCCTGTGCCAAAACTGCCTGTCCACTGAAACAGTCTTATACTGGAACGAATTGAGGAAGATGACAAGCAGGGAGTTTAATGATTATTTACCAGAGTACTGTATATTCTATATTAGATATAAACCTATCTGTAAAATATTATGTACTTATTTAAAATATGCAGAATCTATACACACTGGCAAAGCAAGATATCCTAGACTTACTGAAAGACCAATTATAAGTTACAAAATAGTTTTAATTGAATGGTTGCATTTCTTGTAGATATATAATTTTTGGAGAAATTACATACTAACCTACCTATGAACTCTTCTCTTAGAAGTGGAACCTCAGAGGCTTTAACTATGCTAAACCTTTATCTGATTTTTAATTTCATTTAAAGCATGTAGTTGTTCTACGGAGCAAATGATTAAGAAACTGCAAGCTATTATGAACAAAGGCTTTGCAGTTCTCTAGTGTACATTAGAAAGACTATAAAACTATTAATTGAGGAATATATTTATGCAGTATAAATAGTTGCAAGCATAAAAATAGAAGTCCATGGGTTATACCAATTTTCTCCAAAGACTCTTGGGACTTTATCTCATTGTTTCAGTAGTTTCTAGATTTGCATAGAAACTGGGAAATGATGTGCATGTTACTGGTAATTTCCACAATCATAGACTACCTTATGTCCTATTTTCTGTACACACACACACACACACACACACACACACACACACACGCACACACACACAGTTTTATTTCTCAAAACTTTTATTCAAGGTTATAAAATTACACTTAATATGTTCAAACACATACACCCATCCTATTTTTGTTGACATAATTTCTTTTGGATCAACATTCAGAAAAACAATAAGTAGTTAAGTGTGGAAGACACTTCTGAAATATTAACACATTTCCCTTGCCCATTCCTTTAAGTTTTGTTCCATCTCTCTGGTTGAGCACCTAGATCCTTAAGTTTGCATTTCTTTATAAAAAACATCCCCCCCCACACACACACACACAGAGAGAGAGAGAGAGAGAGAGAGAGAGAGAGAGAGAGAGAGAGAGAGAGAGAGAGAGAGGAGAACAGAAATTAAACAGGGAATCAGGAAGGGAATCTTTTTCTAATTTTGATTTTCAAAGCCTATTCACTGAGGGTAAAAGAACAAGACTTAGAGTACATTAAAATGTTTTAAATAAAACCCTTAGAAAAATAGACCAATGTCCTCTAATCTATTCTTCCTGTTATATTACATGTCAAGGGGTAATTAATAAAAAGACAAGAGCATGAGATGAATTGGACTGCGGTTGTTGCAAGGTCAGCATTGACTAATGTCCAATTTTCTGTTCCTGTGAGCACTTCAGACTCTCACAGCTAAGAACAAGCTAAAAACAGTCTCACTACATGCTTCTGAATACGTAACCCTCAAAAGCAGCTGTACACCATCCATAGAGCACTCCAGATGAAAAGATGTGACTGTGTCAACGTGTCTCCATCAATGACACAAGGTACCTGAGGGCCTCGGAGCAGGTTGGAATACTCAACCCTCAGCACTCACTTGCATTGGACAAAAGCATCTTGACCTCTGTGGCACGGGTCAATAGTACAGCACAATTCAGGAGGCTGCTCATTAATATGGGATCAATGAATACAAGAATAAGGGTGATAAAGGACTCACCTAATGGTTCAGAGGAAGGAACAAAAAGCTTAAATTCAGGAAGTCAGACTATTTGACATGTCATTTGTAGAATAAGACAACAATAATTCTCTACTTCTATATACCCCTAGTGGCTGAGGTTGCAGCAACGTCAGTATTGACTGATGTTCAATTATCTGTTCCTGTGAGCACTTCAGAACCTCATACTTCAGAAACAGGCTAACAACAGTCTCATCATAATTTATATATATATATATATATATATATATATATATATATATATATATATATATATATAGTGTGTGTGTGTGTGACAATTATATATACTATTGTGTGTGCATCACAATTATTGTGTGACAATACATATCACACAAATGTATCACTTTATTTGAAAATTAAATATTTGATATATTATTTATTTCTCAATTCAACAAACATAAATACGACATAGGCATCAAATTTAAACAAAAAAAATCAAAGGCTGTATTTTCACAAGCAATCCCACTATTAGAATTGTACCATTTGCCTCTCCTGGTGAATACACCTGAAAAATGTCACTGAAATGTTACATATTTTTTCTAAATACTACTCTACTCTTCAATTTTCATCTCAAATCTAGTGCTGATATGCCACCTATCATCTACAAACATTGATGAAACCCCTATGATACACAGAATACTTAATCACCCTTAAAACAAGCTGTGAGACTTTGCTTTGCCATCTGAGAGCATTAAATCTGACATTGACCGACTGTGGATTTTAGTACTGGAGAATTTCTATGAATCTAAACTTGAATAATATCTGGATGACTCATGGGAAAGCAGGCTATACATTTTTAAGAGTAATGATTTTCACTGTGACTTCTTTCCTTGATAGTGAACAAGAAAAGGAGAGAAGGGCACAATATCCCAAGTAAAGAATTCCAATTAGCCAATACAGATAAGGGATGAGGAGAACAAAAAAAAAAAAAATAATTGCTTAGAATTTAAAAATTGCTGGAAACAAGGTCCACAGATTAGATTGGTGATAAAATTAGAGGGTAGAAGTTTGAGATAAAAATCTAATTTTATAATCTCAAATAGCAATCTGGGGTAGTTGGGGATGCTAAGGTCTTTTCAGTGCAAATTTAAATAATTTCAAATTTTTAAAAATGTAAATTATAAACAAAACCTGCAAGTAAGACTTACTTATTTACATGCACTTTCTTTGGATTTCTAGAGTCTTCTCTTTAGATGCACATTCTATCATGTGACTATCCATGCTAGCCATCAATAGCTTTAACTTCATACAAATGCATTGACTTTTGCTTACCAGTTTTTCCCAATTGCCTTCTAGAGCTAGTAGTTAACTGTAAACCTTCAAGAAGTCTATTTTGATTATTTACTATTTGAACAGACATGTGCCAGCAGTCTGTATTCTGTAGTCATCCTTGAGAAGGTATATGTGCTGCAGAGATAACAAGCTTACCCATGGAAGAATGAAATAGCAGCACATAGAATCATGTGATGTTATGCATATTAGTATATTAGTTACAAGAAACAACACAGAAAACTGAAACATGAATAAATACAAGCACCTAAGGAAAACATAGAGCTTGAATGGCCAGTGGTACAGTGAGAAGCTTCATGCCACCAAGTGTAAATGGACTAGACGTGATTGATGTATTTATTGCCTGTATATATTGTATGTAGTCATTGTACTTATTGTATATAGTTTTATTATATTAGTTATGTCTTATTTTTATTTTAGACAAAAAGGGAAATGTATTGGCATTTCAATTGTAGTTTAATAAATGAAGGCTGCCTGAATATCTGAGAGGAAAACAGTCCCACTGGTCAGCCTTATAGACCAGGTTACGGTAACACACACATCTAAGCCCAGTAGCCACAATAACACATACCTTTAATCCCAATAGCCACACTAGTTGCCACAGAAACTGGGTGGTACATACCTTCAACCCCATCCCTAGAGAGGATTATAGAATGGGAGGAAAAAGGTCTCAACACAGTCTCATTCTGAGATTCCTGGAAGCAGAATTGCCATTTCAGTCTGAGGTCAAATTAAGAGCCAGTGGCTGACTGTTTTGTTTTTTTGATTTTCAGGCCGTTTTTATTTATTAAAACATAATTGAAATGCAACTACAACCAGGGGAGCTGGAGAGACAGAAGAAGCATGCATAAAATGCAGAATTGAGTTGGTTAAGAAGAATAGGTTTATGTATATTTGTATCAAATCACGGACAACTGTGAAAGTCAGGATTAAAGATCACATATTTAGTCCAAGTAGAAACATGACACTATTTTAAAGACTGTGTGAAGGTAAACATATTTTCTGGCACCAACAGATATGGAGATATAAAGACATAACCAGAGTCTTGAGTCAGCACCGGATCCATTTTTAAAAATCTGACGATGAATCTTGAGATACCGTTTCTGAAATGCAGGTCGGCTTGTCCTTCCTTTTTCTCTAATCCAACCTCCTCCAATCTAAACTACCCAGTAGCCTTCCTTTCTCTCAAAGGGTAAAGGCCGCAGTGCTTAGCAGGGCTCATTCATAATCCTGCAGATTAGGGCAGCTTCTTCAGCCTCCTTCTACAGTTCCCTCCAGACTCTTCATTTCCTTCAGTGTCTTCTTCTCTAGTGGAGATTTACACATTTTCTTCTGACTGAAAAAATCTCTCCTTATTTTGTTGGTTTGTTCAGTGATGTCGTCTGGTATCTGTGCTGTCCCCTGATCATTCCTTCTAGTCGAGAAGCCATTCTCACCCTCTGCTTTCCACTTAGTGGAACCGGGGTCTCTTCCTGACTCCAGAACTCCCCACTTGTGGTTATCCAAGTAATTTAGCTTTCCCTGGGGATTCCCTGGCTCTGCTTTCCCAGTACCCAGGATTACCAGGGGATTTTACCATCTAAACTCAAGCTTGCAATGAAATCGCCAGCTCCCTCTTCTGTGAATGGATTTACTCGGTGCTCAATTTACCTCAGCTTGCAAAACTTTCCATATTTGCATATTTACAAGGAAGGATGCTTCACTTAATTTTGCAGTTATAAGATTATGCCAATTAAACTGTAGAATTCTGAGAACAGAGACTATATTTGAACGTCCCATTATATGTTCCATCTCTAGTATGAACCTGTGTAGTTTTATTGTCAGAGTTAGTTAAGCAAATATATAAATGACATTCCCAAGCACAACATATTTTCATTTCCTAAACTATCCTATCCCTATAACATGATCTTTTGTTCACATGGCCCTGATTTATAACCTTTGCAGTATTGGTTCTAACTATATTATTTAGCTTAAAAACATTTACTGGTTTGCTAACAAATCAATACATTTTGTACTTCTGAATTTTGTTGCGAACAAACATGGTGTCTGGACCAAAGTTGTGACTGGGGTGTGATAATCCTGGGAGCTATAAAATAAGAAAGTGATAGCATGGAACAGAATTACTGGGGTTTAAATGGAACACGTTGATTAATGTATTAGTATGCACAGGCAGGGCACTTCAGTTAGTACTGTGTATTATTCAAAGCAGAACGCAGGGGTTTCTGTTTGCTTGCTTGTTTTTAGACAGACATGTACTCTACATAAAGATCAAAATGTAAAACTACCCCTATTCTATGGTAGAAAGGAGTGTTCTAAGTGAACATGAATGGGAGAGGGAAGTTAAGCCTTTAACTGAAGGAGACTGGCAAAACTACAGGGAAAATATTTGAGCCAAGAAGAAACGATGTATTTTTGACTCTTAGATGAAGGCAAGGCAAACATTTCAGGAAGTAACAAAATAATAAGTAAAATTACAGAATACAAAACGAAAAGAGCACCTTGAGAGGGAGGAAATGGGCCCAGGCTGACTAGAGAAAACATGGGCAGATTGTGAGTACCTGTGTTAAAAGATAGTTTAAGAAAGTTGGGTTGTAGCCCGAAGTGGTTTGAATGTAATTGGCCCCATATGCTCATAGGGAGCTGCCTTATTAGGACATGTGGCTTTGCTGGAGTGGGTGTGGCTTTATTGGAGAAAATGTGCCACTGTGGGGGCAGGCTTGGAGGTTTCCTATGCTAGAAATACTATCTAATGAGTCAGTCGACTTCCTGTTGCCTGCAAGATGTAGCATTATCAGCTCCAGCACCACGTTTGATTGAACAATGCCATGCTTCCAATCAAGATGATAATATACTGAACCTTTGAAATTGTAAGTGAGCCACCCCAATTATATGTTGTTTGTTGTTGCTCTGTTGGGTATTTTATTTTTTTATTTTTTATTTTTTATTTTTGGCTTTTCAAGACAGGGTTTCTCTGTAGCTTTGAAGCCTGTCCTAGAACTAGCTCTTGTAGACCAGGCTGGTCTCGAACTCACAGAGATCTGCCTGCCTCTGCCTCCTGAGTGCTGGGATTAAAGGTGTGTGCCAACACTGCCTGGCTTATATGGTTTTTTTGTTTAATAAGAGTTGCCATTATTATGGTCTCTCTTCACAGCAATAAAAAACTCTAACTAAGACACTAATAACATACTTTCCTGTTTGTATTTATCTGGAGAATATGCAGTAGTTACTAAAGATGCAGAGAAAGAAACACTAATATCAACTGTGTGGGTTCCAGTGGTAACATGAAGACAGGCTGGAAGGGTGACGGCAAGATGGGTGGGACAACCAGAAAACTCTACAGTACCCTAAGAAATCCGGGAGGACCTGGCCGGGTTACTGTCAATGAAGCAAAGAGCAGAAAATACAATTTAACAAATATTTTCCTGAGAACTAAAGAAGAAAATCCTAAGAAGTCTTAATGTTATAACAACTGCAGTGTAACCAGCAAATACTTGTGTAAGAAAATAATGTTTAGGCTGAACTATGATACACAGATTCAGGGCAATTCCCTCATGAAATTGCATGTGTAAAGGTTCCCAGGCAGGAAATGGCGCTTTTGAGGGAGGGCATTAAAAACAACACAACCCAGACTGAGTTAGCAGTAGTTGAAAAAGGTTTCAGATGAAACTAGAAAAATGCAAGGGAAGCAGAGCACAGACTTTCAAAGCACAGAAAGGTTTGGGTGTCAGCTTCAGGAGAAATGAGTTAGCTGGGTAAGCAAGGACAGAGATATACTGCTTACATTCGGAAGGATTGGTCTGTTTCCAACACGAAACATAGATTGAAAAGTGAAAATCTTCTTTGTAAGTAACTAAATCTGGGTTTAAATGAAAGCCTTTGGGACTCTAAAGTCAAGGCTTTTAACATGTAACCCTGTGATATTGTCCCTCATCCTGCAGATCCACAGCTAGGAGGTAATTGTTGTCTTAACCAGACACAGTGGTCCGTAGACCACTTATGTTTTTGTAATGTCTCGCTGACTACACTTTCTCTTTTGTTAGACCATATCACAGTCACACGGCCCAAGATTTTCATAAGAAAAGGGAAAATGATGTGGGTATTAATGGTAATTTTTTATTTCTTCTTCTCTCCTTTCTGGAACATAACTTTCCATCACTGCGACACTGTCTCATCGTACATAACTGAAGCTAGTTTGCACTGTGCCACCATATAGGAAGTGTCTGGTAAAAGGATGTGTGTCCATAATGCAAGTGTATGAGAGATTCTCGCCAGAAATTCTGATTTCATTTTGTCTGAGATAGGGTGTAAATGAGCACATGAGATGTTCCTGAAGCACTATGAGACACTGGCTTGTGATGAAAACTTTTAGATTGTAGCCCAACCTCGTTATGATATCTTGGACATACCTATTCTGCTAAGATTAGCAGCATCTGAAACCATCTATTGTAAGTAATCCCAGAGTTTAATAGCCTGTATATTTTTTGGCAGCCTTCTCTTGCAAGTGCAATATAATACAACACACAGATAATCAATTTGGTGTCTTTCTTTAGGACAGAGACAAAAAAATTTATATAAACAATTTTCTTACTGGTCAGTTCCAATGTGAGCTAAATATTTCATGCAGATTAATGGTAGAAGTATTTTTTCCAGCTGGGTAGAATATAATATTTCCTTTCCAATATTAATGCAGGGTTACATATAAGACTCAAATAATTATTGCCTAATAACTCTCTTGGAGATGGTTTTATAATACAGGAAACACTTATAAAGAAGCAAATATTAAAGGAAAGTTAATCAAACTTCTTTGCTACTAAACTCATACAAAATAATTACTAGTCTATGCAAGTGGTTATCCAAAAGGCAATAACAATAGCCAGTGAAATAAGTCATGGTTATAAATTATTATAAAAATCAACACATTAGTTATATATTTGGAAGCATCTTCTGAAGAACATTTTTCAATGTAGATGCTATTGCCAAGCTGACTTCTTGTAGTGTGTCTCCTGTAAAGGTGGCTCATGTCACAAAAGATGTCTCTCTTAGATGAAGGCACCTTTATGGGGTATAGCATGCATAATTTGGCCCCTTTACATGTGACCCTTTGCATTTGGATTTTAAACTTTGATATAATTAGTTAGTATTTTTATCCTATAAAAGTAAGCTTCTTACATCCCTAGAATGTGCCAAGTCAAGATCAAGACACATATTTCTCCATTCAGAACCAATTCTGAAATTGGATAAGCTCTTGTTGGCATCTTGGGAGATGCAGTTTTATCCCCAACTCTGGAAAGTCTCAACTACAGGAAGTGTGTAATGACCTAAAGATACTTCAGGAATGTTTTCTAGAGGCAGGGTTTTCTTTTTTTACTTTTTTTTTTTTTTATTGAGAAAAGGAAAAAAAAAACAAGTTTCCACCTCCTCCCAGCCTCCCATTTCCC
>NC_022009.1:55658238-55686662 GCF_000317375.1 Microtus ochrogaster | reverse complement strand
CTAAAGAGGGCGGTGGGGCCGAAGTGGGGAGGGTTCTGCCCAAGAAGGCTGGGGGGCCAAGGAACCTCTGAGCTCCCCGTCCCAGGCTGGCGCCGCGGGGGCCAGAAACTCACCCCAAGGCTAGGACTCCTGGTGCCGAGAGATCAGGCCTCTCCAGGGTTTTATTAATCAACTTTGTTGAGGGGTTTAGAAATCATTCATTTATTTCATGAAGTATTCATCAAACATCTAGTTAGTGTGAAGCACTATTCTTGATTTAGTAACAATTCAGCAAATTTTTTTCTAAAAAGGGAAAAAAGACAGCTGATATTAACTCTTAATTTGCAAGGAGTGAGGCATAAAATGTATAGAAAAGCAGAGATGTCAGATAAATAGGTTCAATGTAGAAAAATTAGGAGAGTAAGGGAATGGGAATGTAAAAGTTGCCAGAGATGACAACCCAAAGGTACACCACATCCATAGACATTGTATGAAGTAATGATTCTGAGTGCAATGAGAAGCACTAAGTATTTAAAATGCCAAAATTAAGTTTGTATTCATAGAAAGGTGAATTGTAACCTCCCATCCCTCGATGCTAAGATAGCTGTGGTAAATTGTTTCTCTAGTATAATAAACAGGAGTGATGCTCTTGAATAAGAACAGATCAGAAAAAGTTACGCAGCTTCTGCCCAGATAGCTTGAAACCTACCTGCCGCCATGTAAGAAATATGTCTGCCCCAGGAGCCATGTTACTAGGGTACTCAAGAAAACCATTCAGAGAGCAGTGTGTGTGCAAAAATAGAGAGATATTAAGATATATATTGACACAATACCATCTGTGCCATTCACTCCACCCTAGCTGACAAGCTTACGTGAGGAAGACGTTTTAGACAATCCATCCATAGCAGATATCACTTGAAGAAACAAAGGCAGCAGATCAGGCCCCCATAGAGCTGATCCAGCTACATCTGGTCATTCAAATGATCCAACCTGAGAGAAGGTCATCGGAACCTTGGTGACTTCTCTCTGTGTCTTCACAAGTTCTTGGACCACAAAGTCAAACATAATCAGTTTGCTGCCAGTTTATACTATGAGTGAGCTGTTATTTGCAACTGCCCTTTGAAAGAAGGAACATTTATTTCTTCCTGATATATATCCTAACAGTCAATTCTCACTGCTCAGTCCAATCTGGACTTCTGGGGGAACAAAGATGTAACCAGGAAAAATCCAACTATCATTCAAAGCAGGAGATAGCAGTGGCCTCGATTAGAACAGTGACACAGAAGAAGGGAGAAATAGAAGTTGGGATTTTTTAAAAGAGAAGTTGATAAAATTTTCTCAAAATAATAAACAATATTCTTATTTTAATTTTGAAAATATATTGTACTACAGTTATCCAGAATTGCCTCGACCATGTAAACAAACTACATAAATGAAAGCATCTTAAATCTTTATTCAATCCAGAATCTTATTTCCTGCCTGGTAAGTTTTTATAAATATAAAAAACATTACATGAATTTGCAATGACTCATATAGCATGTCTAGAAGTTTTAATGTACCCTCTGTCTTTTCGCAAAACTCATTCACTGATATTTAATTATTCAACAAATATTTATGAAGAATCTTTTGTTTGTATTTTGCTAGATATTATAAAACTTTGAGAAAAAGCAAGCATAATCCCTTTAGAGAGAAGATTGACTTTTGTTTGGATGGTAGACATGTCAAGAGAATTTTACAACCAACTGTGAGAAATATAATCATAATGACTCAGTAAGTTGAAACTGAAGAATGAGCTGAGAACCGTGACAGACTGGTGGCTATTGTAAATGGAAATACAAAAGTACTGTAGGCAGATAGAAAACCAAGTGCATATTCTCTGTAGAGTCTTGAACAGAATATACTAATGCAACTCAAGAAAGAAAACCAAGTGCAAATTCTCTATAGAGTCTTAAGCAGGACATACTAGTGCAACTCAAGAAAGAAAACCAAGTGCAAAGTCTCTGTAGAATCTTGAGCAGGACATACTAGTGCAACTCAAGGTCAACCTTTCCCACTAGGCAATATGCTCTCTCTTCCAACTGAAGCAAGAATAATCTTCTTGAGGTCTAAATCTTATATCTGCCTCCTGTTTCTAAAAATCGCAGGATGGCTGCTCCTCTGATGCACAGATGGCGGTTCGATCGCTGCTTCCAACGGCTTTAGAGGAAGATTAGGTTTGGGGAGCAGAAATAAAAACCTAGGTTTTAAAGCTGGTTTTGGTTCAGTGTGTGCTTTTAAGATGTCTATATAGATGTCTATATTGTTGCAGACTTTTGGAACCAAGTATCTTTAGGAGCACATAGGAGATTCATCCTTAGTAGATACATCAAATTTGTGATGTAGGTGACAGCACTCAGGGAGAGATGATTAAAGAAGAGAAAGGGGCCAAGGAAATCCATGTAGAGTAGGAACCAAGAAAGTCTGTCCAGAGAGATAAAAGAAAATCCTGGAGAATATGGTGTCATAAACACCAAAGGAAGAAGTTATGCAAGAAAAATAGTAGAAAAGGAATGATACGCCATTATCTGTCGACTTGCAGTGGCATCACTTTTGATAACTACTCTTGGGTGAGTTTTAGAATGCAGCAAACACTATTTTGAAAGGTAAGTTTACTGTGGTAAATACCGACTTTAAAGAAAAGAAGAAAGATCTGAAACTGATAACTAGCTTTAGATCTCATGGAAAAAGAACAGAAAGAAAGGAATAAATAATAAAAATCACAGCAACTCTGCTATACTCAGATGGCTGCCTTGTCCAGTCATCGTCAAAGAGGCTTCCACTGATAGCAGACGAGAGTGGGTGCTAAGACCCACAGCCAGACACTATGCAGGAAATTTAAATTGGAGGTTTGCATCAGGTCCCTCCCCTCGGAGATGATTGGAGAACTGCATGAATGGCGAGAGGAAAGATTGTAGGAGTCAGAGGGTATGGAGGACACCAGGAGAACATGACCCAGCGAATCGACTAAGCAGGGCTCACTGAGACTGAAGCAGCAAACATGGGATCTACATGGTCTACAACAGGTCCTCTGCATATATGTTAATAGATGTTAGCTTGGTGTTTTCATGAGACTCTTAATAGAGGTGAATGTGTCTACGATCTTTTTGCCTGCTCTTAGGACTCATTTCCTCCTCTTGGGTTGCCTTGTCCAGCCTCAATATGAGGGCTTTTGCCTTGTGTTGATGTATTTGGTCCTTGTCTCTTGACATCCTGTTCTTTTCTGAAGAGAAACAGAGGTGAGTGGATCAGGAGAGAAGGAAGGTGGGGAGATGGGAAAAGTGGAGGGAGGGGAACCTGTGGTCAGAGTGTATTGTATGAAAGAAGATCTACTTAAAAAAAGAAAGAAAGAAACAACCAAAAAAATAAAACAGTAGGAAGAATGTATCAAAATTTTAGACACCCTCCTTAACTCCAAGGCATCTCATTCAATATAAAGAAAATTACAAATAGCATTTATAATGTCATATTCAAAATAAAATTTTGAAAATTGTAGTCTTATAAAAAAAGGGAATTAGAATCTAAAACAAAGTAAAATATCAACATGAGTGATCTCGGTCTTTTTTATTTTTTTAATTTAAAAATTCATAATAACTATTCTCCTTAAATAATTTCTCTCAGATCCTCCATGACTCCCTACTTACCCAACTCCCCACACCCCAAAAAAAAAAACATAAAACAAAACAATCAAAAACCAAAAAGAACACAAATACAAAATGGAACTCAAATACCAGTAAGACAAAAAAGAGAATGGCTAAACAAGGCAACACATGACAAAATGTCTACAAAAATACCATTCAGGTCATGTGGTATTGTCCAGCTATTCCTGGGCATAGGGCCTTCACTGAAGTGTAGTTAGCGTAACCAGTTAGATTCCTCTGTAGCAAACTTACTTTCACTCTGCCAATAGGTAACAACTACAGATAGATTCTTGGTTAGGAATGTGAGCTTAAGTGTATTTTCCCATCTCAGTGTTGGGACCCGATCTGGCTTGGACCTGTGCAGGCTCTGTTCATGCTGCCACAGTCTCTGTGAGTTCATATGTACGTCAGTCTTGTGTGTCTGGAAGACAGTGTTCCTTGGAGCCATTGATCACCTCTGGCTTTTACAGTATTTTTACATGCTCTTCCAAACACATCCCTGAGGACTGAGAAGACTTTAATGAATATCCCCTTTAGAAATGAGTATTTTTGAAAATATGAGGATTGACAAAGTTTTAGCTAGACTTAATAAAAGAAAATTATGAAACTGGAAATGAAAGGGGCACTACATTCAGCACAACAAAGTACAAAATGTCTCCTCCTGGTATCTAGTCTCAGGTACTTGACTGTTCGACCATTGATGGGCATGGGTTCCATCTCATGGAGTGGGCTTTAAGTCAAATCAGTCACTGGTTGGTTACTCCCACTGTCTTCGAGCCACTATTGCACTAGTACATCTTGCAGGCAGATCAGCACTGTAGATCAAAGAGTTTGTAGGGGGAGAGGGTTATGTTTACTTTTCTCTTCTGCAAAATGCAGTATACCTTCCAGTACCAAGTACTAGTGTTCTGCTAAACTTTAGTGAATATCAGACATTTACTTTGAGATTCATAATAATTCAAAATTACAAGAATGAAGTAGCCACAAAATAACTTTATGACTGAGGATGACCACAACAAGGAGACCTCTATTAAAAGGTCACAAAATTGGGAATGTTGAGAACCACGGTGTTGAAGGAATGTGTGGAGAAAATAACTCCTAACAGGATTGGGCTGTCCTCAGATCAGTGTCTTACTCAGCTATCATTAGAGAAGCTTTCTCCTGCAGTAGATGGGAATAACTACAGAGGCCCATAACTGGACAATGTTCAGAGAACATTTGGTCCTAAATGGGAAGTTTCTATCAATTCCCTTTCCTCTTAACTAAGGGAACCCATAGAAGAGGAGGAATAGAGACTATAAGAGCCAGAGGAAACAAAGCCTACTGAACACAGAAGTACTCATGCACATAGGACCTCACAGAGACAGAAATGACGTGATCAGGACCTGCAGACATATGTCTGGGCCTGATGGGGGATAAGTGCTGAGAGTGGAAGTGGACCCAAGCTCCCATCCCTAACCCAGAAGCTATCCCAATGGATAACCTCTTACAGATTAGTTTTCCCCAGTAGAATCTCACTGTGTATACAAATAACTCATAAGGCTAGGGACATGCCCAATAGTAGATGGTAAGCACAAAATTAACTCTATGGTAATTCAGGGGACTTTTCTGTTGTTGTCTTATAATGCTTTGTATGAGTAATTTTTTGTTTGTTTTTTACTCTAAGGTTTTGCTTACATATTATGTTTTCTGAATTTGTGTTTTGGGGATTACTGTGTGTGACAATGCATTTGTCTCTAAGTCTATAAGTGTTTCTTGTGCCTTTTATTTGGCTCTTTGTTTTTCTTTCCTTTTTTTTCATTGTCAGTTTTCATTTCTTTTGTAATTCCCTATGTAGATTTATTTGTTTTTGTTTTATTTTATTATTTTTAGGTGCTGTTATCTACCCAGAAGATTGAGAGCAGACATGGTTAAGAGCCTGGTGACCTTTATGCTATTAGTGTGATCTAGACTACACTACATCCTCCCTTAGACTCTTATCATGACCTTGTTTTTCTCAGTCAATCCATAAAATCCATCTTTATGGAGAGTATTATATTTACTTTACAAAGAGTTTTTATGTAGTCATAATGTTTGATCTTTACTTAGCTTACTTTGTTGCTCAAGATTTATGTCTGATTTACTGTATGTATGGAATAGAGTTAGTTACTACCGGGAAAGTTTTCACAAAATTATGTTGTTTCCTAGTGAGAGAGAGCAAGAAATGGTATTGATTTTGTGAGCAGGGAAGCAAGGAGAATCTAGGAGGAATATGAGGAGGGGGAACCATAATCAAAACATATTGCATGAAAAAATTTGTTTTCAGTTAAAAAAAAAGACTAATGGTTTGGGGTCTGTATGCTGTGAATATAATTGGTTAATAAAGAAGTTGCTTTGGGCCTATTGCAGCACAGAAAGGACAAGGTGGGAATTTCAAGCAGATAGGGGAGAAGAGAGTAGGTGGAGTCAAAGAGAAGCCATGTAGCTGCCACAGAAGACAGATGCCACATGCAGAATGGAAACTTACCAGTAAGCCACAACCACATGGTGATACACAGATTAATAGAAATGGGTTAATTTAAGATATAAGAGCTAGCCAATAAAAAATTGTGAGCTAATAGGCCAAGCAGAGTTGCAATAATACAGTTTCTCTGTGGTTATTTTGGGTCTGGGTGGTCGGGAAACGAATGAGCCGCCTCCATCTACAAAATGACACCCACTGTTTGGAATATAGATCCACATAAGACTTAAAAGAGCTTAAGAAAAAAAGAGAACTTCTAGATCCAAAAAAAGAAGTCAATTGGAGGCTATGGGTATTGACATATTTTTAGATCCACGATGTCAATCTTCTAGTGAGCACCAATACTGATCCATAGATGTCAATCTTTTCCCTTTGGGTTTGCTTCGGAGAAATAGATTTCTAGTTCCCTGTCAGCTCTTTTATGAGGAGATAATCTCCTTTATGAAGTCCCTGACCTTACTAACTAATTAATCTCACATATGATAACTTGTTCTGATTATGTTGAGGATTAATGATTTTACTGTGTTCATTTTGGGATCAGTAAAGGCACAAACATACTCAGACCATAATATATAGTATTTAAAATTTATAAAATCAAATGGATTCATGGGTGGATTCTACCAAATGTTTGAAGATAAATCGATACCAATTTTTCTTAAATCAATCTCTATAAAATATATATGAAGGAAAACATTTCAAATGCAGTATACAATGCCAGAAATGGACTATATGAAAACACAACAAGATGGTATAGAGAAGAAAATCTAAGACTACTATTCCTATTCCTGAGAAACATAGATGTAGTAACTTTAATAGATAATCTCAGCAAATTGTTTCAAGAATAGACTGAAATATCACTCACTATAACCAAGAAGGATTATAAAATTATGGTTCAATGCAGGAAAATCAGTTAATATTACCTACCACATTAACAGAATGAAGAATAAAATTTATCATCATTTCAACTGAAGCAGAAAAGTAATTTGACAAAATTCAATATTTTTTTTCATGATGAAAACTAAAAAATTAGGTGTAGGTGGGAAATTTTCTCTTACTATTAGGAAAATTGTATAACTATCATTCTCCATTGTGAGAAGCTAAAAGTAATTTCATTAAGAGCAGGGATGTAGCAAAGATGCTCACTCTTCAGCTAGTACAGAAAATATATTCTTGAACTAGTATAGAAATACCTAACAGGAATTAAAAAGAGAATTAAAAGGCATTCAAGATGGAAGGAAAGAAAGTTATTTAACTTCTGCTTTGCATATGGCCACAGGGTCTTAAATTGAGAAAATCCCAAGGATGCTACCAAAGATCTTAGAACAGATTTAAAAAAAATCAATAAAGTTGAAGCATAAAAGTCAGTATGTAAAAACTGAGGAGAGGAACAGACATTTGAGGCAGGAAAGCCCGTCTGAAGGCTGGCAATGATTTAGGATTTAATGAGTGTGGTGATGGCAGAACTGAAGTTGTTCAGAGCAAAACGTGCTTTACAGTCATGACTTTATACCTGTGCCCAGAGACTACTGAGTACACAGTAGACAATAAATATTTGATAAGCACAAACCTGAACTGATGAATAATTAGCTAGTCATAGTCTGAGATTAACATACGTATATTTAGTCACAACACTGAAGTAGAATGGTATGCGTTTGAAGGTGAGATATCCCAAGGTTGTAAACAGGATAAATCACGTTGGTCATTTATCTGGACATTTTCTTCTTACATGGTTCGATTTTCACACTATTTTTGTCATTTTATGCTGTTTTCTGTCACTTGTTTCCTTAACATGTTTAGAAGGGGTTTAGGAATGGAAGGCGGAGCCCCCAGGAGTGAGTGCGAGTTTGTCTCTTTTGCTATCTAAGGACACAGCTAAAAGTTGACAGGTGAAAGCAAGAGGGTCTTCACCAAACACTGATTCTGCTGGTGCCTCCATCTTGAACTTTTCAGAAGCTGAAATGTCAGGAAGCAAATTCCTGCTGTTTGTAAATCATCTAGCCCATGGTTTTGTGACAGCAACCTGAATGGACTAAGGCACTGGCAATCTCAGTGTCACACTTTGTAACTACTTGTGAGTTGTACTTCTTCCTGTGTACATGAATCACTTCCTGTCTGGAGCTTTCAGATGAGTAACAGAATTTAGACCTCTTATACTTTACCTTCTAAGTCTCTCATCTGCTGCTCAGAAATTCACCATTTTCTCAGAAGTTCTGAAGCCCGTGGTATATAAATTATTTTTCTAAATTGTTGACTTTTTAGTGTTATAGACACACTAAAAGGTGTCTATCATTCTTTAGACACCTTTTAGGCACATATGGAGGATTTGTGATGTTCATTCTCATGATTTCTTACCTTTTTGAAGGTTAACTTCCTCTCCAGCGCCCACTTGGTATTTCTTCCCCACAGAGACCCTCCATAAAGACACTTGAAGGTTTGATGATTAAGTGAAGTATTTTTAACTAACAATGTGGGATAATTATTTCATCAATGATGGAAACCATGAACTCTCTTGGTAAAGATTTTGGAAAGGACTTACAGGATTGAAGTAGATGATAAATTCGTCTAAGAGGAGGGCTCTTGATCCAACATTGGCCTGTTACTGGTGTGGCAACAGCCATTACTCTTTACAGAATAGCTAGAATGGGAAACTCCAAGAACAAAAGCAGATTCTTCAATAGGGAGACTTCAAAGGAAAGGAGAGGAGAAATGGAGCCAATAAGAGACAAGGGTAGGGTGCTCTTAACTTATATTGTAGCTTAGACAAATTTTGTCTGTGTTTAGACATGCTAACATTTGTGGTGTTTTGTTTTTTTCATCTTGATCCACCATAGCCATGCAGTAACCTTTTGTTTGATTTTAATGCCTGTGGCATTTTGAATGAGAATTGTCCTCAAAGACTCATAAATTTGAACACTTGGTCACCAAGGAGTAGCATAATTTGAAAGAATTAGTAGGTGTGGCCTTGTTAAAGGAAGTATGTCACTTTGGGTTTCAAAAATCCCATTCATGCACAAAGTATCTCTCTGTCTCTGTCTCTCCCTCTCCCCATGGATCCAGATGTAAAATTCTAAATTAATTTTCCAGCATCATATCTGCCTGCATGCTGCCATACTCCTCACCATGATGACAATGTACTAAATTTCTGAAACTGTAATTAAGTCCCGATTATGTTTTTTTCTTTTATAAAAGTTTCCATGGTCACAGTTTCTCATCACAGCAATAGAAACCCTAGCTAAGACAGAAGTTGGTATTAGGAAACCAAGTAGTATTGCTCTGATCGGCCTGACCATGCTTTTGTTTAGAGGAATATGGAAGACTTTGGAACTTTGGAATAGGAAACTCACTGGATACTTTGCGTGGGGCTTAATTGGCCTTCCTACTAGAAGCATGGAAGACAGTAGTGCTTAGAGCTCTGTAGAATGTATAGGCCTGACTCAACAGTTTTCAGAAGAGAAGAACATTAGCAAATAGCCTAGAGACCATTATTAGGATATGTTGGCAAAGATTATGGGTGATTTCTAGCTTTGTCCAAAAAAAAAATCTGCCTATGGCTAAATCAAAGAATTGGCGGAGGAAATTTCAAGACAACTTACTATGATTCTGTGGTGTAGTTGTTAGTTGTTACTCTTAGGCCGATCTATAATGAAAAGGAGCAAGCTGAGTAAGGAAAAATGCCAAATGTATAGTTTAAGGAGAAAAAGAGAAGCAGGAAGTATAATAACACTGAGTCCAGTGTCCAAGGAGATAAAATTTTAAAGAAAAGCCTGATGATAAATGGAATAAAGGGAGCATTTATAATCAAATGTATTTCAGCAGCTGTTGCTCCTTCCTCAGCCATCAAACAATTCAAAAGCAACACAATAACATACAGTGTCCAGACTCTCTGTGTATATTCCATCTTCAGCTGACTTTACTTTAAGCTCTATTTCTTTTATTTTTAATTTTTGTCTTTTTGAGACAGGGTTTCTCTGTGAATCATTGGCTGTCCTGAAATTCACTCTGTAGACCAGGCTGTCCTTGAACTCAAAGAGATCCCCCTGCCTCTGCCTCCCAAGTGTTGGAATTAAATGTGTGTGCCACTATACTCTCTTTCTTTTTTCTTTTAAGAACCATGTCCTTTTCTTTTCTCTCCCAAGCCTACATTTTTTAAAACATTGTAAAACAAAATTTAGAGGTTTTCTTTATCTGAATTTATCTTTACTGTATATCTCTCTTTTTCTGACCACATGAGTCTTTAATTTGCTAAATGATATGGATAGGATTAAAGCCATGGTTTGAAGGCTGGATCCAACCCATTCCTTAGCTTTCTGAGAGCCTAGCTTCATGGTGGAGGTACTGGCTGGAGCCATGTTTATTGCCACAACTCTATGGAGTTTCAAGGTCCCTGACACCACCAAGAAGCATGCTGTCAGCAATATATAAAAAACATTTAAATGTTTGGTAGCAGTTAAAGCTGAGTCAGGAAGCCGCTCTTAAATAAGATGTGCTTGCCTCTAGCAAAGAAAGAAAACCCCAGAAACTGCTGCTACCAAGAGCCATGCTTAACATTGTTCATTTTTGTCTAGAATTATTTCCTAAACTCTCTTGGGTTTTAAGTGGATTTAGGTGTCCGTGTTGGCACCATTCTGTTGACAGAGGTTCCTGTCCTACCCAGTAGCACAGCAGTACAGTACAAAATAAACACACAGAAATTACATTAATTATAAACTGATTGGCCTATTAACTCAGGTTTCTTATTAACTCTTATGGCCCCTTTTAGCTCATAATTCTTGTCTGTGTTAGTCACGTGGCTTGGTACCTTTTCAGATAGGCAGTCACATCTTGTTTGCTCTGTGTCTGGCTTCCTCTATGTCTGGGTGACAAGTACCTACTAATTCTTTCTCTTCCCAGAATTCTCCTGTTCTCATTACCCCACCTCTACTTCCTGCCTGGTCGCTCCACCTCTATTTTCTGCCTGGCTACTAGCAAATCAGTGTTTATTTAAAATCCAAGTGACAGGCTATAGACCACTGTCCCACAGCAGGAATGGACTTTGACATTTCAAAAAGTCTATTCCAAGCCCAAATCGCTCTCTTCTTGCTGGCTATAGTTACATATGTAGAACTCTCAACTACTTCTCTGGCACCATATTTGCCCATATGCCTCCATGCTCACCACCATGATGATAATTGACTAGCTTTCTGAAACTGTAAGGAAGGTCCAGTTAAGTGTTTTCCTTTATAACAGTTTCCATGGTCATGGTGTCTCTTCACAGCAACAGAACACTGAGTAAGGCAATGCCCCAAGTCATTGCTCACAGTTCAAACAGCAAGATCTCATTGTGAGCTTACAAGACAGTTAGCAACAAAATTAACCCTTAGCAGACCCCACCAGGCTACTTTGTAGGTATCAAAAGTTTCTATTTTCTATACCAAGCATTAATTTGTGCATTCACTATCCTCTAATTTCTTCTCTGAAATACTTTAGCAATCATTATTGCTCCCAGGTATCATGACATTTAGTTAAAAACTCAAATTCTTTTTTATTGAGCTTCGCTATACCTGGTTCCATCAAAAAGGCAATAAGTTCCTTTCTTATGTAGCTATGAAGGCTTAGGACTTTTGATCCAGATGTTTCTACTTAAAATCCTCATAATTCACTTCATGTATAACCTGCTTGATACTAAGTTTTAAATGAATGAATGAGTTAATGAATGGATAATATGAGCACCAGATCAAAGCTGATTTCAGTTTTACTTTTTAGAAAATCGAAGAGAGAGGAATCAATTCTTGTTTAAACCAAATAAAACAATGTTGTCCTTTCATATGCCAACTCAAAGAAGAATTGAGCTGAAAGTAAAGTTGACTGAGTTGATGTAAATATTTGAGGGAAGAGAAGGTTTGCTGGTGCATCTGAGACACTAGTAATTACGACTCTCAGCTAGATGTGGTGTATTATTAAATAGAAATTGAATATTGTTTTAATTTCAAACTTTATGGAATATTTTATTTGCTCAAATGACAGTTTTTATCATTTACATATTATCTTTTAGCACATAACTAAGTCTTCAAACTTCTGTCTTCTTAATTGATAAAGTATTTGCTATTTAATAAATTTTTATTGATTCTTAGATGAATAATTAGTGTTTCATTTTGATTCGCACTTACATATTTGCTTTCTTTTGCATGAGATGCATTTCTAACAATCACTAAACATATAAAGAAATAAAAGTTTGCCGGGCGGTGGTGGCGCACGCCTTTAATCCCAGCACTCGGGAGGCAGAGGCAGGTGGATCTCTGTGAGTTCGAGGCTAGCCTGGTCTACAAGAGCTAGTTCCTGGACGGGCACCAAAAGCTACAGAGAAACCCTGTCTCGAAACCCACCCCTCCCCCCCCAAAAAAAAACAAAGAAAGAAATAAAAGTTAAAAGTTTGAGGCTGATCATTTAAAACAAGGACAATATGTAAACATTTTAGAGTACCATAATTTGAAAATAGACAAAAATTAAAAGTATGAATGGTAATATCTATAAGCATGTTTTTATCAATGAACATATAAACATTCTATCTATCCATATACATATACACATACACATTTGTTATATCATATATATATATATATATATATATATATATATATATATGAAGAGATTGTGAGTGATGGATAAACTGAAATCCCAAGAGCAAGCTGCATCCTAGAAACAGAAGTCCTCATCCATGCATTCTTGAATGTAGTTTTTGAAAACTCTGTCTGTAAATAAGATTAATTTTCTTCAAGAATAACTTGTATTTGCTTTTAAAGTCTCTAATTGATTAGATGGTGGATATTCATAGTACAGAATATAATGTTTCACTTAAAGGTGTCTTATATTACAGTTGTTATCACATCTGATGAAGATCTTCACAGTGTCATCTCAACTGTTTGTCCAAGAAGATTACCACAGTCTAGCTAAACAGATGCAAAAATGACCATTGCAATGTATTTTCAACTATATTTTTATTAATCTATACAAAAATCTTCCACAGAAAGTTTCTTCTCATATTAACATCCTATAAGACTGTTGATCATCGACATCAACTTTTTGGCCATTTGTTAGTGCTGATATGATTATACTGATGTACAGCAAGGAGTAGATGATAATAGATAATAATATAAATCTTCAGGATTTGAAGGATTGATTTGAAATCACTAGCAATTGTAATTTGACTTATTAACAAAGAACATAGCCTAACAATAAAGAAGAGGAACCCAACTTTCCCTTAACAATCCAGGATATCAAGGTGACCCATTTCAAAAAATCTTGATGTATAGGGCTATTTATTACCTGTTGGAAAGCCCACTTTAATCACTCTCAGATCATAAATACTAGTCATCTGTAAAGCTTTCATAATAATCACCAATAAGTGGTGGCTTCTTTTCACACTAATGAATGTCTTCCTTATTTTTCATTGTGCAAGTATAACACCATGCTTCCAGTCCATTGATCATTGCTTCTTATCTATATCTTCAAATTTTTTAATTTACAAATACAGTTTTAAAAAGGAATCACAGAACAAGAAAGTACTGTGTGAGTTGTGTGACTTTAATTCTCAGTTTATATTCATCAGTATCTTTGCACCCTGTGTCTAATGACATCACAGACTCTGTCCCTTAGTTTTGAATGTATCATTCATTCAGTGTTTCCTTGGAGTTTGAATCTTGTACTGGTCACTTAATATCTCAGTGATTCAATTTTTATCTTGCATTAAAATGTATACAAAAGCATAAATTTATAAGATTTTTATACGGTGTACTATAAACATATCTGCATCATAGGCGCCTGTTTGCTGGTTGATACATGCTAACTACTTCTACCTATTTACTTTGCTCTGAATCTCCTTTTGTGACTCTTAATCTGCCTCTAGTTCTGTATTTTCTCTTTTCTGATCCAATTGAGAATTGCCATTCTCTACAATTGCTAGGATCCAGATAATGGAAAATGACAGGAGAGTGTTAAAACATTTTTCCCACTCCATTGTAAAAACCTCCGAGCTAATCTTGAATGATAATGACAGCTTCTGAATGGATCTCTAATCAAATCCTGTCACTTGGAGGTGTGGCAGCAGGTTGCTGTTGGGAGGTAGAACAGGTCAACTTGAAATGAAAATGAATTATTTAGGGATGTAAAAATGAACTCTGTAAAACTGGGTCAGAGTAGAATTCCTCTTACCACTAAAACTTCAATTGCTCGAAATGTATTATCTTGAGGTCACATTATTCTTTTAAGTAATACTTAAAATGAAGACTAGTCCCCTGCCACAGTTTTTCAAGACAGTCTCTGAAGTAGCATGTTGTTTAGAGTACAAGATACTTACTATCATGAATTTGGAGTATTAAGTGATTTTCTAGTCATCTAATTTGCTGAGAGTTGTCAAAACCAGAACAACAAGAAATAGCATTAGTTATTCAAAAGCTACATAAGTACTTATTGCAGAATAAAGCAATAAACTTATTGGTGTACTTGAATATGTATGCAAGCCTTCATATTATAAGTTTGGAAATACCCCTTATTGTATAACATTCCAGATAATATTTATTTTAAAACACAGCATACTGACAATGGTGGTGTAGATCTGTTTTTATGCAAAAACATAGTTTTTGCTCCAAATAGAATGATGGTTAATTCTGAACCAAGTATAAATAATTACAGCTTGTTGTAGTTGAATGTAATTGGCCCCCATAAGCTCATAGGCAGTGGCATTATTGGGTGGTACAGAGCTGTTGGATTAGGTGTGGCCTTATTGGAGGAAGTGTGTCACAGTGTGGGTAGGCTTTGAAGTCTTATATATGCTCAAGACATCCCCAGTGTCTCAGACCACTTCCTGTTTCCTATGGTACCAAGATGCAGCTCCTTCTCTACTCTCAGCTACCTTCCAGCACCATGTCTGCCGATATGACATTATGTCCCACCTGGATGATAATAGACTGAATTTCTGAACTGTAAACCACACAATTAACTATTTTCCTTTATAAGAGTTGCTGAGATCATGGCATCTCTTCACAGCAATAACAACATTAACTAAGACAGAGCCTAAGAATACAGTCCCAGGTGGTCCAGAGTGACATGCTACACAGTAGTAGAGATTATATGAACTTTTATAATCATTAAACAAAAAGGCACAAATCATTCACTTGTTAATATATTGGTATGGATATCAGTTGCACATCAGATTACAGCAAAGTGGATACATTTCTTCTATGAGCTTTAGATGTTATCTGATGACATTCTTAGTTTTTTGAGTGGTGAACGTTAATATGTCTCTAAAACTTAATCTAATAATCACAGAAACAGAGGATGGTGTAAAATGACTGTTAAAGGGATTAATGACAGCCCAGAACAATCTTCATTCTCAATCTTTAGCAGCTGGTAAGTAAACACTTCCCTAGTCCTACACTCTGCCAGTGTTGTTTCTGTCTCCAGCTGTTCATCGCTGTTCTTCTGTTGGTCAGGCATTCCATTTTGTGCACCCAGAAGCCAAATGTTTTATGCCCCACAGTGTCTAGAAGTTTTATTCTTCTTATCAGTTTAAGATAAAGCTGAAGAAACAGGGAGACTATCTTAGGAGAAGGAAATAGTTACCAAAGCCGTTAATTAAAAAAACTCCTCCTGGATCATACAGTCAGGGGTTGAGTTGTTCTCTTTTTCTGTTCTCTGTATATAAAACAGCATTTGCAGACTTTATCCCTATAGTCAGAATAATCAAGAACAGTGTGCCATTTAGTGTCCTTCCCAGAACTACTATCTCTTCTTATTTACTAAATAATATTAGCAACCTGGTTGAGACAAAGGATGTCGGACTTGTAAACAAGAGGAAACTTATATATTTTGAGAATATAACCAAATCTTAATTCTTCAGGATCAGAAAGCCAAATGAGGCTTCATTATCCATCATCTTTGAAATACGTCTTACTCACTTTTCACCAGCAACATATGAGTGTTGCTTAGCATTTTTTCCAACTCCAAACAATGATGTACCTTGAATACTCACTTAATCAGGGGAACATGGACATAGTCTCTTGGATGGTAAGTTTCCTTTAATTTTATGACCAGGATTTTATACCAAACTTTTTTTTTAATTTATTTATTTATTGAGGATTTCCGCCTCCTCCCCGCAAACCCAGGATAGCCAAAACAAACTTATACAATAAAGGATTGTCTGGAGGCATAACCATCCCTGACTTCAAACTCTATTACAGAGCTACAGTAGTGAAAACAGCTTGGTATTGGCATAAAAACAGAAAAGTCGACCAATGGAATCGAATAGCAGACCCTGACTTTAACCCACAAACCTACGAACACCTGATTTTCGATAAAGGAGCTAAAATGGAAAAAATACAATGGAAAAAAGAGAGCCTCTTCAACAAATTGTGCTGGCAAAACTGGATGTCAATCTGCAGAAGAATGAAAATAGACCCATATCTATCACCATGCACAAAAATCAAATCCAAATGGATTAAAGACCTCAATATCAGTCTGAACACACTGAACCTGATAGAAGAGAAAGTGGGAAGTACCCTACAACAGATGGGCACAGGAGATCGCTTCCTAGGTACAACCCCAGCAGCACAGACATTAAGGGCCTCATTGAATAAATGGGACCTCCTGAGACTGAGAAGCTTCTGTAAAGCAAAGGACACTGTCACTAAGACAAAAAGGCAACCCACTGACTGGGAGAAGATCTTCACCAACCCCGCAACTGACAAAGGTCTGATCTCCAAAATATATAAAGAACTCAAGAAACTAGACCGTAAAAGGCTAACCAACCCAAGTATAAAATGGGGCACTGAGCTGAACAGAGAATTCTCAACAGAAGAAGTTCAAATGGCCAAAAGACACTTAAGGTCATGCTCAACTTCCTTAGCGATCAGGGAAATGCAAATCAAGACAACTTTAAGATACCATCTTACACCTGTCAGAATGGCTAAAATGAAAAACACCAATGATAGCCTATACCAAACTTTTACAGATGATTAACCTCTTAATATTTGTGCTAAGAAGTGTTGGCTATTTTCCCTCAGCTACTTCAGATATGATCTGTATTAACACTGCTAATAATCCTTGCTGCATGTATTCTCATGCCTTCTTTTTAATTTTGTAACAACCCTGTCTAGTCTATTAGTATTTTATCAATTCTTGAATCACACAGTTTCCTTTCAAAAAAGTTTTCCATCTGTTTTCCTCCCTCTGAATGTACATATTTTTATATACCCCATTTTAAAAAGGGGTATATATTTAATCCCTTCCTAAGGAATATCTTTATTTTTAGCAAGTTCAAGTTCTAAAATTCCTAGTCCAGCATCGGTATCTCCTATGAGGTCTCTGTTTTCTCTAGTCTTTTGTCAATTTTAATAAATTCAATAATGTTGCCACTGAAAATTGATCACATTTCTACAGTCTAGATAAAAAGCACCAACCTCAAATTACTGGGTATCCTACATGAAAGTCAATAAGTAGAAATTATTTCTCAGGAAGAAGACACCTGGGTACATTACAGGGATTTTCAAAGCCTTCCAGGGTTAGTGCTACTATTAGCATCTATAACTATTATATTGACTCTGTTGAGTTACTCCTATAAATTGAAGTTCATGTGGCTGGTAGGCATGACTATATCCCATCCTTTAGCATATCCATCCACATTTACAGATCAAGTGGTATGCTGGTTTGAAAGAAAATGGCTCCCGAAGGGAGTGGCAATATTAGGAGGTATGGCTTTGTTGGAGTAGGATAGCCTTGTTGGAGGAAGTATATCACTGTGGAGGTGGGCTTTGAGGTCTCATATATGCTCAAGCTGTGCCCAGTGTCCCAGACCACTTCTTGTTGTCTTCCAGATAAGATGTAGGACCCTCAGTTCCTCCTCCATCACCATGTGTGCATACATACTACCATGTTGTTTGCCATGATAATAATGGACTGAACCTCTGAAACTGTAAGTCACCTTCTCAATTAAATATTTTTCCTTCATAAGAGTTCCGCGGTAGTGGTGTTCAATAGGGTTCAATAGAAACCCGAACTGAGACAAATGCTCATTAGCTTAGATAGTTTTGTGACAGGAAACACAAACAAAGCAATAGATTGGCCATTATATCTTGGAATTTGTCATCTTTTCTTATTTCTAATACCAATAGCACCTAAGTAGTCCAAATAGTTGGACCAACTGGGTCTTCTTCAAACACACTTAGTGGGAAGTTCCATTGTTTTAATGTAGGTATTTTGTGTCATAGAGTAGTTCCTTTTGGGCACAACCAAAATCAGACTTCTCCAAAGTTGAGCTAGTGCCTACATAGAGCTTTTACCCTTTTATGTTCTAGCATCCTTGGTACAGGAAGGTACTCTACACACTACCGAAAGAGAACTATAAATACCAACCAGCTACAAAACTTTGTTCTCTAATGCTGTCCTGCTGTAGAATATGTTATTTGTTTGTTTGTTTGATTTTTGACAGGGTTTCTTGGTAGCTTTGGAGCCTGATCTGTAGACCATGATGGCCTTGAGCTCACAGAGATCCACTTGCTTCTGCCTCCCGAGTGCTCGCATTAAAGGTGTGTGCCACCACTGCCTAGCTTCTATAAGATATGTTAGGGTAATGATGGTACAATGTTTGTGGAAGTAACCAACCAATATCTGGTTTGACTTAAGGCTTACTCCACAAATTGGAGCCCATACCCAATACTGATTGGATAATCAAGAACCAGATATCCCAGGGACAAAGGTGAAGTAAAATACTACTGGTCTAAAATAAAAAAGGTAGTTATAAATGATTGTTAATGACATTCTGCTATACTCCATAGATCAATGCCTTCATCAGAGAAGCTTCCTTATGCAGCAGATAAAAACAAATACAGAGACCCACAGTCAGTCACTCAGTCATTAAGAGTGAGAGACCTTGGTGCATTCAGCTCTAACTGGGATGCCTCTGTCAATCCCACCCCTCAGGGCTAAGGGAAACTTGTGGGAGAGGATGTAGAAAGAATGTAAGAGTTAGAGGGATGAAGGACACTAGAAGAATAAGGCCCTCTGAATAGACGGGGTAAAGCTCATATGAACTCAGAGAGACTGGGGCAGCATACACAGAGCCTTCACAGGTCCGTATCAGGTCCTCTCAGTATGTATTATGGCTTGCAGCTTAGTGTTTTTATGAGATTCTGAGTGTGTAAACAAGCGAGGTATGGATTCGCGTGCCTTTTCTTCTCACACTCTCTCATATTCTCCCCTACCAATCTCCTATTCCTTTCTCCCAAAACATCCCCACCCTAATTTCACATCTTTTAAGAATCTGTTTTGGTATGATAAATAAAATACTGACAATAGATGCTGGTGAAGATGTGAGGAGAAAGGCAGCTGTATTCACTGCTGGTGGAAATGTGAGTGCAGACGTTCTAGGAACTACTGTGGGGATTCCTCAAAACCCAAAACAAATCTACCATATGACACACACTCTTGGAAATAAAACTGAAAATCAAGATTTGCAGAGTACAGAGACGTCTTCTAACCCATGTTTATTGTGCTACTATTCACAATAGTCAAATTATGGAATTAGCCAAGTGTTGTGGTTTGAGCTTGATATTTTACACCTGTCTGGTAGCACTGTCTGGGAAAGTTGTGGAATCTGTAGGATTTAAGAGCCTCCTGGTTTGGGAAGTTAAGACTTTGCAGCCTAGCTCCCCTTGTTTTTTTTCCTCTGTTTCCTGAGTGAATATGCAGTCTGGCCATCCAGGTTCCTACTCTTCCCACCATGTTTTCTCTGTCTTCAGACATATCTTCCCTGCCTGATGGACTGTAACCTTCTAGGACAATCACCCCCAAATAAATGCTTTCTTCTTCTCTTAAATAGTTTCTGTCGGAGTATTTTATCACACCAGTGTCTGTCAACAGATGAATGAAGATGGGATGCATATCTGTATCTGTAGTGCACACACACACATACACACACACATACACACATACACATACACATACATACACACACATACACACATACACACACATACACACATACACACACACATACACACACATACACACACACACACAAAATGAAGTTTCAAACAGATAAGTAGAAGAATAAAGGTGTATCATTTTCATGATAATGGATAGAATTGAACATCACATTAAAATAAAGAAGATACAAGGAAAATCCTAAATATCTTAGACAATTTTTAATATATGTTAATCTAAAAACATTTAAGAACTGTTAAGAAAGAGTGAATCTGTAGACATGGTAGATGGGTTCAGTTCAATTACTTGGATTCTCATTTGGCACCCTAGTCAAAGATGTGTATCACCCAGGGTTTTTTTTTGTTGTTGTTGTTGTTTTTATTATTTGAATTCATGTGCCTGTGCCCTCAGAAAGAGTGAGCATATATTTGGAATGAAAAATATAGATCCAAGAGATAAGTCCCTGAAGTTTTCCAATGGAGGAAGTAGCTAGAAGTATCTAGTGGGATCCTTTTTTTCCTTTGGTGCTGAATGAATTTTTTGGTATCTTTTCTCAGAGGAAAAGTAGCCCATTTATTTTTAGCTCAAAATCATTTCATTCATTTTCTAGGAATTCATTGAAGTTAGACTCTACAACAGTTCAAATGTCTTGCTTATAATTTTTAAAAGTTCCTTTAACAGATATGGCTCATGTAGTCCTTCAGTCTTGCAGGATGACCAGTCATAATTTAATGAAGAAATGATTTATGATTTTCAAAATCTTAGATTAGAAGAATTAATGGAGTGCCTTTGGCTAAAGCAGGGAAGAAGTTCTAGTTAACTTTGTTATTTACTTTTTTATGGTGCAACTCATTTGCTCAACCAATCAGAGAACTGAAGACAGTAGGCACAACAATGTTCTATAATAGACCTACTTTTTACTAATAGATTTAAACACTTGTTCAGTAAAATTAGTTCCAGGACCTCTATGCAATTCCTCAGAAATGTTCCAAGTAAGAATATCTTGTTTTGGAAGGATTTTTTTGTACTAATAATACACTGGATTTTCAAATAAGAAAGGCCTCAACCCAAAGGGAAAACATAAAAACTAGCACTAAGGCACATTTATATCTTTGATTCAAAAGCATTTATATAAAATATAAGTACTGAATTTTAAATACTTCATTCATGAGGGAAATGAAATATGATAAGGGTTATATGTGATACTGAAGAAATCACTATTTGGCCTAGATGTTTAGTTTCTTGATGGTAGAGTTGCATTTTGGATATATTATGATCATTCTTGGCTTGCTATAACATGAAAATAGTATCTCTGAGGTATCATCATCTGAAAGAGAAATAAAAGTAAATCATCTGCATATTTACTTGGAAATGCATGAAAAAACTTAAATCTTGTAGGTCAGGTTTTAGAATCTGAGAAAATACATGGCACTTTTAGTGTATTCCTGTGACATCACAGTGAAAGCATGCTGCTGCTGTCCACCTGAAAACCACAGAAATACTGGCTCTCAGATGTCACTGGGACTCTAATAGAGGCACTTTAAAACCTTCTGTTAAAGAACAGACTGTAGTTAAGTGTTACAGGAGACTGCCAATGGAGGCAGACTTGGTTTGGAAAGTGGAGTCCACATCTACCTGGCCGTAGTGTGCCACAGAGGTTTTTTGGTGGACTCAGAAAAGAGAGGGACACACAAGAAGAATAACGTGGAGCCTTTTCAGTCTGGGAAGGTAGAGAAGAGAGCAGGTGATTGTGTCTCTGTCATTACTCAGTCAATAAAAAAAGTTTATTTTTTAGCATTTAATTCCTGAGTGTTATTTTGATAAAACAAAAGTCATAATAATTAAGTACTAAATTATGTAGGAATATATGGGATTAAGTACTGCTCTGTAGCAAGTAATAAACTTTCTTATTTATGGCTCAGAGATCTTACATACATCTCCACCCTTGTCCATTTGGCTTCTTCACACAATATTTGGTATTGCATTGGTTAATGCAAAGGGTTACATAGGTCATTTTATAGGTATTCTTGTATGATAAATTTGATTCATTTTTAATTTGTTTAATGTGTTTGAGGCCATCCATACACAACTGAGTCAGAGGACAACTTGTGGGAGCTAGTTCTCTATTTCTACTGTGTAGGTCCCAGGGGTCAAACTCTGGCTTCTAGGATCAACAGCAGCACCCTTTGATACCTACTGAGCCATCTCTCTAGCCTGATTAGTCTGAGTTCTTTCAAGGTGTCTTACATCAAAGGACAATGACTTGTTTTCTCTACTGCCACTACAAACAGAGTGGTTAGTATCATCTGTCTCCCATTCATTTAGGATTTATCTATAGTTCTACTCCTTGTGAAAGAAATCTTTCAGTTTTCTAGAGGTCTTTTCTGAATCCTTTATAAGAAACATACAGAAGATGGTAATAGTCTCTCCTGTGTTTAAGAAAATCTTTCCTTCGGTGCAAAGGAGATAGCATTCGCTTCCACAATATTACAACCAAATAAATGAGCAGGGATATTGTGAGACTTCCTGTAGTTTCTTCTCCCTGGAATTGTTTGCTGTGTGTATTAACAGAAGATACACACATATTGGAAATGTCTGACATTCTAATTTTAACTTTATTATGATAGTATTTAAACACAATATGATTGAAAACAGAATACATAGTTCATGCATATATCAAGTCCTTTTTTCTTTATTAATAACTATCTCTATTTCTCTTTAAATATTTGGAAATAGAAAAAGAAGAACTCTGTGGATATCCACAGGACAGGCCTTTGGAGTTTTGTTTTCTATTTCTCTGGGAGGTCTGCTATCCTTTTGTGGAGTTTCTTCTAATTGCCTTGATAATTAGCTAAGATGTTTCCAATAGTTACAAACAACTTCACCTTTCTGAAGATGGGAGGCTTTGCAGAGCCCTTACTGTTTTAACTGTTGTGAACTTCTGAAGTTCATAATTTTGGTAGGAATATCTTCATAATTCTTAAAAGCCACTCCTCCAAGATAATAAGAATATCGATGGGAATGAACCCCATGTTGCCTTACTTCATTTGACCAAAAAGCAACTAATTTCTTTTCTAAAAGTTACATGAATGTGAAATTTAATGAGACATCATACTTGTAATCTTCATGTTCTCACAGTGAACTCTTCAGGATTGTTTACATATTTTTTTTCAAATCTGCTGTAGAAGTCATGGTTGGCTTCTCTTGATCCTCTATACATTTCCAGTAGCTGCATTTAGGCCCCTTTGGTAAGTCGCAGGGGTCTTTCGGCATCCCAGCAGAGATTGTTCACTGTCTCCTCAGGCAGTCTTGGCATTAGTATCTATTTTGTTAAAGTCCTCAAAAGATGTTTTACCACCTGCCAAATAGAACAGTATCTTTGCTTTTCTTGCTGAAGTCAATAATTTAATCAATTGACATAAGTTTTAAAAAAATAGTTTTTTTTTTCAGTAGGGTGATGTGAATCTCCTTAACAAATCCCAGAGGGTCCTAATATGGATTAGGAAATAGCAAAATAGAAGTTCTCAGCTTAGTTTCTGTCCAGGAGTTACACGGACAATGTCAGGATCTCTGTTCCTTAGGCTTGTCTTAAAGTTGCCATGACATCTTTTTCTTTTAATGTAGAACCTTATTCCTTCTGGAGTTTCTTACAAAAGAGACATCAGGACAGGATGATGTAGAGGGAGGATGCTCATCTTGTTCCTAGTGGAGGCAGGAAGGCGGAGAAGCACATCTGAAAGCAAGGAATTGAGCAGAATTGGATTCCTGAGAACTCATCTTTGGTTCTGAAACTACCTATAAAATATCATATTAATTTCTTTTTTTTAGAATCATTTCCATAATTCTGATACCGTTTTCTAAACTCTTTTTATTAACTTACAAATTAACAATTTTAAAATATCTTCTCTCAGGTGATCTAAATTGCAATTAACATAAATTTGCCATTCATCATCTTTTGTTTTATTGCCTAGTATTTCAGTATGAAAAAAAAGAATATTGAACTTTTCTTATTTCTCTGTTTCTCTAAATACAGGTTTAATTATCATAGTTATAAAACATAAAACCAACAAAAGTGCCAATTTTTTTCCTTCCAAGCAGATCCTTCCTCTTTGTTTTGTTTTCAGTGTGGGAGAAGGTGTCTTTTTCCCTGAAAACTGTAACCTTTAACCTTAGCTAGTGCATTTGTATTGGGATCAGAATGATGACTTGTTTATGGGAGTGACTCTCTTGGGTCTCACTCTGAAGTTGGTTCTTCCCACATCTTGATTTTAACCTTCCCAGTTTTAGGAAGGCAAGAGAGTTTAAGGAACTGAGTGATCACCCCTTCTGTGTGTATTCCACTAAGCCAACAATCTTTCTTCAGACCCCTAAATCACTTATGTTGTTTAGGGATTTCCTATAATGTCATTGCACATCCTGGGAACTTGCTCCAGACATATTTATCCTGTTGAGTTGAAGGGAGCAGGTGCCTCTTATCTTTGAAATTTTTATGTCTCAACACTCATTAAATTTTAAACTAAATAGGGCAAGACTTCAGTGCACAGAAGAAGGAAACAGATAAACAAAAATTTAGATTAGATATCAGAGGTATGATAGGAAAGAAAAGGCAAAATTCGACAAGCAAGAGTGTGATGCATGATCCCCTAATGCTCTCTACAACAGAGCACAGCCAGTGCAACGTCCAACCCAGACAAAACCTTTAACGGGTTTTCAACCTAACGAGAAACAATGATCCCTAAAAAGGACTCACCAACATTCATGCAAGGATGCAACACAAATGCTGGGCACAAGAAGTGCATACTGTTATCTGACACCAGACTCAGTGTGAATTCAGTAACAGTAGATCATCTTGCTGGTCCTGCAGTAGGTCACCAGTACACAGTTCTTGCTCCAAAGGAGCACAGACTCTCAAAGGAAAAGTTCGCATGAACTTTAATCCTCAGAGAACAGAGACAACAGGTATAAGTCAATATATTTGGAAAATGTAATGTGTTGGCAGGAAAATCAGAATAGAACATTATACAGAGCAGGGGAATCTCTCATATGTTTCTGGTGCTATCCAATGACACGCTTAGCTTTTGGATAGGTGAAGACTTGTAGCCTGTTAATATATTCCCAAAATAGCAAACTGGTGTATAATTGGGTTTCTAGGCAAACTTTTATAGACCAAATGTCCACTCTGCTTAAGGATAAAGTCAACCAATTTGATATTTCATGGAGGACAGAAGGGGTTATCATTAAATTATGCACCAGTTTTATGCTTCAATATTATATGAAGCAAAGTATGGAGTTAAGAGCTGTACTGTGCCTTAATCTATGAGATCATAATTCTCAAATGCTAACACAGAACATAATATACTACAGAGAACTCCAAAATCATTTTAGTCATTTTTAAAAAACTATCAAGCAAGTCAGTTCAATGATGGCTTGCTGGAATCTTAAAAGGACATATGCTTTAGTTTTATATAGCTTTAGAAATCTCCAGCATCAAAAATGATTTCTAAATACCATGAACTATAAAAAAAAGTAATTGAGTTTTCTCAATTGCTAGTGTCAAACTCCAAGCAAAGTTAAGACATTCATGAACTGTGGTCACTGTATGGCAAATATTCATCGTCGACAACAGTTTTCACCCATAAAGTAAAAAGAATGACTTGTGTTGATTAACATAAAATCATGTGAAGACTTATAAGCCTATCTCAGAAGTAGTCTTTTATTATACAGATTTTAATAATAACAGTTATATGCATGTTAGAAGAGAAATCTACAAAATTTCAGTACAGTATTTACCTTTGAATGATTCTCAATTTTTGTATCAACTCACAACAATTGCAATAATATGGTTAAGGCAAGCCTCAAGCTACCGGTGTATCAGTTCTCAGAAATAAATCTATCTATTTATGTATCTCTACAGAGAGAGAGAGGGAGAGAGAGAGAATCTCCAAATATAATATTTTATTGGAATTTAAAGGTAAAAACTGAAGTGACTGAAGATATTAGTTTTTAAAATAATAATTATCATGTGAGCAGCCAATAAAGCACAGTGGCAGAACTGATAGAGAATAAAGAAACGGACTTATAGACATTTGGGGTCACTGGTTTTAAAACCTGTCACTGTTTACACAGATCTCTAGAGGCATGCTTATCTTACTTTTGTTTCTCCATTTTTAGTCTGTAAGCTCTTGAAGGGCCTCAGATGTTGATTACATGTGAAGTATTTATCTACATGTGAATATAAATGTTTATGCACCATAATTTATGCACTCATGTGTGCACACACATGTACACACACAAATTTATGCAGCATAAACAGAACAGCAAAAAATACCAAACTCCCAGAATAGCCTTGACACTGAGTTTATAACACTTTTTCCACATATCACTCAAAGTATAAGCAATAAAATGAATAAAATTTAAAAGTTGTTTATTAGAATTTATGCTTAACAGAGTGAAAGAAAAATATTTTCAGATCATGTGTCTGGAAAGGGTTTAATGTTTAGAATATCTGAAAAATACAACAGAACAACCAAAACGTTGCAGAATTATTATAACTTCAATGTATATGTTTCCACAGAAAATGGAAAGAATGACCAGACCAGTAAGTATCATTAACCACTAGGAAAATGCAAATTAAAACTGTAATGAAATATCACTTTCTATGCATTAGGAGAGCAATAATGAAAACACACACATACATAGACAGAGTAAATGATGGAATCTTGGAATCTTGGAATTCCAGTGTAGTTTGATATAGCTTTCCTATACTGTATTATGTCATTTCCTCTAAACATTAAGCATTGCAGTGCTATAAGATAGGGTAACCCCTATCATATACTACAAATATCTGAAGCAATCATCTGACCAGATGTCTCTATCCTCATGTTCATAATAATAATAATAGTAATAATAATTACATTATTTAAAATATATAATCAAAATATCAACATATTCATAGGTGACCAAGTGTTATAGATGCATCACAATGGAAGAGTATTCGCCCCCCAAGAAGCATGCACTTAGTTCTCACAAATGCTACCAGAGCCAGAAAGAGGAGCAGATATTTTGACTTAATTTACATGAAGTATTTAGAGCAGTCAAATCATGGCATAGAATGTTGGATGATGGGAATGATAAAATGTACTGCACCAAGAGAAAAGAATTTCAGTTTGGGAAGACAGAGAAAAACCTGCAAACGTGTGGCCAGGTAGCTGTGTAACCAAGTGAACGTACTGAGTGACAGGCAAGTAGACAATTAAAACGGTTTAGAAGAATGGATTTTATGTTTTGTAGACCTTACCTCAACAAACAACCGATTGCTTAATGGAAGAAATGAAGCTTTTAACTCACACTAAGTTGTTGAATAAAATGTTTCCGTAATAGGGAGTTAAGAGGGGAGTCCTCTGTAGACTCAGCTTTTACCAGAGAAAGAGAGATAATGACTGATGATTTCACAGGCGTGGTTAGAAACACCAGAATCATCGATTTACTTACCAGGGCTTCATTTGGTTGTGCATTCACATGTATTATTATATCCTACAAAGAGGGAAAGACTGTGTGTGGGAAATAAAAGGAATTCATATTTTCTCCCTATTTTAGTGGTATGTAATTTTCAGAGCACTTAGATACTCCCACGGGAAAGTGAAGGCGAATTTAATTAATCCAGGCCAGTGGGTACAAGAAGACAATTTTAATATAAAAGCACACTCACACACCCGGAGTTCAGCGATCCACCGTACACCGGAAACAGGAAGCGCTCCAGTCTCGCGTTCCAATTCATTAGTAAAAACATTCGCCCGAGGCTGTCCCGCCCCAAAAGGCGGGGTCTCTCTACAGGAAAGGACTCTTGAACTTAAGAATTTTCATCTCCAGTCTTTTAGCATGTTAAAGAAAACAAGGAAAGCTGCTGCTTTGTGAGGAATGAGACATAACAGATTTCTTTCTCCAGAAGGCTTGTTTTGAGGGAAGAAGCCGACTTCCTACCTAAAGTTAAGGTGTATATACGTCAGAACGCAGTTGAGAATCTCAGTACCTCCAACTCCGACTCCCACTGTCTGGGAAATTCCCCTTGCCCGAGTTCCTAACCTGTGAACTCAGGGCTGACTCTGTCAAATAGAACAGAGTGTTTGAGTGGAGTGCGTTGTCGGATGATGTCTTAATAAAGCTTTGCGATGGTTCTACTTCTGCAAAGGTGTAAATGCAGCCATAGAAAGGTCAGGCTATTAGCACAAATAGCTTCTCTTAGCACTCAGTATTGAACTAGAAGGCAAAAAAAAAAAAAAAAACCCACATTCTTAAAAAAAAAAAAAAGGGCAGTT
>NC_022009.1:55636657-55657684 GCF_000317375.1 Microtus ochrogaster | reverse complement strand
GGGAGGGAGGGAGGGAGGGAGGGAGGGAGGGAGGAAGGGAGGAAGGGAGGGAACGGAAAAGAAATCTACCACAGAAATCCTTCATTTAGAGTTCTTCTCAATTTTCCAATGCATGATAGAATCACCTAAAAAAAACTTGAAGAATATTGATGTTCAATATCACCCTCAATTTCATCCACACCTACAAGTCTTTGACATACAGTTTTAATGACTCCCCTCATGATTCTGATGGACCCTGACCTCATCGACAGGTTTAAATGATCTCAACTCTTTGAAACAAGGGCATCACGACTTCTCCACTCCGAGGCCGGGTGGAGTTGTCAGACACCCACTGCTTTCACAAGTTCTGTCACCTGTGGTGATGAAAATACAGAGCAGTTTACTGTTAAAACTAACTAAGGAGGGGCTGAAAGGGTGGTGCAGCAGCGAAGAGCACGGTCTGTTCTTCTAGAGAATTCGGGCTTCATTCCTAGTACCCACGTGGAACCTCAAAACTGCCCATAACTCCAGTTTCAAAGGACATGATGCCCTCTTCTGGGCTCCGAGGGCACTTTTGGCTAGATCCTGGGCTTCTCCACAGTGAGAGGAAACAGATCCACCCGTCTTCCTGCCGGGATATCCGAGATGTCCACTGTGCTTCAGGATAAATGAAAGCCTTCCCCATGTACCTTCCTAATGGAGACAGACACTGAGTATTTCCCAGCAAGCCTAAGGGAAGCTGGGACCTCTTGCTATGAATATTTCCTTGAAGCAGGTCAAAACCTTCTGGAAACCTCTAAACTATTGATTTTCTTGAGATTAATTAGGACATTTGAGGTTCCTGTTGAAGGCTATTCATCACGAAGACTGAGCTTTTTTTAGACTAATAAACATTGCTACCTGAACACAGATGGCATCAAATCTTTAAACTTCTGTTCTGTTTCCTTGAATCTTGCTGTTGTTTCCATACCATTTTCAAAGCCACAACCATCCCTACAATTGCAGATTTAGAAGAGGGATGGCAGTAATGTACTGGCAAACACAACTCCATCCATGAGAAAGGAGGAAAAACAAATTTACTTCCCATTTCCAAGAAAAGCCGAGAACTGAGTTTCAGTATGCACAAAGGAAGCCTAGAGCATCCGAGAAAGATTTGTTTTGTTTTTATCTCTGAATGTTAAAACTCACGAGATAAAAGCAATTGTATCTCAAGGTGTTTGCTTCTCTAGTTGTAGAATATTTGTAAAATGTCAAGTTTGAGTTCTTTTTTTTCTTTTTTGCAGAGATTTTAAAAGAGGCAATGGGTATCTTAGTAACTTTTTTATTGCTATGAAGACACCATGACCAAGGCAACTCTTATAAAAAAAACATTTGGTTGGAGGCTTGCTTATAGTTTCAGAGGTTTGGTCCATTGTCATGGTGAGCAGCATAGTGACCCACAGGCAGGCTGTGGAGCTGTAACTAAGAACTACATCTCAATCCATGGGCAGAGAGAGATATACTTTAATTGGTATGGGTGTTTAAAACCTCTAAGCCCAACCCCAGCGACGTACTTGAACCCACAAGGCCACATCTCCTAATTCTTCTAATTAATTTAAACAGTGTTAGTCCCTGATGACAAAGTAATTCAATATATAAGCCTACAGTGTTGGGGGGAATCATTCATATTCAAACCATCACAATAGGCTAAATTCAGCAGTAGCAGTGATTTTTTGAGACTACGGTACTAATTTTGCCATGGTGATAAAACTTCTGGAATCTCTGGAACCTGACTTTGGTGTTATTCTATCCTTTCTTGCTTTAGTTAACATTTTGATTTTGTCTTCAGTTAACCCAAGGCTAATGGCAGCAGAGTTGGCATGTATTGTTGCTAACCCATGCAGCAGAGCAGATTAGGACTATAGATCTGATGGAATACCCTGCTGTGACTGACCATCCTTTGATTCAGTAGTGGATGTTACAATTACAGATGAGCACATATTCCGATTCTGCTATGTTGGGAGAACTGACAAGTATCACTCAGGATTACCAGTTATGTTTGTTAAAGATTATTACACACAAGCACACACACACAAACACACACACATATTTGAATTATTCCTCAATATTTTAGAGAAGGAATTCACTAGTTTGATGGGGAGGATGGAAAGCACAACTCCTGTCATCACACTTTCTATCAATTTAATCATGCAGGCTATAAGTAGAAGGAGGTGACCCAGGCACCTCCTGATATGGCCAGTCTATCAGAGAAAATTTGTGTTGTGTCAACAAGGGATTTAGCTGCTCTTATACTAAGACATTAAGCAGTCAAGTTCAAAATGTTATAAAAACTCAGCATGCTACTCTATTATTTCTATATGAAGGTTAATCTTTTTGTTGGGCTATTTTGTGCACTGTTAGGCTGTTTCTTTTAAAAATTTTTCCTTGTATTATTTCTTTATTCCTTATTTTATATCTCAGTTTAGAACACTTCAGTAGTACATTCGTGTGTGTGTATGTGTGCATGTTTGTGTGTGTGTTTATGTATGCACATGTGTGTCTGTATATTTGATTCTGATTTTCCAGATTATTGGTTGAATAGTTGTTTCTTCCAATTGAATCTTACTGTCAGAGTCAACATTTTACATAACACTAGAAATTCTCCAAAAATAAAACAAAATAATTTAAAATTTAAATCTGATGTTATCAAACTCAAACCCATGTATATAGAGTTATTTCACTGTGTCAGTGATAGGCATATGCCTATTTATTAGGTCGACTATAGATCCAAGGTTTAAGAAAGGTTTGTAGATGACAGTGAGGTTTCTAAGATTAAAAAAAAACAGAAACTACATAGCATTTGGAAGTAAAGACAAAGCAATTCATATTATAAATCATAATATTCAATGTTAAAAACCATCAGCTGACAACTTTAAAGTTCGTACAAATCAATTGACTTCTGTCCATTTTCACTCTGCTACCTTTTCCCATTTCCTCCTCTCTCTGAAAATCTTCTACCTAAAAATCTCAAACACGGCTATAGGCCATTCTGGTAGAGGAAATTCTTCAACTGAGCTTCTCTCTTCCCAAGTGACTCAAGGTTTGGTCAGGTTTACAATAAAGCTAACCAGCGCAGGTACATATATGGGCATATAGCTCATCACCTTCCTTCCAAACAGAAGCAGTGTACAGGTAAAGAAGCAATTCCAACCTCTGGGTGCTTAAGAACTACATAGAAACCCTCATGGGAAGCTTACTAGAGTAAGTCTGAATCTTATATTCTAAGTTTGGTGCTACAGGAATTAACTTTTTTTTTCCTGATAAAAGAACTAAACATGATCTCAGAGCCACAAAGGGCTATTAAGTTTGAATTAAATCATCCCATGGGATTTTTCAAGGCACTATACCAGAAGCAAGGCTTTTGACTTGAACCTTGACTCAACCAGTATGGAGCAGTCTCATCATGGCACAGAAATGGCTTCACAAGCCTACGTTCCATTTACATTTGAGAAAATTGGCTAATACATCCCACCAGCACCTAGCATTTCTTCCCAACACAAAGGGTTGGAGCTGCGGTGTTCTATGTCAACCTTATTTTGTTTTGTTTTTTTTGTTTTTTTTTGATTTTTTTTTGTAAGCCATATGAGTGTCTAACCGGAGGGATCAAGTAGCTTAGCAATTAAGTCCTTTAAAGCCTTACCACCAGGCTGAAAAGGAAATGAATGTCAAGATCTGCCAACTGGGTAACCAATTTGATTAGGAGAAATGTTCATGGGTGAGAACATTGGGAGAGGAAGTGACAATCTACTGTGGCTGGTGAAGCAAACAATGTGTGTGCTTAATTGCAAAGCAGGAGGCCCATATCCACTGGCAGTGATGCCCGCCCCCCACGTGCCTTTGTTTGTTTTAATAACAAATCATTACAGCAGATGGAGGGGCAGTGTGCTAGGCAGAAATGAGGCGCCCCCGGGTAGGCTGTCTGTCTCCTGGTTTTTAGGGTGCTGAAGTTCTAGGGTGCTACAGCTTCACCTTCTTCTTTGCAAGCTGACCTGTTCAGAGTTGGCACCCCTAGGCTCCTGTCAGCATTTCTAGTCCAGCTACTGAAACCATCACAGAGCCACTAAAGAAGACAATCCATTTGGTGAATGGCTGTGGTTCAAAGACTCCCTGATTCCTCTGTGCAGCATTTTCTAGGCTTCTCAGCACTCTGGAATGTTTTCTTCTCTCTCTTTCACTGAAATGCATATCTGACTGGTGATCTGACTGCACCTCCGCCTACCCTCCAATTCTTGTTCCTTTTAGTCAAGCATCTCTCCTAAGATTCTTGCACCTCTGCAAATTGGGATCTACTTCTTAGAGAACCTAAAGTAATGAATGGATCTTATTTTCCTCATTTGTGAAATAGGTAACACTCCTTCGTGCCTTCATTGCAGAGGTGTCATAACGATTAAATGAGCTGTAGGAAGAAAGTTGTCAATGAGCCCTGGTAAATGACCAGTAATTACATAAACAGTAGCTGTTGGCCAGGGTTGCTCTACTGTAAAACATGCAAGCTGAATTGAAGCCTTGATACTTGACTGGAACCCCTTTTCCCATCGGACATAATAGCTGATGTGGAGGGGTCGAGGGCACTCTCAATTGCCTATCACATGGGCTTTGGGCTACCTAAAGCACAATATGAACCTGATACATTTCTGAGAAATTCAAGTGTTTTTCAGGATGATACAGAAATAACCAAGAAAGGTTAAAATCAGGTTTTTCTATGAAGCATAGAAGAGATTTAATTCTCTGGTCCTTTGAACTTTTGGATTCTAGTAAACACATCACCTCTCCCAGTAATTCTTTCGTTTCAGTATTATTTCTACTTGTCAAGTGATACACTGTGTTCCCTGTTAAAAGAATCAGCGAGCAAGTGGAGAACATCAGAGGAAGGGCTCTTCTGTGCATGGACTGAGCCCGTGGCAGAGTGGCCCACCTCTGAAGTGTTTGTTCTAATAAGTAGTGAGGAAGAGCCTCACCTACAGCCTGGCAAAGGAGGTGGCAATCTTTTTTTATTATTAGATTTGTTCTAATCACTTGGGAGTCCGATAAATTCATATTTAATTAAGAAAATATAATGTAACTCAAAGGTCTAAACTGGGCACAAAGCACAATTATGCAATGGGCACATATAAAGAATTACATGTTTCTAGACAGACAAGCATTTTTGAAAAGTTAACTGGCCTAAAAAAAGTGGAATTAGATGGTGAGTTAAGATTATCAAGTTGAGGGGCTGGAGAGATGGCTCAGAGGTTAAGAGCATTGCCTGCTCTTCCAAAGGTCCTGAGTTCAATTCCCAGCAACCACATGGTGGCTCACAACCATCTGTAATGGGATCTGGTGCCCTCTTCTGGCCTGCAGGCATATGCACAGACAGAATATTGTATACATAATAAATAAATATTTAAAAAAATAAATTAAAAAAAAGATTATCAAGTGAGTGTACCACGATGATGTCAGTCATCTCTCAACAATTCTGAAGGAACAGCTCATACAGAAACTTCTACCTAAGTCTTCAGAATAGTTACACTTTTGTTTTTTACTGGCCACTGATAGTTTTGTTTGTATTAGAATAAGCTAGAGCATAGATGATATATGTCTCTACCCCAGCTTCTCACTTTCTCTGAGTACAGGTGAAATATCGTATCTTAAATCCTTTGGATTAGCTTTGTTCTTCTTGTATCAGGTGGTTCTGTTTGCTGTTGAATGGTTTCTATTTCCATGTTCAATCCTTACTCTGTAGACGTCAAGGTGACGTCTTCCAAACCTTAAAAGGGTTTCTTCACTGAGGCCAGCCCCGTATACCTTCCTCCTCTATCCATTTAGCTCCTCTTTACATTGGGCTGTCTATCTTACACATGCAATTTTCACCAGAAACAAAGTTTACTCTGTTGTCCCATTGAGCCAAGTGTTTTTCTAACCTTCTTGTCTTTTGACCTTGGGCCTGTCACAGTGTCCGTTTCTGCAATGCGTTTGCTCAGCAAGATTTTAATATAAATTCTCTGGCTCCCAGGTGGAGAGCAGCCTTTTGCATAACTCTCCTAGTACCATCTGGTGAAGCGACTTAGCATGCTGTCTGAAAGTGTCAAACTTTGAACCCCATTGTGCTTCTATTAGGAAAGACTCACAGATGCTAGTCTTTAATATTCATTTTTATTTTAATTTTGTATTTTCAAATAGAAAAGAAATAGATTTTTCTCTTGAAGGTAAGAGCTCAGGGCTATTGGTATTGAATACAAGGACCTTACAGGAGTCTTGGAGGAGAATTTGGTCCAGTTTGCAAAGAAAGCAGGTAAGATACTGAAAAGATATCCAGGAAGGAGTCAGAGCTGGCTGATACCCCAGTGTGCACCCAAATTCAAGGGATGCTTTGCTTTCAGAGAGTGTGTGTAATGCAGAGTGCTCTTTCATAGCATACAGCCAGAGACTATTATAACAGTCAGGAAGCTAACATCTTTTTGACCAGACTGACTGGTTTAGATGTCAGTGACTTGCCTAGGGCCTGATATGTACATGCAAGGGCATTCTTGAAATATATCATATGCTTAATAAGGTGAATCAAAGACTAAATGCCAGGGCTTAAGAATTCTCAATCAGAAATCTCTTTAATATTTAGTTTGGCAATACTATTTTATCAATTTAAATTCAATCAAAACTTAATTTTAAATTTTAAGCATAACATTTAACTTCAGGTATCTAGAATACTTGTATTATTTTCTTCTCTGTTTATGTATGGTATTTCTTATAATTAAAGCATAAAAAGTTTACAACTTACAAAGAAGTCAAATCCTATCATGAAGATATTATTGCAAATTATTGGAGAAGTCCCACAAAAGGCAATTCATGTATGCAATCAGCCAGAGCATTTATTATCTCGAGAATAGAAGTACCAGCCTGTTGGTCCACGCATCCAACATAAAGGCAAATGACTAATGGCAACCCCCAAGAAAGGTTTACAGGGTCTTTTATACAACTAAAGGGAATTCTAAAAGCAGTATGGTCATTTTATCTAGGATTGACTTACACAAGTGGCAATTATATTATTACAGTTCTAATTGGTTAGGGCTAACAGGGGTTGGCTAAGGCTATAGCTTTTACAGTCTTGGGTAAGTCTGGGCAAGTCCAAGTTTTGTCCTTATTTGGTTATTGCCTTAAGGTAATGGGGAGTATGGCCTGGTCATGGTTACATGCAGTTCTTCACCTGCTCACTATCAGGGGCAGTGGCGATTGGCTGCTCATTGTTCATGTCTTCCTCAGAAACTGTCTTGTTCTGTTTCAAGAGGCAGGAACTGAGACCTAGTTCTTAATTGAGTTATTAGGGGCCTGTCATGATATTTTTCTGGACCTCTCAATTGCTCCCTGGGGAAGAGATATCCTTTGTCACACTTTTATAGTAAGAATCATGCCCTCTTCACTTGAGAGATGATGGTCTTTGTTCTACAGAAATGTTTAGCATCAAAGGGCCACATTTATTGTCAGTCTTAATGTCAGTACTATTGGGGTCCTACCCAGAAAGTTCTTTTCTGTGCCAATGGATTCAAACATATTCTTCATTTTCACTTCTGTCAGACTCAGTATATCAAGTCTAATGTTTTGATCTTTGATCTGCTTGAGTTGGATTTTGTATGAGGTAACAGATAAGAATCTAGTTTCATTCTTTTACCTGTAGTTATCCAGTTTGATCAGCACTATTTTGTAGCATAAATAATAAAAACCCAGAGAAGATATTGGGGTCCAACCCGAAGATCAGAAAAGCAAAGCAGCCAACCCATCAGAGAGCTCTTACCTCTAAGAAATCAACTGGTGTGGCGGTTTTGCATTCTGGTCTTCAGACAAGAATTATTTATTAAAAATCAACAGGCTGTAGGAGTGTGGGTTTATATGTGGTCCCTTAATTCTTTTACATTGATCAGCGAGTCTGTTTTATTGTAAATTTCATGGTGTTTTTATTACTCTTGCTCTGTACTTGAAATCTGAGATGGTGAGATCTACCACACATTTTTGTTGTTGATGATGAGAACTGTCTTGGCTATCCTTTGTTTCTTGTTTCCATATCAAATTGAAGATTTGTTTTCAATTTCTATGAAGAGTTGCATTAGAATTTTGATGGGGATCCCGTTGAATCTGTAGATTATTTTGGCAGAACATCCATTTTCACAATACTTTCACAAGTTTTAATACTATCAAACTAAGAATACAAGAGGCATTCCAATATTCTAATCTTATTCAATTTCTTTCTTTAGTGTTTTAAAGTTTTGGCTGTTCAAGTCTCTCAATTTCCTACAAATTATGTGACATTTTTATGTAATTTTGAATGGTATTGCCTCCTTGATTTGATTTTTCTGTTTTCATTTTGTATTATGCTACTTTGCTGAATGTACTTACCTGCTGTAGGAATTTTCTGGTGGAATCTATAGTATATTTTATGGATAGAATCATATTATCTTCAAAGATAATTAGACATTTTTATTTTTGTACCCCCTTGTCTCTTTTACCTGTCTTACTGTTCCAGCTATGACTTGGTCTTCTATGTTGAACATGGTAGAAAGATTGGACATCTTTGTCTTGCCTAATTTTATTGAAAATGCTTTGAGTTTTTCTCCATTTAGAGTGATGCTGGCTGTGTGATTCTTGTATATCAGCTTTATTATATTGAGATATGTATCTTGTGTCCTTATTGTCTCTAGGAATTTTAACATGAATGGATATTGGATTCTGTCACAGATTTTTTTTTTTGCATCTAATGAGCTAATCGTGTGTTTTCTGTCTTTTATTCTATTTATATGGTAAATTGTGTTTATTGATTTACTAAGTTGAATCATCCCTGGCACAGGGGACAGGAATGATGTGCAGATATGGTGGAGTCAGAGCAGCCAGAGAATTTCTCCCAAGAAAGGATTCATATTTGATAAAGCAACAGCCTTTCCTCTTCAGTACCACACAGAGGTGTTCTTCAATGAATTATTTCATTTGTATACATCTTGGAAAAGTTAGGATGTTTGTATTCTAAAGTGTTGGACAACAAGACTTTTAAGCATTCACCTTTAAAAGATAACACGGAAGTGTTAGCATTTGTAGTTAATGCATTGGCAGTTTCAGCCATTCATTGAAGGCAAAACCATGACTTCTGGTATTATCTGCAGGCCTATGACCATTCTCTACAGTCCTGTGAGCCAAAGGTCATGTGGAAATTTATGACTGTGGACAATCTTTTCTTATATATTAAATCCTGGAAAACAAATGAGAAAGTGACTTAAATTTTGAACTCTGCTTGTAAAGTCAAATACTGAAAAGAAAAAGATATTGCTATTATTTTGAACATTTTTCCAATGAATATTTAATATCTCAGAAAGCTCTGAGAGAAATATCAAATTTTGTACTTATGTGTTCTATTATTCTAGCAATTAAGATTGATCCTAAAACAAAATCCTTCCTTGGCTTTGAAATGTCTCCTATATTACTTGATCTGATGGGCTGGATTTGCAAGATTAGCAGAATTTCACTATTTGTATTGTGATTTACTTGAATATGGATTTGGAACTATAAGACACAGCAAACTATTGTTATTTTACAAAGTTTTTTGAAGATGTAATGATGTATGCATGTGATGATATGTTCAGTGTTTTAACTAAACTTTATTAACCCTTCACTATGTAGAGGTATTGAGTTAGTTACACTGTTGTTTGTCTGTTTTATTTTGACCTTGGGAAGATAGATGTTATTTTATATGTGAGAAAAATGAGACCATTGAGAGATGAAATTAGAAATGTAAAATTCCATAGCTAGCTATTAGCAGGGCAGGTCTGCAGAATCTTAAACACATCATAAACAACCTGAACGCCACACTGTTCTCTTTGTAAAGAAGGTATAAATTCTCTTACATTCAGTCATATCTGCCTGCAGGAGTCTTTTTTATTATTTATTTTTTATTGAGCTCGACATTTTTCTCTGCTTCCCTCCCTGTCTCTCCACTCCCCTTCAACTCTCTCCCAAGATCTTCAAGCTCCCAATTTCCTCAGGAGATCTTGTCTTTATCTACTTCCCATGTAGATTAGATCTATGTATGTCTCTCTTTGGGTCCTCGTTGTTGTCGAGGTTCTCTGGGATTGTGATTTGTGGGCTGGTTTCTTTGTGTGTAGTCTTACCTGCTGACTGGCTGCTGGGGCGCAATGTGCAGGGGAGGAACACAGGATGTACCCAGTGGTCTAGGGCCTAGAGAATAATTTCCAAGAAATCCTCAAGTTCTAAATTGCTTTTTAAAATGCCTAATTTCTATTTCAAAATATATGCCCATATGCCATTGTTATTTTGTCACGACACTGGAAACTGTAGATAGAAAAGATGTGAATTTAGTTCTCGCTCAGATCCAATTGTTTTGCTTTCTATTTCTCAGAATCAGAGCAGCTCTATTAGAAAAGAATTAATATACCAATTATTTCAACATCTAATACAAATCCTTCTCAACTATCCTAAAACAAACAAAAAACTGAAGGGAATACTTCTAATTTTACTTTCTGAAACTGTTGTTATCATTATGTCCAAGCCAGACCAAAAATTATAAGAGAAAAAAAGCAGGCCAATATTCTTGAAAAAAAATTCAACATTACTTCACGATTTGTGAGATAACCTAGACCCAGAAAGATAAATATCATATGTACTCACTCATATCTGTCTGTCTGTCTGTCTGTCTGTCTGTCTGTCTGTCTGTCTCTCTCTCAGTACACACACACACACACACACACACTTTACTTTTAAGAAAAAATGCTAAACCTAATATTTTTTTAAATTTCAAAATATAAAATCAGTTTGTAAAATGTAGTTGCATTTCTTCATACTAACAATGAACTATCCCTCTCCAAATTAATAACCCTTCAAATAATAAAATACTGAGACATGAATTTAACCAAGGAAGTGAAAGACCCACACACTGAAAAGTATAAAGTAAGAACAAACAAGATAAAAAATGAAGTAAAATCTGGATTAGGAGAAAATAGTTATAAACTGTGCATCTGACTGAGGGCTATGATCCAAAATATGTGAGAGGCTCATAGAACTTGATAGTGATAATATAACCTGATTTTGATAAAAAGGACAAAGGATCTGAATAAACATTTCTCAAAAGAAATACAAATGCCTACAAGGATTGCAAAGGTACTCTGTATCACTAGTCATCAGGAAAATGTAAAGCAAAGTTACAGAGATCTCACCTCATAACTCATAGAATGGCTAGAAAAATGTCAAAAGATAATTGCTAGGGTGGTCTGTAGAATAAGAATGCTTTATAAATTGCTGGTAAGAGTGTAGAGTGGTACAATCTTTATGGAAATGGTAAATAAATCTCTCAAAACTAATATTGAACCTATAATATAATCCAGCAACTCATGTTTTGGTCCATATTTAAAGGAATATAATTAGGGTGAGGAGGCATTATCTGCACAGCTACTTTTATTGCAGCATTATTTACAATAACCAAAGAGTAGAAAATAATTTAAAAATCTCTTGACAGATTAATGGATAAAGAAATCATGGTAAGTGTACAATAGGATATAAAATAAAACTTCAAGACACTGAATAAATAAATTGAGAAATTCAGCAAATAGAAAGAGTGCCTATGTTTATGGATTGGAAGAATTAATTCTGAAAATGGCCTCACTAACCACAATGTGCCAATTCAGTACAAGCCCTATCCCAATGCCAAGTCCTGTATTTGTAGATATAGAAAAAAAAAACTTAAAATCTATGTGGAGGCACACACAGACACACACACACACACACACACACACACACACACACACACAAATTCCAGAAAAGCCAAGACAATCCTGGACAAAAGAGTACAGCAAGCATATCACCAAATCTGATTTAAAACTATACTACAGAGACAGTAATAAAAACAGCATGGTACTGGCAGCAAGCAGTCATAGAAATCATAGAGTAGAATGGAGAACCCAGATGTGAGTACACACAGCCATAGCTACAGGATCTTTGACAGAGATATCAAAATTTACATTGACGACAAAGCAGAATCCTCAACAAATGCTATAAGAAATTTGGATTTTAACATGCAGAAAATGTGGAATGTACCTCTTTTCCTGAAGAAACTCTTCTACAAATAAAAAGAAAACAAAAACTTTAAATATCAAGGAAACAAATAGTCAAATTTAAAGATGGGAGGGGGCTTTAGGGAACTGAAAGGAAAGTTCTCAAAAGAAGAAATACAATTGGCTAGAATACACTTGAAAAATTGTTCAATATCTTCAGCTTCAGGAAAATGAGGTCAAAATTATCTGAAGATTCCATCTTACATCAGTGAGACAAACCATCATACAAATGACAACAAACATTTGGGGAAACGGAACCCTTACTATTGATAGACAGGTAAACTAGTGCTGCCATTTTGGAAATCAGAGTGGGAGTTTCTCCAAATACTAGAAGTAAAATGATCACAGATATTCACTCATCTATGTTCATTACTGCTCTAATAACAACAATTAAGAAATCGAATCATCCTAGAAGTCCATCATCTGATGAATGGATAATGAAAATGTGGCACACATATACAACATAATATTAATCAGCTATGAGAAGAATGGGATTATGAAATTACTATATATTGTATGGAAGTTTGGGGAGACATATTCTTATGGTTTCTCACCTCCTCTCAAGAAAAGGGTGAGCCGGGCGGTGGTGGCGCACGCCTGTAATCCCAGCACTCGGGAGGCAGAGGCAGGCGGATCTCTGTGAGTTCGAGACCAGCCTGGTCTACAAAGGGAGTTCCAGGACAGGCTCCAAAACCACAGAGAAACCCTGTCTCGAAAAAAAAAAAAAAAAAAAAAGAAAAGGGTGACTATGTGAAGCAGTGGATACGTTACTTACCTGGATTATGGGAATCATCAGGCAGTCACATCAGAAACACTGCATTGTCAGAGAAATCAAGCTGAAACTGGACGAGAAGGGCCTTTCCTGTAACTAGCATGTGGTGGTTTTAATGAGAACGACCCCTGTAGGCTCGGATGTTGAATAATGTGTTTGCATTTGGCAGTGCAGTTTGAGGGGGCTCAGGAGGTATGGCCTTGTGGAACAAAGTAAACAGTGGAGAAGGGTTTTGAGGTTTCAAAAGCAAGGCACCATTCCCAGTTGCTTTTTCTGATTCCTGCTTGAAGTTGGAGAGGTGGGCTCTCAATCGTTCTTGCCATCATATCTGTCATCTGCTGCCCTAAGTTACCCACTATGATGGGTTCTTGTCCCTCTAGAACAAAAAGCCCCCCCAAACCCTTCCTTTTATAAGCTACCTTGATTATGATTATAACTGGAAAAAAAGTAACTAAAACAAGTGTCTATAATGCTTGAAGGTGCTATGCCACCTTTTAGAGAAGAAAAGGCCAGATGTAGGTTCCATTTGCTACAGTACTGAAATGGATGCCAGGTTACATCCACTAACGCATTTAGGGCACAAACTTTGCAGGAGTAACCATCAGCTTCCTGGTCGGCTTGGAGACACATTGCATGGGAGAGAAGGTATGACTAGTACAGTAAAACTGATTGTGGTGGCTTAAAAAAGAAATGGTCCCCAAAGGGAGTGGCTCTATTAGTAGGTGTGGCCTTGTTGGAGGAAGTATGTCACTGTGAGGGTGGGCTTTGAGGTCCCTTTCTCAAGCTTCCTCCAATGTGACAGTCAGTCTACTTCCTATTGCCTGCAAGCTGTAGCACTCTCTGTTACAGCAGCATGTCTGCCTGCAAAACGCCATGCTCCATTTTATGATCATAGTGGACTGAATCTCTGAAGCTATAGGTGAGCCATCCTCAACTAAATGTTTCCTTTATAAGAGTTGCCATGGTCATGGCTTCTCTTCATGCAATAGTAAACCCTAACTAAGACACTGATCAAAACCCTTGACTAAGGAATCACCAGACTCCATAGGGGAACCTACTAATGCTGTTTTTCTAAATAAACATATAATTATGCTGCTTTGTAAATATTTATGTATATAATCATAGACTAGGATAGTTCTCAGCCTTGGTCAAAATGGAGAGTCTTAGCTAGTCAAAGTTCTGAGAATAAAGAGCCTTTAGGTGTTTGGCCTATAATGATACATCTGTGCCCCTTTCTCTAAGTCTCATGGAATATCTATCATGGAAGAGGCAATGGGAGGATTGTAGGAGCCTGAGAATAGAGGAAAGTGTTGTGAAGCATGTCTTCTGTATGTAATGTGCCCATTGGAGTCATGAACATAAACACCTGTGGCTACCTACTCAAGACTGGCATAACAAAAAAAAGAGGAAACATGGAAAAGAAAGGCATGAGGATATTTGGGGACCAGTTGAGAAAAGAGAAATCAATTGGAGGGAAAATGGGTTGAGAGAGGATACTTAGGGAGAAATATGAGCACAGTATATTGTATATAACTATGAAGTTGTCAAGATAAAATTAAAATGCTGTGCTGTACACTTAAGCATGCACCATTTGCAAATTATACTATTGAAAAAAGGGATAGGTCAATTTCATAGAAAATAGTTATAAACTAGCTATAAGCTTAGGTTTTTCTATTAATTATAGTGTGCACTCTCTTAAAGACTGATTGATTGATCTATATATTCATGAGCTCCATTTCTTTCACTTTACATTTTACGTTCTATGTTAGTGCTCTGTTTGCTAAGACGTGGAAGAGCACACGTCTCATGCAGTTAGCTTGTGTGCTGGCTCACTTTTATGTCAGCTTGACACAAGCTAGAGTCATTTTGGAAGAGAGCTTCTCAGCTAAGAAAATGCCCACAGCAAGCTGACTTGTGAGCAAGCCTGTACCTAGCTCACTGTGGGCAGTGCCATCCCTGGGCAGGGGATCCTGTGTGCTCTAAGAAAGTAGGTTGAGCAATCCATGGGAGTGTTGTGGGATATTTGATCATAGTGCGAACCCTGAGATTGCATTAAATAAAATCAGTCAAGGTCTAGAGGTGGAGCAATCAACCAGTTAATTGGAAGTAACCATAGAGTGTGAGGGGGAACCTGGAGATCAGAAAAAGAGAGGTACAAGAAGTAGAAAGAGAGGGACATCCATTGGGGGAGCTTTGTTTTCAGACAAAGAGGGAATGGTGTCTTTCTGACACAATGGGAGAGGTCCACTGGCTGCTTTCTCTGCTTCTCTGAGGTAGCAGGTTTATACCCCAGCATCTGGTGCCTGGGTCTTTATTGGTAAAATAAAAGAATAAAGACTTAATTAAACCATTTGTCTCCCTATGGGGAGGCAGCTGATATGTCTGGATGCGAAGGCTCCTTGACCTGCAACAGCAGCAGCAGCAGTGGTACTGGCTGTGGAGATATAGTAAGCAGCTGAGGCAGTGGTAGGATCAGGTGTTGCTGCTGGGCAACAGATTTAAAGACAATGGGGACCAAGCCAGTAAGCATCACTCCTTCATGGCTGCGGTATCAGCCTCTGCCTCCAGGTCCCTTCCTGATCTTCTCTTCATGACAGAATGTGTGATCAGGACATAAAAGCTGATGTAAACACTTCCCACCCCAGTGTACTGTTTAGTCACAATATTTATCACAGCAGCAGAAGCAACTAAGACAGTCTAGTTAATTGTATTTTGTTTCTGTGGCTGAGGAAATAATATATTGATTAATTAACCTTTAAAGCACAGTGGAGACCAGGGCCATGGACAAGTAATACTTTGCCATTTACCATTAAATTGGTGATCTTAAAATTGCTTCAGTGGTTTCCATTTTATGAGTTTGTACATTTCCCCATAGGATTGGGTGTAATTTTTATATTCGTAGTTCAGTTGTGTATTAAATGATTTAATGTAAATAAAGTGTCATAAAATATTTATCACTTCTACTAACGCTTTTGTGAAATGTGATCATGTGTTTCTGTGTGATGTATGGGTACTTCCTCGTGTAACTTCTACAAACACCCCTGCTGCTGCCACTTATGGCTGAACAGGAACCAGGCAGTGTGAGGCACACCATGTCACTGCCAAGAGACACCAGATTTTGTTTAACCCAGCTCTTACTTTATAGATGGAGGCTCTATGATCTCATCTACAACGGTGAAGTAAAATTCCCAAGATCACAAGCTTAACTGGTCATCAGTTCAGAGCTAATGTGGATTTGATCATATAAAGGAACAGACAAATCCAAGTGTTATTTTATGTCACTCTTTTACTAAAGTTTATGCTCATAAAATAATAATAATAATTTAATAGTAATAAGCAATACAACTATCTAGACTTGCTAAGTTATTTCCCTTTGGAAGAGTCGAGTGTGATATATTTTCAAATGCTAACTTTTTGGAACATGTAAACAAATAAAATAATTATATGTGACTTTAAGTTTCCTTTAGAGCTTTAGATACTGTGAAGCAAATAGTGCTCTTAGCAGCATCTCCCTGGGTCTGATACTAGGTCAAACTCATTTAATATTATGTTAATCTTTATAGGAAAGTAGTTTGTAGCTTACAGTTTATGACAGAAGGTTAAATCTAGTGTCCCAAGTCCCAGGGTAGGAAATCAAGCTAAAATTCTCTCATAACAATCATTCCCAAGCCTTATTTCTTCATAAATTGTTCCCTATCACACTAAATTTCCTTTCATAATGATCACTTTTATTTCCACCTTTACTCTCCATTTTAAAAATTAAGATGCTAACATCCAACGCATGTTCTTTTAAAACATAGTTTATTAAATACTAGGGGCTTTCTTCTAGCCAATTTGTTAAATGGTCTTAAATGGAAGTTGTTTTAATGCTTCTGGCCACATTTAATTTTAAGGGGCATAAAACTGTAGCTATTGTGAGAGCCTTTGTTTATTATTGGTTAATTTAAAACCAGATAGAAAAGGAAATGAAAAGTTGAATCCTAAAACTAGTAAACTGTACTTATTTTGTTCTGAAATAGCAAAACACACTAGCTTCGCTCCCCAATAACCTGGAACAAACACATTTAAAACCATGGTCACAACACTATGACAGCCTTGTTAAAAGAGTCACGGATGACTGGAATCTACCATTACCAAAGTTTCATTCATGTTTGTGCTTTTGGCATTCCCCAGGATAGGATCACGTCTGAGATTTGCAGAGCAGAGATTTAGGAACAGATCCCTTTTTCCTAGATCCCAGTTGTTTCTGAGAGTTTACCAAGTTTTGGAAGTTGTATTACGGTTTAAAATTTTTGTTCCATTGTCAAGGGAAATGTCCCTGACAAACAGAAGGTGTTTGCAGTCTACAGTGAAACAGCTGCTTACAAATGAATGTGTGTTTGGATTCTTTGAACTGAAGAACTGGGACACAATAGAAGAAACACTGTAAATGCTCAGGATTAGGACAGGAGAAACCTCTCCAGGTTCTGTGCTTCTGGAAGACCAAAAATGACTGGCTTGACAAAAGTCCTAAAGTATTTTGCCTTGGTTTAGAGTAAAATAGATATCCCATTTTTGCAATAAAATAACCAGCATCAACTAAGTTTATGTATTGTTTAATACACCAAGAATGTGAGAGTCCTAGTGTACGTTGAAGTCCATTAGACTTTTGTTCTTATTAGCTTTTTAAATATGACGATGCAAAATCATCTCTAGTGTATTCTATATGAGCTTAGAATATCTGGTATATGATTTTCTAAATTTGTACTACATTATAAATTCAAGTTTAAAGCAAGTAACATTTGTGTCCATCCTACACAACCAAAACAACATCTCCAAATTATACTTGGGCTTTATATAATATGATAAAACCAAAATTGCCAACAGATGCTATTTCAAAGTCCAATTTGAAATGATTTATCATTCTATATTAAAATTATGATGCACAACTGTATTATTTAGTTTAGGTTATTATATATGCCTAACTACTTGTATATATCATGAAATATTTTCTGCAGGTGAACGACTCAAAAGCCAATGTAATTCTTCAATTATAAAGATTCATGGCACATACCAATGATACTAGCACTCAGAAGGCTGATGCAGGGGACTAGCATGTTCAAAGGCACAATTATATAGCTAACCATTGTCTCAAGCAAATTATAAAAATTCCAATTTTTGCTCTATTTTGTTTTGAATTTTTATTTATTGATTCTTCCAGACTTATGAACCTTAGAAGATATTGATTAATGTAAGATTATAGAACTGAATAGAAATAAAGAGTATTGATAAAACCCATCACAGTATGGTAAAGATTAAGCAGAAAGGCCTCAACTCTCCACGAGAACTATTGGCAAGTAAGGAATGTGAGGGCAGAAGAGATGGTCTTCCTCTGGAAAGACCACACCAACTGGTTATCCAAAACCAAATGGTGAGCGCTGAAAACATATATAGAAGTAACATAAAGAACAAGCTGGTCATACTTATATATCTAGGAATATACAACAATTAATGAAAACAGAGGCCATGAATTTGAAAGATAACAAGGAGAAATTTCAGGGAGAAAACAGAAGAGGGAAATGATGTAGTTATATTATGGTCTTTTATATTTCATAAATATCACTAAATTATTTTGTATATGTGGTATATAGACTAAAAATAGCAAGAGGGCAAATATTAACAATAAAAAACCTTTAGGGGAAGAAAAGTAAAACAGTGCCCCTTAAATTCATGAGCAAACTAGAATTTCAAGAAAGAGAACACTGTGGTGGCCATCGTGCTTGGTATGTAGGTCATTTTCTCATTGCTGTGACCCAATCCCTAACACAAACTCCCCAAAGGAGGGTTTTGCTCCATGGTTTCATGCGACTTCAGTCCTTTATGGTTGGAAAGGCAAGGTTGCAGGATGAGTCATTCACATCCTGGTTGGCCAGGAAGCAGAGAGCAAGATAGGAAGCCAGAGGGGTAAAGAATTCCCATGTTCCCACTGGCCTACTTCCTCCTGCTGGATTCCTCCTCCTAGAGATTCCAGGGCTTCCCAAAACAGTGCTGTTAGCACAACTTTAAGTCCATGAGTGTGTGGGGACACATGTCCCGTTCCCACGGTAATATGAGGTAGGCAGCTTCAGTTTGTAGTCTGCAGATATAAGGGCCACTGTTGGCACTGTACTGTGATCATTACATTACATAAATTTATGTAGCTAATTAGTGATGCAGAATTGTCACACAGGTGTCCCTGACTCTAAATTTAGTGTACTGTGTGTATGTATGTGTCTGTATGCATTTTTGTATTGTGTACATATCATTTAATATTTTGATTCAACTCAAAATTAATAAAGATGTCCATAAATTACTATGAGAACTCAGTGCTAAAAAGAATGCTACCATCTATCATAAAATTTGAAAATTAGTATGACTCTATTGCAATGAAAATTATAATGTCAAATACTAATATTAGCCTGAGTTGTTCAACTACTTACATGGCGTACATAGTTATTGCTAGATAAAACATACCTGAATGTCTAATACAAAATAAATAATACTGGGCACAGATTAAAAGTGAAAGATTTTACTAAGTGTGGATTTCTTAATGCTCAATATATTTAGGAAAATATAAATTCTAGTCCTAAGAGGTAGCTGACAGTACCTTTGCACCACTGATTTCTTAGCATTATAAGATTATGTGAGCAATGTCCTTTGCCAAGCAGATTTATATTATGTTAATATCATTATTTTTATCATGAATGCAATTATTCAAACCTAGTCTTTCAATCGTGACTAATTTCTTGCTCTGGTGACTCATATGTCTCACCATTAAAAAAGGAAACCTGTAACTTTATAGTTTCAAAGATAGCTAATGCCAAAGATTTAAATTGCAAACTCAGAGTTATATTCCTTTTCATTTGAGTCTATGAAACTAGAGATTGTAAGTACAGTGTGTGAGTTTCTTGGTCATTGGTTAAAGGGGAAAACATGCGCTCTGTGCAACCCATTCTGTTTCAGTTTCACTGATTTGAAGCTGTGTTTCTCTTGTTAAATTCTCAACATCACAGACTGAGTCAGATAGATTGAGCCAAAACCAGTCCTACTCTTTGTAACTCTGTCATAACTCAGCCCTATGGGCTGCTCTTTCTTGCCCTAGGATATACAAGTGAAAAGAGATACTGTCGATACTGCCATGGAAACCCCTCTCTTGGGTGGAGCTTCTCATAAATTTGTTACAATTCACAGTTTCAATTTCTCACAGTTTCGTGGAGTAAAACCAATCTTATTTCCTTCTAGGCCAAAGGGAAGAGATGAAGAAAGATTATTGAGAAATCCCTACTACTAATGGCATCCTGTCGTTTAGTGGCAATCTCAAAATCCAGGGAGAGGACATGGCGGGGTCACAATCAGACTTGATGTCACCGAGGGCAGTACATTGCTGGTATACCAGTGGGGAAACCAGGACTTTAAAATAAGTATATACTGTAAAGTAAGGTTTTTATTAATGATGGAAAAGTATATTATGGTGGGCCCATAAGATTATTATAATGGAACTGAATCCCTATCACCTAGAGACACCACAGCCATCAGATACACAAATATCTACCATCACATTATCTTTGTCAGTCAATAACATGATGCACAGCTTTGGATTTAAAATCTATGTATTTCACTATAGAGCCTAGGTATACGGTAGTCTATGCCCTTTAAGTTGTTGTGAGTATACTCTGTGATATTTGAATAATGATAATATTCACTTAACAACCAAATTCTGTAGCAAGTTCACAATTTAATCTAATAAAATAGATCTTTGGTCAAATCCATTCTGTCACTAGCCTGATGTTTGTCCTCACAGTGGCTCAGTTGTTCTTTTGAAACATAGAGGAAGTGATAATGCCTACCTGTCTCACATGGTCTATCAGATTCTGTCACAGAAATTACATAAAACAAATGTTCAATAAACATTACCTTCTATTTTATCACAGAGGTAATACTTCTTCAGAAACGCAAACCATTTTCATACCTGATTTAAATTTCTTTTTTTTTTTAATTTATTTATTTATTGAGGATTTCTGCCTCCTCCCCGCCACCGCCTCCCATTTCCCTCCCCCTCCCCCGATTAAGTCCCTCTCCCTCATCAGCTTGAAGAGCCATCAGGGTTCCCTGACCTGTGGGAAGTCCAAGGACCGCCCT
>NC_022009.1:55620106-55636067 GCF_000317375.1 Microtus ochrogaster | reverse complement strand
TGAGGTAAGCCAGACCCAAAAAGAGGAACATGGGATGTACTCACTCATATTTGGTTTCTAGCCATAATTAAAGGACAGTGAGCTTATAATTTGATTTAAATTTCTTAAGTAATTTGTCATTAATACAAAGTGATGAGATTATAATAAAGAATTTTGTGTGTCTCCAATTGGTGTGGGTTGTCTTGATAATATCAGAGTTGTATAATGGTTTTCATATTGGGAAGTATTTTTAAGAATGAGTTTGAGGCAGCTTCTAAACAGACTTCTGGTGGTCCATTGGCTAAGTCTATGGGTACAATTAAGAGTAATATGATTATTGGCTGAAGACTACTTTGAATAATATGATTATGTTAGACCAATGTTAGAATTAATAACATGGTTAAGATCTCACATACATAAAATACTAAATAGAAAATAGCTATTTTATATTTGTATGTGGCTTTGTAGTTACAGGCTAGAGTTTTCCTTAGAGTCAAAGCCTCATTAACATGATTTATTGTTCAATGATTCAGCCCATTCTTTGCCATTTTGTAATCACTGACATGAAGTGCTCACCAGCCCAGCAAATCCATGCTTGCTCAGCCGAGAAATAGGAAGCTCACTGGCAGAAGTTTGCTTAGGGTTCCAGAAATGATGAGGCTTCATCCAACCCTCTAATTCACTGATAATGACATTTGGGCAGTTACTCAAAATCCAGCCAGAAAGGCAGGGTGGAAGGCTGAGGCTCGCTCTCAGATTCCAAGACCATCAGTTCAGTGAGCATCTGCCACAGACAACCCACTATTTTTTGTTTATTGCCCACACTAAAGGACTCCAGAGTTTCAACACTTTTCCTGCTTTTAATGTTTTGTACTGAAGTTAATGGCTGAGAATTATGGCCCCAAAACTCCGATCCTCTCCAAGAGGAGGGAATGCCGGAGTTTATATCAGGGCTCTCCAACTCCTATTCCACTTCTACTTTGTTTGTTCTCGCCCACACATTGGCCAGGAACTCCTTTTCTGCTACCACAGTTCATCTCCCATCCTTCTGGTTGTATGCTCTCTCCCTTCACCCAGTTCTCTCAGTTTCAGCTTCCCCTTCATGCTCTGTCTTTTCTTCTCCAGGACGGGGTCAATGTTTCTCCCTTTACCTTCTTACTTGTGGGTAGGTATGGTAACTATTGAATTGAAACAATGTTGTGGTAGACCAGGAGGTGATACAAAGATAATAGACGGAAATAAAAATTCCTCTCTACCCCAGTCATGTTTGGAAAACATACAGTAAGGAGCACAAGTGAATCTATAATCCTGTGTGAAGTTAATAACTTGGTGGGAACAGGCAAAATGCACCTTGCTTTAAGTACTGCCATTTTGACTTCAGACCTCATTTTACTTGTAGGGTGAAACAAAGTTCAGGTTCGCAAGCTCTAGGGAAGCTGGCAACCTTCCAATAGCTGACCCACCTCCTTCCTAAACCATAGAAATAGTCGTTATGCATCTTTAGCTCTCTAGAAACGTTACGGCTGTTCCTAACACCTAACAACAGACGGTACAAATGAATCTGATTGGTTATACTGAAAAACTTGCGTTGCATGTCGGTTAACAATGATGAAACATGCAAAGAAGCCCCTAATCTCTAAATTCTGATCAGTGAAGGTTGCAACTGTAACTTGCCAGGAAATATTTGTGATTTTTGTGCTACGTACTTGCTTCAACCAGCATTCGGTGTCACAGTTCAGCCCCTGAGTCGGTTGTGTGGTTCAGATGGATCAGCCCCCTCCCCTTCCCTCTTCTTTTGTGCTGCCCTAGGTTGGATCTTGCCTTGTCAATCTCTTGTGTCTGCTTGGGTTGATTCAGAGCCTCGGGACCACAACGGAACCTTTTTTCATCTCCTCTGTCATTCCTCCAGGACATGATCCTCCCAACCCCATTCCACCTGGCTCTTTTTTTCCCCAGCCACTGTGGTTTCCACCTCAGGTCAATGTAACAGATACAAAGCCATAGTGGGGACTAGGGCTGCATCTCATTGTGGAGTACACATACTCCAGGCATCTCGACATGGAATGAAGGACACATATGTATTGAATGTATTGCTATATGCAGCAGGCTATTTCTATTGAGGATACACACACACACACACACACACACACACACACACACACACACACTACATATAATATATATGATGAGAAAGAAAAAGAATCCATCTCCCCCCTCCAGCATATACTCATATATTTGCAATGAGAAAAATTTAAAGGGTTATTTTCATGTAGGTATATAGTTAAATTCTATTATTTCAAAAAGTAATGTCATTTTATATGTGTAAGGGCATCACTGTCTTTGCATAAGTCTTCACTGAACCCTGTAACACCTATTGTAGGTTACAGCAAAAAAACAAAAAAAAAAACAAAAACAAAAAAAAACTTTCCTGTGGGTAGACCTCTAAACTGACATTGTACAAAATGTTATCTACTTGGAAAAATTTCAACCTGAGCTTCACTCAATCAACTTTCATATTTGCCAGATATTGAAAAATCAACTATCTCTTTTGGTCCTTGGTCACCAGGCCATATACGGTGAATATATGTACATGCAAGCAAGTGTTCATTCACATTAAGTTAAATAAATAAATAATTTTTTTAAAAAATAAGAAAATTATCTGAATTCCAGAAAGCATATGTAACGTAGGTTTTAAAAGTCTTAATTTTAAAAAGTTCATCATAAGAATTGTTTATTTCAAACCAATTGGTAAGAAATCCTGTATTTTACTTCTATAAAAGTATTGCTTATACTATTTTTGCAAAGGCCTTTACTGTATATTATTCTTATTAAAAGCCTTTTCATTCATGAATACGGCTCTAAAAGTTCAATTAAAAATATATTGCAGTAGATTTTGCTTTGAAAACTTTTCTCTGACATAATTGGAAATGCTTTATGTTACTGCAAACTCAAGGTTAGACATGAGCAGCTTATGTAAATAAGGAAAGAGAACACATATTTTTTTTTCTTTTTGGTTCATTAACCTAAGTGACATTAAATCAACTTTCAGTTATTTGTGTCCTCAAATAGTGAGACAAGGGCTATGGAACACAACTCTTTTGGTTCAGGGGTTCCGAAAGGGGAGCTTTGGGGAAAGCAAGGGTGGCTGCTACATGGCACAAACCGGTGTCGCCTGCTCCTCCTACCTATGAAAAAGTGACCAAAGGTATTTTAGGTGCCAACAACTATCTGGTGAACTCTCAGCCATGACTTTGTAAGGCATGAAAATGTGTCATTACGTACGGTCAGATACAGTGTGAAAGCTGGTGTCGGGAGAACAATTTCTTAAGGCTTCAGGTCTCATTTATTTTCAGTCATTTGCAGAGCTGAGCAGGGCAGACTTGCGTAGAATCGACATGTCAGGATGCTAAAGCAGGAGGGTTGCAAGTTCAAGGTATCAGCCTGAATCCAGGAGAAAACCCTGACTCAGAAAACAAGGTTAGATGTATAGACTCAAATTAATAACTGTTTTGTGCTAAGCTGTTCTTGGATTATAACACTTGAGACAGTTTGATGATGGTAAAAAGCTGTATCTACCCCCCTGACTAAAGTGCTAATGGTGCCCCACATCGAATAAATTTACATATGAATAGTTATGACTACTTGTCAGATAGTACACAGATTTCCTCTCTAGTTATGAATTATTTTGTGTTTAGAGGCTGAAACTCTGCTAGGTTCTATCTTCTGTAATTCTCTGGTTAGTAAGCCTAATAAGTGCACTTATTTCATTATAACACATTTATGTCAGTAAAAATGGCCTTTAATGGTTTTCTCAAAATAGGTCACAATACAAAATATTTAAGACACACTCAGGATGTTAGAGTGTGTCCTGTGAGTGTCTACATGTACACACAGTAAACTTTACTGTCTTAGTGAGCATTTCAATTGCAGCCGTGATCAAAAAGTAAGTGGGGAGATTGTTTGTTTGTTTTTAGTTACACTTCCATATTGCTTTTCATCCTTAAAGGAAGTTAGGGTAGGACCTCAAACAGAATAGGAACCTGGAAGCAGGAGCTGATGCAGAGGAAATGGAGGCGTGCTGCTTAAGTAGCTTCTTTCACAAGGCTTGCTCAGCCTGCTCTCTTATAGAACCCAGGACCAGCAGCCCAGGGATTGCATCACCCACCATGGGCACTGGGCCCTTCCCGGTTGATGACGAATTGGGGAAATGCCTTACAGCTGGATCTCATGGAGGCATTTCCTTAGCAGAGGCTCCTTCCTCTCTGATGAAGTCTAGCTTGTGTCAAGTTAACACAAAACCAGCCATCACACTCACAGTAGTAATGTCTGGCATATATGTGTTTTTAGACTTAGGAGAAAGTTAGGAACCTGAAGACTCTCAGAGTTATCTATGAAAGTAGGGACAAATATTTGTACTAAATTATCAAAGTTGTATAATAAGAGTATGTGTAAAATTGAAGAACACCTAAGAGCAGTGATTTGATGATACCCTGGGAAGGTCTCATAGAAGAGAAATTTCAATGAATGTTTAACTGATGAGGAAGAATTTCTACATCAAATTTCAAACCACAGCTGGGCAGTGGTGGCGCATGCCTTTAATCCCAGCACTCGGGGGTCAGAGACAGGCAGATCTCTGTGAGTTCGAGGCCAGCCTGGTCTACCTACAAGAGCTAGTGCCAGGACAGGCTCCAAAGCTACAGAGAAACCCTGTCTCAAAAAACTAAAAAAAAATAAAATAAAATAAATAATAAAAAAATCAAATTTCAAACCACAGGAGGAATATAGCACCAGGCATTGTCTTCAAAGGGCAATCTCTCTTCTTTGTGGGTCAGGCTAGGTAAATGCATAGAGCAGAAACCTCTCTAAGTTGTTACAATATATAAACACCAGCATTATCTTTTGAAATATAGTTTTTAATTAGCATACAAAATAATGAATTTCATTCTGTGTTTTTATATATACTATGTTTTTGCTGATTTTCCTCCTCTAATCCCCTTGCAGGAGTACTATTCTATAAGAAGTCATTGGCTCACCTAGTTTTCATTCATTGCTATACTTACAGGATTCTTAGGGTAAAACTGTAGTGGATACAGCGTACACAAGCCCTACACGGTTTGCTGTACTCCAAAGATTTCCACTCAGATGAGGAGCACTATTTAGTGTGCTACTTGACCAACCTGGGCAAGGATATAAACAGAACTGGGTTACAAAACTGCAAACTAACAGCAAAGTCCTGGCCTGGAGCAATGCAGTCCGGAAAACTACAGCTGCACACAACTCATGACCCTAAGGATCTCGCTGCTTCAGTATGCTGTACACTGCAGCACTTTGCATTTACCAAGCTCCTCTGAGTCATCAAGAAAAATTACATCATAGAATTTTATAATCAAGCTAGAACTCAGAGGTTGTCATGTCTCTTAGACCCAAAAATCACAGCATCAGACTCACCCCTCCTTTGCTGCTGAAAGGGAGCTGATCCAGTACTGTGAGGCAGCTCTCATTTTATATAGCTCTGAGGGTGTAAAAGTCTCCATATGGTGCACTGAAATCTGCCTTCAGGATCACTTCCTCCCACAGGGAGTTTCTGAGGAGATGGGATAAAAACCACCCTCTTCTCTTCATGCTGTGGGATTCTATTTGACATAAGAGGAAGGGGTATAAAAATATATCTTTAGACAGTTTCAGCCTTTCAAATCTCAGATATATGAAGAAAGTTCCCAGCAAGTACCCTATCACTAGTTTTATTCCAGACTTTATGCCAGCGTCCATAATGGGAGTGCTAATACATTTGCAAATGCGCTAACCCGGGGACATGTTCTCTCCTTGAGGACACAAAGTGAGTGTCCTCAAATGACACACATCCAGTTTTAGGCCTATCCTTATGTCTGTCCTCTATAATTTGAGATATAAGCAAAAAGTATTGCAAAGTTCTTCCAAAGATAGGACAGGAGACCTTTTTTCTGTGACTGGATATAGTGGTTTGAATAGGTATGGCCCCCATAGACTTGTGTTAGAACACTTGGTCTATAACAAGTGGCATTATTAGGAGCTGTGACTTTGATGAAGTAGGTGTGGCTTTGTTGGAGGAAGTACGCAACTGTTGAGGCAGGCTTTGAGGTCTTATATATGCTCAAGCTATGCCCAGTGTGGGACAGTTTACTTCCTGTTTCCTGAAGATCCATTTCCCATTCCAGTTCAGCTCCTGGATGTCTCTCCTTTCTGCTACTCAGAAGTGTACCTACTTCTTCACAAACTACCAACTACTTTCAGGTCCAGGAGAGTTCCTCAGTGAGCTGAGAGGTAAGATACATGGTACGTTACACATTGAACTGGGGGACGAGAGTAAGCAAGAAAGCCACAGAATTGAAGTCTTTACTCTCACACTGCTAGATAGTCAAATGATGTAGATTTGTAAAAAGCGATTTTGAGAGAGGGTGCTCTGTGCTGAGGAACCGTACAGGGTGCTGTAAGGACCCACACAAGGAAGAGTTGATCCGGAGGGAGAAGAAAAGACGGAGGCATAGGCTTGGCAGATGTTAGCTGCGTTCAGAGTTGCACCCAGCTGGGACAACACAAGCAGTGTGCTTCTTGAGGGAAAGAGATGAGAGACCAGACTATGTTCAGAGACATGATTGGAATGGCAAATGGGGGTGTCAAGAAATAGGAGCTGAAGCAGCATAGATTAGCAGGAGAAAGCTCACAAAGAGCCCTTAGAGCCACATTAAGGACTCTGGGCTTTGAGCTAGTAACAGTGTGGTCTCCTTAAAAGGGCTTTAAGCAGGTGGCAGCATGGGATATGGTCATATAACACTGGATTCTTTGAGATAAAAATACTTGAAATATCAGATTGGTAGCTGAGAAACTAATGAGAGTGTGAGATTGACTCAGAGAGCAATGGTGATCCTGGCAGGGATGGAGGGAAGTGCTCGGTTTTGGAGACACATTTAAGCAATACAGTCAGAGAACATAAAGCTTGGTTTAAAGCTGAAGGTGGTACAGAGAACGGAATTGAAATTAACCAGCAGGCTTCTGACTTGAGAATATTGATGAATGGAGGAAATGAAGCAGAAAAGATAAAAGAAAGCCAACTTACAGAATGTTAGGGGTTCACTTCGCAGTTGTCTAAATGTGAAATGACTTGAATGTCCAAAAAAAAAAAAAAAAAAAAAAAACACAGAGCCAACGGCTTAGTATATACCTGCTTATAAAAGATTAAGATTTCAAGTTCTGTGGTAAAAATCTAATAGTTTTAATTGCAGCAACTGGGGATTATTTCAGATTGCGGGGTTACTGTGCAGAAAAGAGATCTGGGTGTGAATCAGAAACAGTTAGACCATAGCAAGGGGCTTTGCTTAGGAGCTGGAACTACACTAACCAGAGGAGTGATGTCATGGAGGACAAAGACAAAATAAAAGAAAAATATTATTCTACAGAGTCTGTACTTGCAAGAGGAGACAAATACAGGGAAAATGGAAATGAAGCTTTACAGTTGCTTTATGTGCTGGGAGGTGAATGTCCAGATTAAAGGGGGAAGAATTTAATCCCAGTTGTAAAGAAGTGGGGTATGGGAGGACAGAGTCAGGCATTTTGTGTTGCTTTAGAAGAGTATCTCAGTCATAGAGAGGGAGGAGCGATATTATGAGCAAAGGGGCCAATACCATGATGGGGATACCCATGATAACAGCTGACTCGAACTAGTGGGAGCTCACTGACCTGGACTGACAGCTGGGAAACCAGCATAAGACCAAACTAGGCCCTCTAACGTGGGTGACAGTGTGTGGCTTGGGCAGTTTGTGGGGCCACTGGCAGTGGAACCAGTATTTATCCCTAGTGCATGATTTGGCTCTTTGGAGGCCATTTCCTGTGAAGAGATACCTTGGTCAGCCTAGACACAGTGGAAAGGACCTTGGTCCTGTTTGAAGTGGTATGACAGACTTTGTTGACTCCGCATGGGGGCTTCACCCTCTCTGAGGAATAAATGGGGTTGGAGTGAGGAGAAGGTGTGGGGAGTGGGAAGAGGGATGGGAAAGGGAGCTAGGATTGGTATGCAAAATAATGTTTAAAAAATAAACAAAAACCAGTATCTCAGACTAAATAATTTATAATGAACAGAAATTCATTTGTGACAGCTCTGGAGACCGAAATCCAAAGGTGTAGATTCTGCTAAGACCTAGCCTTCTCTTCAGACAGGGCAGATTGAATGCTGAGTGTCCTGCGGAGCAGAAACATTATTCTTCAAATTGCATCAAATCAGAAAATCAGGAAAAGAACACTCATTGCAGAAAAATTTTTAAAAGGAGCTAGTCACTCCTGAGTGTAGACTTCTCATGGACAATCACTGGAGATCTAAAGTTCTCAACACCTTAATGCTGTTATAAACACACACACACACACACACACATACACACACACACACACACACACACAACATGAGCTTTGGAGAACCCAAACATACAAACCATGCCAGAGGTGCTTTAAAATTTTACTTTAAATATATATGGGTGTATTTAAAATTTTTCACTGTTGTTTATCATGTTTATAGGGTTAGTGCTCATGTAGAAAATACTTTTCAAATATAGCGTGTCCTTTGAGTATCTTCACTCTGCGGCCATTCCTCCATTTTAGAACCACCGCCTTTCCCATTCTCATAGTCTCTTCCTTCGCCCTGGTCTCACTTCTGCTTTCATCATTGTGTGTATAATGTATCTACAAAGAATTCTAGTGCCTTCAAATGAGAGAAAACATATATTGGTCTTTCTGCATTTGTTATTTTTCTTAGCTAGTGATCTTCATCTGTGTCGATTTTTGTAGAAAATGTTTATGAGCATATTATATGCTTCAGGACCCCACCAGGAAAAGAAGACAAATACAAACACTATAAACATCCATGAGAAGAGAAAGAGGGGCAGAACTGAAATCACTGATGGGGGTGGGCAGGAGGGGCTGGAAACTGGATCATTTCATTCATGCTAAATATCTAAACCACTCTATCCTATGGGCTAATGCTTCAAGGCATTGATCTTTGATGGCCTTGTGAGCAGCACAAACAACCGTTTCTTTTCCATTTTACAATGCAGAAACTTGACCATAAATAAAGTGATCTAAGATCAACTACCAACTGTAATGCACAGTAAGCTCATATTGTGAGGAAAAATGCCCCCACCTTCTTCATCTATAGAATGGTATTGGCATCTTCAGCTAAGAGCAAATGAGCCATTTAGCAACACAGGGTTTAATTAAACAAAAATAATTATTTTCAAGTTAATATATAGTTTTAAGAAAAAATTAATTTCAAAAAGATGAAGTAATTCTGTAAGAATAATGATCGAGCTAAACAAGCAATCAGAAGACCATCATTCTTGTAATAACATGGTCCTGCAAAGGCAAGAAATACGCTCACTAAAGCATGTCACTCTAGTGATTGACGCCTCTGCACATGTTGGAAATACATACACACTGATGTTAGTTGTAGTAATGAAACACTAGTGGGTATTTATTTCATCTGCTTCTATGCCAAGTAGTACTTTACCTACCAAAGACGTGTGTTAATTAAGTTTAATCCCTTAAATAACCTTAAGAAGTAGGGAGCAATTACTTTGATGATTTTTACATATTATACTTATAACAAAAGAAGAATTACAAAGAAGTGTAAGAGAAAAGGAGGCCGAGTCCATATCATAGCTGAAATGGCCAAACATAGCTCATCTTATCAAATTCATGGTCCCACATTTTTTCTCGTGCAGATACCACTCAGTGAAGAGATTGCAAATAGCCCCCTGAATAACAAAGTCACAGGTCTATGCCCATCTGCTTTGAGCAGGTTACATGTCTCTCTGTCCAGAGACTATGTCCTTTTAGGTCCCTTTCAGCTAAGTGCCTATGTATAATGTCCCTGGTAATGAACAGAGCATTGTGGCATGTGAAAATGTATTTTTTCTCCCATCTCACCCCCACATTCTGTTTCTTGTCTTCTTCCATGGGCCTGAAGATGTTCACAGATATAAGAAAGTTCCAGTCATGTGGACACATGTCACTCTTCCCAGATAATAGAATTCTAGAACAACAAGGACAAATTCCCTAAACAAATTCCTAGGTGCAGAAATGCTTGATGTGTTAGGCAAAAGCCATGATAGTCTCTGGTAATGAATAAATTATTAGCCTGCATCTTATATACTACAGGTAATTAATAATCACATTTTAATAATTTATCAGTTGCCAATATTTTTTCCAAAAGAAGAATTAACATTCTAAGAGCTGTTATCAATTTAATATATTTAGCAATTATTACTTAATTAACTATTTCATTATAATTTTATTCACCACAAACATAATTTTATTCAACATAAACTTATCTTACAAATGTAATTGTTCCAAGTTCTGATAATCATGCTGTTGTCAGTCAACCTCTGAAGACTGGGTCACTCGAGAGGTAGATGCAGTGAAGTGAGAAATTTAGTTTAGTTTCTCATTTTGCGAGACTGAGAGCTAGACTGAGGCCCACATTGGGAAAAAAAAAATCCCTCCATCTTCTAAGAAATGAGCATGTCACCTTTTCTTGACAGTTCAAGTCCACTGCCTCAGGAGGGATTACATGCCAGTGAACAGCCAACCATCATGGCAACTGCTACAATTTATTTTTTTTTCCAAGTACAAAAGAAACACAAATACTGATATAGTTTCTTATGTTATTTTAGAAATCCACCATAATGTTGCACACTTGTAATCCCAGGCTGCGGTGTGAGAATTACTTGAGTTCAAGGGTTCAAAACCAGCTTGAGCAACAGAGCAAGATTCCCATCTCGATTACAAAGCAAGCAAATATTATTAATAATAAAAACTCCTTTGTAATTATTATTTGACAATAAATTGTCAAATATTTTATATTATTTGGCCTGATCCTTAGAAGCACATATTAATTACAAGACTCCACACTTTGCACTGTGTTGTGAACTTTAGTCTTTCTTTCCTTCTTGTATTGGCTTGTTCCCCTTAGAAATTGATTAGGCTGTATTAGAAAGGAAGCAGTTAATTGTGTCAGTTCTTTGTTATAAAAAGGTAATGTTCTTTATTTGGCAATAAAAGCTGGGTAGCAGCTGGCAGTATAAATTCATTTTCAAACAGTTTTGGCAAACAATTGAATCTAACCCCCATAACAACTTGAGCAGACCTCAGATGGCTGCATCGGGGCCACTGAAAAATTTGATTATCCAAAATACTCTTTCCAGGATTTGTGTGTTATGAGGAATTCATTTTGCTTTACAGTGAAATAATAAAGAAAAACAAATTTTGGAGTACAATTGCATTAACTACATAAGGGGCTCAAACATGACAATCTAAAGTTACTTCCCACTTAACAACAAGACTTTGGATGAAAGGGTCATATTGCTGAAGAGACCATTGATCATTGTTCAGATGTTTAAATATTAGAACTGAAAGCATGGCAGTGAAACCTCAATAGTTTCATCATCTGCCTAAACGAAGAGTATTTGGGTTTTGTTTCTTTTAGATATAGAATCTTCTATTATGAAGCATTTCCGAGAAGGTTCTATTTGCCTCTCTACTGAACTATATTTGGTCATTTCTATCATCCAGGGAAAGGATCTAGCAAAGGAAAGCGCATTGCTTATTTTCTCTAAGTAAAAGAGCAGTTGATAATATGTAGCACTGCTCTCAGCATTTGGATTAGTAAGACAGAGCTGTGCTCATTCACTTGAGAAAAGCTGCTGTTCCATCAGACAAAGCAAAGCCTGATCACTTCGCAGAGAATGACCCTAGTGTTCTGCTCAAAGAGTCCTGGAAGCAGAACACAGCTGCCAGGAAAGCATACAGTTCCAAATCCAGTGAAATGGACGCCTGCACGCTAAATTTGACACTGCTTAGATTGTAGCAAAAAGCAATAGATTTCAGTCGGGCGGCAGTGGTGCACATCTTTATTCCCAGCACTCAGGAGGCAGAGGCAGGCGGATCTCTGTGAGTTCGAGGCCAGTCTGGTCTACAAGAGCTAGTTCCAGGACAGTAACTACACAGAGAAACCCTGTCTTGAAAAACAAGAAGAAAAAGAAGAAGAAGAGGAAGAGGAGGAGAAGGAGGAGGAGGAGGAGGAGGAGGAGGAGAGGAGGGAAAGAAAACAGATTTCCTTAAGACACATCGATATTCTGCAACAATATTCATCAATGGCTAAAACACTGAACCTAAAAGAGAGTACAGTAAGTTAATGATTAAAACAGTTTTTACTGTTTTACTCTCAAAATATTTTACTCTCAAAATCATTTTACTCTCAAAATAACTGTGACAGGACATAACTCATAACTGCAATCCTAACACATATCCGAGGCAGAAAACTACAGGTGCAGGGTCATCTTGGCCTACACTATGTAGCCACTATGTAGTGAGCCTCAAAAGAACTTTGATTGATAGCCAAGACCCTGTCAAACACACCCCACCCTTCAAATTATTAGTATTGGTACAAACCTCATATTTTTCTGTAAAATTGAAACCCCCACGTGTTGCAGGGACTCCCCTGTGAACATACAATGTCTTTTCTTCACAAGGAAGAGACTAAAATTTGTTGAAACAGAATCAAATCATAGTGAAGTTTTTCCAGAGCACTGGGAAAGAGCAACACATTTTTTCATACCAGGCAAAGATCCTACAAGAAGTTATTGAAGTGTTTCCAGCTTTTTGTTTATTTGTCTGTTTTTATTCTGTTCTGGCTTTTGAAGTGCGTGCTTTTTTCACTATGAAGCAGAATCACTGCAGGCAGGTGGTCCAGATAGCCATTATACCACCGGAAAGCTGAACATTTATATTTGTAAGGAAAAAAAAGGACAGAAGAAGAGAAGGGATGAAAACAACAGGCATGACATTTGTGTTTAACTAATGTATCCAAATCTGTGTATTGTTTTAATAATGTTGGAGTTAAAACTGCTCTGCCTAGAGAGGTGAAAGGGAATTTCAAATGCATAGAAATTTACAGAGAAGCTAGGTAATAAAATGAACCCTAAGAAAAACATATATAGTTTCACCTGGAAAGTAGAAATAGATAAGATCGCCAGACAAAATTGGAAGCATGGGGCATGGGGGTCAGGAGACAAGGGGAGCTGGAAGGGGATGAGGAGTGGATAAGGGGAGGGGCAAGGAGAACCTGAGGGAACAGGATAGCCTAGATGGAGGAAGGACAGAGGTGAGAGCAAGGAAAGAGATACCTTAGTTGAGGGAGCCACTATGGGGGTAGCAAGAAACCTGGCTCTAGAGAAATTCCCAGGAACCCACAAGGTTGACCCCAGCTAAGACCCTAAGCAATAGAGGAGAGGGTGGCTGAACTGACCTTGCCCTGTAGTGAGACTGATAATTATCTTAAATATCACCATAGAACCTTCATCCAGAAACTGATAGAAAAACAGACAGAGACCCGCATTGGAGCACTGTACTGAGCACTGAAACAGTCTACCTGAGCTAATGGGAGCTCACCAACACCAGCCGAACATTGAAGGAACAAGCATAGGACCAAACTAGTCCCTCTGAATCTGTAGACAATTGCATGGCTGGAGCAGGGGCCACTGGCAGCAGCACCAGGATTTATCCTTACTGCTTGTACTGGCTTTATGGAAACCTATTCTCTTTGGATAGATACCTTGCTTTTCCAAAGCAATGTGCCTTACCCTCTCTAAAGAGTGAATGGGGAGTGGGGGGAGGGGTATGTGAAGGGGATTGGAGGAGTGGAAGGAGTGAGAACTTGGATTGGCATGTATAATGAAAAACAATATTTTGTTTTCTTTTTAAAAAAATCATAAAAGATCTCTTGAGTAAATTGAGAGCACGGGGACCTTGGGAGAGAGTTGGGGGGGGGGGAGGCAGGGAGGGCAGTAGAGAAAAATGTAGAGCTCAACAAAAATCAATAAAAAAGAAAGAAACTTAAAAATAGAATAAAAAAGAAAAGAAATTTACAATTTCTCACAGTTTTAAAAAAAACAGGACATTTGCTTTAGGAGAAAAATAATCAAGCATGACTGCCCATCACAACTCAGACAGTTTCTGAAGTGCAGCCTCCTGCCAAAATAATCAAAAGGGTCATAGACTTCAGCATAAGCAAGACCGGAACTTCTTGCCCATGATATTCCAGGCAGTGTGCTGTGTAAACATTTTTATAATTGTTACATTTAATCCTCAGAATGACCCTACGAGGCAGAAATTATTATTGCCATGTTCCCCTAATATGCCACAAAGCAAAAGTCAGTATACATTGGATAGACAGTAAAAATGGCTTCATATAATTTTATCTAAAAATTTAATACAGCAGAACTCTGTACAGTTACCCCTTTTAACAAGCCTGAAGCAAAATGCAACTTACCATTAAATTTGCAACTCTACTCATTGAGTTTAGTTTGATCTCTAGTTTTGCCCAACCTCTACTTGTCTAGAGTATATCCATAAACCAGGCCAACTCCAGCCCAGATGCACCCTTCCAGTTTCTGTATGCTCATTCACAAAACCTGAGGGTGTATTCTCTTCCGTGGTATTATGAGCTCATAAAGTCACTGTCCAGATTGTCCCAATATAATCACAAGGGTCCTTATAAGATATGAGAAAAAAAAGCAAATACTCAAGAAAATCAGCCCCCCACAATCCATTAATGTAACAATGTAACATACCATAGTTGACCCTTTAGCTCTAGATTTTCTGACCTAAATGACTATAAAATTTATATTTATGCAATTTAAACCCCATTTGTTATGAAATAATTTATACCAATTCACCTCTGCCAATCTTGGCTCTGGTTTTGAGCTTTACATCTGGTAAGCTAGTCTTTATTTATTTAGTTATTTGTAACATAGTATTTTTATTGATTATTTGGGAATTTTACATAATGTAATTGGATCATCATTACTTCCCAGTCATCGAGGTCTACCACCCCCACCCTTGCACCCCACAACCAAAAGAAAAAAAAGGTAAAAAAGTAAGTCCAATTTGTGGTGTCTATTTGTGGAGCCTATTTATTTTTGTGGAGATCAGTTAAGAAATAAGAACAATTATGCAAAACAAACTCCACGGCATCTTGACAAAACACTATAATGTTTTTTTTCAGTTTTTTTCTTTTGTTTTTGATCTTACTGGCCCTTTGTATGTGTGTGTGTGTATGTGTGTGTGTATGTGTGTGTGTGTATGTGTGTGTGTGTGTATGTGTGTGTGTGTATGTGTGTGTGTGTATGTATGTGTGTGTGTGTATGTGTGTGTGTGTGTATGTGTGTGTGTGTATGTGTGTGTGTCATGACTTTCAGATTTGTGTTTTTATGGGATTCCTGCAAGTGCAAACCTGTGTGTCTCTATGTGTTCCTTGTGCTTTTTCATCAGCTCTTTTTCTTCTGTTCATTTGTTTTGTCCTATACCAGTTTTCTTAGGTTTTCTCATATGTTATTTTGTTTTGTTATTATACTTTAGATGCCTGTCTGCTTTCTAATAAGGGACAGAAAGAGCATGGAATCAGAGGACCTCGGAGGAGTTGAGGGCAAAAGAAATCATAATCAGAATATATTGTATGAAAAAAATCTATTTTCAATAAAAGATAAAAGAAGAAATAAGAACCATCAGAAACAGGGAGATGGTTAGCATTATTACACATTTTCTAGTGAACAAGCCAGAGGATGGAAGTCAATCATCAGCCAATGCATTGTGTTGAAAATTACCTTGCTATCTTAAATAAATTAAGCTTTGCTCCCTAAAATGTATTGGGTTACAATTACCAATTAGACAAAAGCAATAGTGAGAATAGCCACAAGTATGAAATGAGTGCTGGAAAACTAATCCTTTAGAACTTCATGTTTATAAACATCTTTCCACCAACAAAGGTCTGGACTCGCTTTTTTTCCAGATATTTTCTAGGTCAGTTACTTGACAATAAATTACTTATATTTAAGCTATAGTGTTTTACACTTTGAACCTGTTTCTTTTTTTTTTTTTGGTTTTTGAGACAGGGTTTCTCTGT
>NC_022009.1:55617380-55619749 GCF_000317375.1 Microtus ochrogaster | reverse complement strand
AGTTCTCAGTAGTCCTCATTGTCCGCTATGTTCAGCAAGTCCGATTTTATCCCATGCTTTTTCAGACCCAGGCCAGCTGGCCTTGGTGAATTCCCGATAGAACATCCCCATTGTCTCAGTGTGTGGGTGTACCCCTCGCGGTCATCCTCCTGAATATTAACCTTCATCAGGCGATGAAAGGAGACAGAGACAGAGATCCACATTGGAGCACCGGACAGAAATCTCAAGGTCCAAATCAGGAGCAGAAGGAGAGGGAGCACAAGCAAGGAACTCAGGACCGCGAGGGGTATACCAGATGGTTTGAGCTTAGCCTAGGTATATCTTCCCACTTCTAAACAATCTGTATTCCTCTTGCTTACTACCACACACACCTCCCAACCTGCCACTAATATCTCGTGTCTTTCAAGGAAACAGTAATCACATTCCTTTCTTACTGTTCTAAGTTACAGTGTTGTTTTGTGTTTATGTTAGGTCAAGAGAGACTTATGGAATTCTTTGTAATTTTTTAGACTGTAATTGTTGTCTAGTGTGTATAGTTTTCAAGATAGCATGAATGGTTACAGTATGAGCGATTTATCTATAACCAAAACACATTATAATTTCATCTTATGATCTGACTGCATGTAAGGTGTGGGCAGATGCCCTTTGAAGTTGGTTTTTTTTTTTTTTTTTTTTTACTGTAGGAAAAAGAGGATTCCAATCTAAGAAGAAAAAGTAATTTATAAACTTTCCTTACATTGAACATCCTGGGATTTTATGTTTGGCCAAATCCCACCACACTCTTGGGCTGATTTCTCCCTGCCTCTAGCTCCTTCTATGGTGTGCCAGCCTTAGCCTCTGTCCTGAAGTTAAGCATCCTCTGAATACAAAGGTGTCTGACAGTCTGTAATTCACAAGTCTTACCTTCAAGCTCCCATTTCTGTTCATAGCAGTCTAAGGAAGGAGAATGTCTTTTTTACCAGCGTCTCCATGCTGTGTCCAAGAATCCTGTCTGGTTCCACTTGTCTATATGTTCATTCCTCTATCAGTTGCTTGTTCTCTGACAATGGCTACCATGACTGGAAGGGCCTTTATGAAATATCTATCCTTTTGCTGAAATGGATTGTCAAAGTTCTAAAACCAACATGTGTTGTACTGGGGTTTGGGGAAGACTCACGTACTAGAACCCAAAACAGTGCTTATTCAACAGTGACATGAAATATATATTTGGAGGACTAAATTAAATTGAATTCAACTACATTTTCACATTTGTGATATGAAAATTATTTAGCACAGTATAGCAACAAAACTATTCATTTGGAGCAAAATGACATCTTGGCTCCACTTCAGTATCCTTATTTATAGTCTGGAGTAATAATAATATCTGCTCTTTCTGGCGCTTTGTTTAGAGGAGCTGATACAGAGCATATAGCATAGTCTGTGCTACATAGTAAGTCCCTAAAATTATTTGTTTCCTTGTGAACACACACACATGCATATATATGTATATATATACATATATTCATAAATGTTTTCATTTCTATGTATATAATACAATTTCATGTGTATATATGCAAAGGGATCTTTCAGTGAGAAACGTACATATTATTACTAATTATTCAGAAGTCAGATATATTTTGTACTAAGAACCCCTACTAGAGTTATGAATAAGAAAGGTATTGCTCACAAATAGAGAAAGGCGAAAACTCTGAAAGTACATTTGCTCTATCTATCTATCTATCTATCTATCTATCTATCTATCTATCTATCTATCTATCTATCTCTCCCTTACTCCCTCACTGATGACTCTTTAAATTATTCCAAGAACATATTTTTCATATATTTTAAAATGGTAAAAATCTTTCAAAAAAGCTGGATTATGGTCCAAGCACTTAAATCTGTATTCCTCTTAAGTTTAAAATCCTGATTTCTCTGACTGTTCTGCAATACTTAGAGAAGTTAATACTTAGAGAAGTTAACTCCATGACCAAGAACATGCATTCATATGGTTAAACCTCCAGAATTAATGAAATGAATATATTGTCTTGAGAGAACATAAAAGTCATGTATGTAAACTCCTAATGTAGCCTTTGTCCTCCCAACCTTAGACATGAGCTCTTTTCCTTTGAATGCCTTGCATGACAGTGGGAAGTATTCAGTTCATTTATAATGTTGTAGGACCAGAGTCAAACATATGGCCCTTGATCAAACTGGCATTATATAGCACATGGATGTAGATATATACATATATTAAAAGATATTCCAGGTTATGCATTACAAAGATAGAGTCATGTTACATATACACATACACAGAGAGAGAGAGAGAGAAAGAGAGAGACAGAGAGAGAGAGAGAGACAGAGAGAGAGAGAGAGAGAGAGAGAGAGAGAGA